>NC_135835.1:24135000-24655000 GCF_029677425.1 Wolffia australiana | reverse complement strand
CTAATCTAATTTAATTATATTTTCTGAGTTTGAACGAGAAAATAAAAGATTATCACGAATTATTTTCAGCGGGGAATACCTGTAATTGGTGTGGCATCCAGCTCCGTTCCAGTCACCCTTTATCACAGAGAGAAAGTCAATGGAAGATCACCCATGGATCAATCAAAAAAAGGTAATTCGCATTAGTTACATACCTCAATGGGCTTAGGGTCGAGAGAAAGCACAACTCCGGCTTGCTCAGTAATTCTCTGTGGAATTTGAAACAGGGTGTGTATGATTAGCGGCGGCCACAAGCTAATTAAAACTGATTAATGATCGGATGTTTCAAATATTATCTGGAAATTACCTCAAGAATGTATCTGGAGACCCAAATATGGTCGCCAGCATCAATTCCAACACTTGGACCCACTTGGTATTCCCACTACAAAAAAACAACAAGAATACGAAGAAATTAGCGTCTTCATTCAACTTAGATCATAGTTAATACCAGAATCGCCAAGCCAGTTTCTATTATTTTTACTGGGAAAAAATAATTGGAAATAGATCTATATTTCTGGGAATACCTGGCCAGGCATAACCTCTGCATTGACACCACTAATGTTTATACCAGCAAAGAGGCAGGCCTTGTAGTGAGCGTCTGATATATCGCGGCCGAACGACTTGTCCGCGCCCGCTGAACAGTAGTATGGGCCCTATGAATGAACAAATGAGGGGAAACTTAGACTATTGGATTTTCCACCAATTAAAAATCCACAGATTTTATTAATACAAAATGTTTTTCATTCAAAAAAAACTCAATAATGATCACCTGGGGTCCCGGGAATCCTCCAACAGGCCAGCCAAGAGGCCACTTCACATCTGTCTGCAGCAGGGTGTACTCCTGTTCAATCCCGAACCTGATGCCAAATTAAGCATAAACAATGTTTAACACGTTAAAAAAAAATTAGAAGGACGATTATTCCATTTGCTGGAGAGAACGATGACTAATTACCATGGGACTTCAGCAACAACTCTCGGGTCACTGAAGATCTGAGCAGCCCTGTGGCGTTTGTTGGTGGGGATGGGCTCTCCATTTGGCTTGTATGAATCGCACATAACCTTCAAGAAAAACAAATATCGGTATCAATTTAATGATTGTTGGTGAATCCATCATGTTTCTGATGATTGAGTGCTGGCTTTCATGGAGTTAAGGATAAATTTTCTGAAAACAACAGAATAATGCAGCTCACCAGGATGTGGTTACCACCGCGGAAAGGGTCTCTGAAGATAGCTTGCGGGCTGTAAACAGATTTTTCCGAGTTTAGGTACATCAAATCGATTCAAGAATGTGTTTCTGCTGAAGAAATTGATGATTCATGCGGATTGAATTATGCTGGGAAGAAAGTTGGATAGAGGTTATTACTAGAGGATCACTTCACTGTCTTCTCCCGGAGCTTGGCCAGTGCTAGATCCATCGTAGTTCCACTTTGGCAGCTCCGAGGGGTGCTCCACGGGTTTAGAGATCGTCTACAAGAGATTTTGAGAACGAGTTTCAGTAAAAAATCGATGATCTTGATCTTAGATAGATCAGGTTTGACGATCTAGGCTTTGTTCCTTACCCTCGATTTGCTGCGGACGTCGATCCCTGATCCACCAATCCTGTCAAGGAGATATTTCAGTCGAATGATCGAAGAGGAATTCGCTAGAAAGCAGCGAATTCACGAAGAGTCTTTGATTCCTCGCAACTATCTAGAATGCGCTAGAAAACAGCAAGAATGTCTGAATTGGCAAATCCGTTTAAATCTGCGATGATTGAGAAGAGATTTTGAATCCAACGCTCCTTAAGATGAGCTAAAGAAGAGTAAGAATGTTCGAAATGTACGCTCCTGATTTCCTCTTCCGCGATGGAATAGAGATCCAAAACCAGTTTAAAATTTTTCCGAGTATCTAAAATGACCTAGAAATCAGCGAGAACGTTCGATTAGAGCAAGAAACGTTTCCAATCCTCGCAGATCGCTGAAATGAGCAAGAAAACAGCGAGAAATTTCGAATTTTCGCGCCCGAAGTGCCCCGAGATGATTAGCGAATCGTTTCAAATCCTGAAAAGTTGCTAGAATGACCTAGAAAACCGCGAGAAAGTTCGAATTTGCTCACCAGATGTACTCCGCGATGATCTTTTCAGTGTAGGGGCTGACGTCGAGGTTGAGCAGATCCTCCAGGCGCGAGACGGCGGTGTTGTGGCTTCTGAAGGCGGCGCGAACGGAGAAACCTCTGTACTTCACCGATCCTCCTTTCCTGCTCGCCGGCAGTCCGCGCTGACTCAACAGCAGCGGATTACGCGCAAGAGCAGGCTTTATAGCAGCGAGGCTCCTCTCGCATCTCACCGACGGCGCCGAGATCTGCGTCGCCATCTCTGCATTCATCAACGACGACAAGATCAGAGAAGAGCCTGATCGAAATATGTACTCGAAATCGCGGGATTCATTTGAAAAAACGAAGAACTTGAGAGAGATGAAGACGAACACTGAAGGATATACCAGATCGACCTGTCGATCTGCCGAAATCGCGGATTCAATTTGAAAAACGAAGAAATTGAGAGAGATGAAGACGAACACTGAAGGATATACCAGATCGATCTGTCGATCTACATATATCGCGGATTCAATTTGAAAAAAACGTAGATCGTGAGAGAGATGTAGACGAACTCTGAAGGATATACCAGATCGACCTGCCGATCAACAGAAATCGCGGATTCAATTTGAAAAAACGAAGATCCTGAGGGAGATGAAGAAGGACGCTGATGGATGAACCAGATCGATCTGCCGATCAGCCGACATCGCGGAGTCATTTAATTAAAAAAAACGAAGAAGAACATGGATTGGTAGGTCAGATCCATCTGCAGAAACCGCAAGATTCATTCGAAAAAACGAAGATCTACAGATTGACAAGTGGATACGAAAAGAAGAACATGAGATAGAAAGAGAAGAACAAAGATGGGCAGAGAGAGAAATCTGGATAATGGCGGATAAGAAGAACAATGCCAGCGATGGAAGGTTAGAGAAAGAGAGAGTAGAACGATGATGTGTAGAGAGAGAAATCTGTGTCATGGCGGAGAAGAAGAGCATTGAGAGAGATGGAAGGTTAGAGAGAGAGAGAGAAGAACGATGATGGGTAGAGAGAGAAAACAGGTTATAGAAGGAAGAAGAGAAAGAACGATCAAGGTTAGAGAGAGAGGGAGAAGAACGATGATGGGTAGAGAGAGAAACATGGAAATGGCAGAGCAGATGAGAAAAGCAAGCAATGTAAGGTTACATCGAGAGAGAGAGAGTAGAAGAACGACGATCGGTAGAGAGAGAAAGCTTGGAAATGGCGAAGAAGAAGAGAAACGCAAGCAATGGAAGGTTACACATAGAGAGAGAGAGAGAAGAGGAACGACGATCGGTAGAGAGAGAAACTGGAAAACGTCGGAGAAGAAGAGAAACGCAAGTAATGGAAGATTACACAGAGAGAGAGAGAGGAACAATAGAAGACCGATGATCTGTAGAGAGAGAAACCTGGAAAACGTCAGGGAAGAAGAGAAACTAAGCAATGGCGGATAGAGAGAGAAAATAGAATAACGACGATCAGTAGAGAGAGAAACTTGGAAATGGCGGAGAAGAAGAGAAACGCAAGCAATGGCGGATAGAGAGAGAAAGGAGAAGAACGACGATGATGGATAGAGAGAGAAACCTGGAAAACGTCGGTAAAGAAGAGAAACCCAAGCAATGGGGATAGAGAGAGAGAGAGAGAGAGAGAACGACGATCGATAGAGAGAGAAACCTTGGAAACGGCGGAGAAGAAGAAAAACCCAAGCAATGGCAGATAAATAGAGAGAGAGAGAGTAGCAGAACGACGATCGGTAGAGAGAAAAAGCTTGGAAATGGCGGAGAAGAAGAGAAACCCAAGCAATGGCGGACAGAGAGAGAGAGAGAGAACGACGATCGGTGTAGAGAGAAACCTGGGAAACGGCGGAGAAGAAGATAAACCCAAGCAATGGCAGATAAATAGAGAGAGAGTAGCAGAACGACGATCGGTAGAGAGAGAAAGCATGGAAATGGCGGAGAAGAAGAGAAACCCAAGCAATGGCGGACAGAGAGAGAGAGAACGACGATCGGTGTAGAGAGAAACCTGGGAAACGGCGGAGAAGAAGATAAACCCAAGCAATGGCAGATAGAGAGAGAGTAGAAGAACGACGATCGGTAGAGAGAGAAACCTGGAAAACATCGGAGAAGAAGAGAAACCCAAGCAATGGCGGACACAGAGAGAGAGAACGATGATGATGGGTAGACAGAGAAACCTGGGAAACGGGGGAGAAGAAGAGAAACACAAGCAATGGCGGATCCAGATATAGAGAGAGAAGAAGAACGATGAAGATGGATAGAGAGAAACCTGGGAAACGGCGGAGAAGAAGAGAAACACAAGCAATGACGGATCCAGAGATAGAGAGAGAAGAAGAAGAAGAAGAAGAAGAACGAGGCTGATGGGTAGAGAGAGAAACCTGGGAAACGGCGGAGAAGAAGAGCAATGCAGGAGATGGAAGGTTAGAGAGAGAAGAAGAGAGAGAAGAGGAGAGAGAAGAGGAGAGAGAAAGAGACCTACCGAGAAGCTCTGGGCAACGTTCCTTCTGAGCGAGGGGGGAGGGGAGAGAGAAGGCTTAAGCCGGGAGAGGAAGAAGAAAGAGAAGGGGGGGTGAGAAGAAAAAAGAAGCGCGTTTCCGGGTAGCGTGGCCGAGAGTTGGAGAGCAGATAGATAGGGTTCAACCGCTTTTGAGTGGAGGAAAACCAGTCACTTGACCAGCCATGGGTTTCTGATAAGGCCGGACTCCCCTTTCTCTCTCTAGCCTCCCCCTTCTCTCTCTTGTCGTTTTCCTCTCTCTCTATCTCTCTTCTTTCTCTCTCTATCCAATCGGTATCTTCTTCCCTTGATCTCTCTTACTTCTTTTTTTACTCTCTCGTCTCTCTTCTCCCCCCTCCACCTACCCTTTCTCTCTCCTCTCTGTCCTCTATTTTCTCTCTCTCTCTCTCTTAAATCTCTCTCTCTGTCATCTCTTCTCTTTCTCTATTAAATATCTCTGTCCTCGTTTCTCTCTCTCTTAAATGTCTCTCTCTCTCTTCCCATTTATATGTTTATCTCCTCTCTTCTATCTCTCTCTCTCTCCTATGTCTCCCTCTCTCTCTCTAAAATGTCTTAATTTCCCCTCTTCTGTCTCTCTCTCCCCACTCTCTCTACTCTCTTTTCTATCTTTCTCAGTCTCTCTATCTCTCTCTTCCCTCTCTTATATCTCATCTCTCTCTCTCCTTAATCTTCTATTTCTCTCCTCGTTCAAACATCTCTCTCCTAATCTCTCCCCTATCATACTCCTCACTCTTCTACCTCTCGTCTCTCTTCTATATCATGTCTCTCTGCTTCCTTTCAATCCACACTCTCTCTACTCTCTCTCCTCACTCTTCTATCTCTCTCTACTCTCTTTGTCTCTCCTCGCTCTACTCTCTTTCTCTCTCCCCCTATCCACTCTCTCTCCCCTCATCGCTTTTACATCTCTCAGATCTCTGCATCTCACTCCTCACTCTTCTCTCTCTCCTAGTCTCTATCTCTACTCTCTTTGTTTCTCCTCACTTCTATATCTCTCTCCTCGGTATTACATATCTCTCTGCTCTATTTCTCTCTCCTCACTCTTATATATCCCTCTACTCTTTTTCTATATCCTCACTCATATATATCCCTCTACTCTTTTTCTCTATCCTCACTCTAATATATCATCTCTTTACACTCTTTCTCTCTCCTCACTCTGATGTATCTCTCTACTCTCTTTCTCTCTCCTTCATATATCTCTCTATTTTATTTCTCTCTCCTGACTCTTATATATCTCTCTACTCGCTTTCTCTCTCCTCCATATATCTCTATTTTCTCTCTCTCTCCTTATTCTTATATATCTCTCGACTCTCTTTCTCTCTCCTCACTCATATACATCTCTCTACTCTCTTTCTCTCTCCTCACTCATATACATCTCTCTACTCTCTTTCTCGCTCCTCACTCTTATACATCTCTCTACTCTCTTTCTCTCTCCTTACTCTTATACATCTCTCTACTCTTTTTCTCTCTCCTTACTCTTAGACATCTCTCTACTCTCTTTGTCTCCTCACTCTTATACATCTCTCTACTCTCTTTCTCTCTCCTCACTCTTTTACATCTCTCTACTCTCTTTCTCTCTCCGTACTCTTATACATCTCTCTACTCTCTTTGTCTCCTCACTCTTATACATCTCTCTACTCTCTTTCTCTCTCCTTACTCTTATACATCTCTCTACTCTCTTTCTCTCTCCTCACTCTTTTACATCTCTCTACTCTCTTTCTCTCTCCTCACTCTTTTACATCTCTCTACTCTCTTTCTCTCTCCGTACTCTTATACATCTCTCTACTCTCTTTGTCTCCTCACTCTTATACATCTCTCTACTCTCTTTGTCTCCTCACTCTTATACATCTCTCTACTCTCTTTGTCTCCTCACTCTTATACATCTCTCTACTCTCTTTCTCTCTCCTCACTCTTATACATCTCTCTACTCTCTTTCTCTCTCCACAATCTTAGACATCTCTCTACTCTCTTTGTCTCCTCACTAGTATACATCTCTCTACTATCTTTCTCTCCTCACTCTTATACATCTCTTGTTTCTCTCCCTTCCTCTCTCTCTCTCTCTCTCTCTCTCTCTCTCTCTCTCTCTCTCTCTCTCTCTCTCTCTCTCTCTCTCTCTCTCTCTCTCTCTCTCTCTCTCTCTCTCTATCTCTGTCTCTCTCCAGTTCTCTCTCTCTCTCTCTCTCTCTCTCTCTCTCTCTCTATCTCTATCTCTCTCTCTGTGGTTCGCGCAGTCTCCAGTCTCCTCGTCCAACCGTTGATAAACGTCGCGGTCTCCTGATTCCCGCCGATTAAGATAATTGTGGGACTGAGGATGAATCATGCCCTTCTCCAAATTATCTTACTTGATGATAAGATTCTCAAAAAATATGAAGATATACGTTGACCGAATAATGCACATGAAGGGGCCCATGATAACTCCAGAAACTTATTAATGCGATGTGCTCATTATTGCATAAAAAATCAGAAACTCTTCCAACTAGCATTCTTCAGCCTTCCAAAAACTTGCAGTATATTATTTTACATGTTGGCTACTTGACTAAAAGTCAGGCTTGTTCTGTTACTCCAAGCCACTGACTCAATGCAATAATCTATTTAGTGCATTTTAAAAGATTCTCCTTATCGCACCAACAAGATTAGCCAGATCTCTATTTTTTTAATCTCAGTTTCAGGACTACTCTTGTGCCTTGCATGTTTAGTTAGATAAATCTGATGTCTCCCATGTATGAATTCTGATAAAAGGAGATATTGTATCATTCAAACTTACCCAAACTGACATACATTCCAACTAGTCATTGTCGGTGATCATGTGGCCAGAGAATTATATGTATTGATAATTGATATGATGTGAATTATGCAGTTGAATAATTATGTAAATTTAATAGTTGACCAATTCTATGACCACCCTAGAACCCGACAGTAAAATCGAGCATGATTTGTTTCTATTTATTTATTTATATATATATATCATTTTCTATTGATATCTCGCAATAGTTGGATAATTTATTGCACTACATTCCTCTTTTATATCCATATTATGTCATGAATATGTCACTTCTAATATCATTGGACTTTGATGAACTAAAAGTTAGGGTTTGAAATGTCGATGAAGGCTTCTCTTTTACACAACAATACTTATAGTTTTCCTTATGACCATAGGGCAAGCATGGTTTGAATCCACAGGGAGCAAGTATTGAACAAGTGAATTGTAGTTTTAATTTGCATTTTTTTCATTAATTGAACCTAATTGAATGAAATAAAAGTATTAAATTAATTCAAAATAGTCCTAGATGCAGAGAAGATGTTTATCTCAATTAACTTAATTTATAAAAATGTATAGAATAAGTTTAGAGTTTTTTGGAAATTTCTAATGAGAAATCATATTTATTTGTAATTAAAAAACTCAGCCAGCTTTTTGCAATGATGGGCAGCAGTTGATAGTGTTGCATGATTGGAGTGGAACAGGTGACAAAATATTGATGTTAGATGTGACAGAGATGGCCGGGGATACACGCAGGCAAGTAGTGGAGTGGGGGAAATTTATGTGGATTTACTATCACTAGTGGCAACAAAGATGAGGTGGATATGGGCCAACGAGGGGCAGAGTTTGGTGATTGTATGGGTTGGCGACAACCTAGGGTATCGGTGATAAGAAACTAAGAAAAAGTAAACAGACCGTGAGTTCAACAAAAACGAAGATCACACATTAATACAAGGGTGCCTTTTTACAAGGATAGGGATTTTCTGTTTTTAGATCTGATACGGTAGATGGATATATGAGGTTAATATGGAACTACCATTAAAATCTTAGCCCTTAACTTTTAGATCCTTGGATGCGAACGTTTTCTATTTGGAGAAATCTGAGCCATCCAATTTTCTCTCTTCTTATGATCCGTGTTAGATTTTCTTAATGGCATAAAATTTTAGGAAGATGTGGAAAATTCAAAAATTAATAAACATCTTTAAAATAAACTCATAATTATATTTTCTAACTCATATTTAACTTCTAAAAATTCCACAGAATACCATAAAATCCATTAAAATTATAAGATCATTCAAAGAATATACTAAACCCCTTAAATATTTTGAAATATCTAAATATACATTATCCAACTTAGAAAATTATTTTATTCATAATATCAAGTTTTAAAATTATATTAAACTACCATAAAATAATAAAAAAAACAAAAACTCATTCTAAATTTTGTAATGAATCATTTTAAGTTATAATAACATAAATTTATGATCATTTAAATCAAATTATGCCCATAAAATGCACAAAATAACAACTAAAACATCATGTTATTTTTCGTCATTAGGATTCGTAATTAAATGTTTTGAGAACGAATACAGGCATGGTTTAATGGTTAAGTTGATGGTTATAATTAGCTCTGTGTGAATTTCATTAATTAAATTATATCTTAATCGAATATCTAAGCAATTCAGTTCAAAGTTCATGGCATTAATAAATCTCCATTGATGAGAAAATTTTGGAATGGGATGTCATTCTGATGGCGAGGACGCCAACACTTCAGCACCGAATGCGTCACCTTGGTCAACCGAAGTCAACACGCCCGCCATGGACCACGGTCAACCGGAGTCAACCAAAGTCAACATGCCACAACCGTCGACAAGCACGTCTCCACCCACGCACGTCCCTACGCACATCATGACACGACGCCAGATGCAGATCCACACCTGCCCTTTGGCGTGACACGGCACACGTCTTTATTTTCTCGTCTTTATTTTCTCGTCATTTTCTCTTTCCTCCAAGGCCTATATATCGGCCATTGTTTTCAAGAAACATCAGGCAGTCATTATTTCAAGAATTGAGTTTTGTTAACTCTTCTTGGAGGACTGCCCAGCCTCCCCTGTCCCTCTTAACCCTAGCCTTCGTCGTCGTCGCCGCCGCCTCGCGACATTAGCCTCCCGTCTCCTCTCCATTCTCTCTCTTTCTCTCTCTCTCTTTTTTTTTTCCTCTCACCCTCTCTCTCTCTCCTAAGGCTGCCCGCGCGCCGCCAGCGCGCCGCCCGCGCACCACCTGCGCGCCGCATGCGCGCTCCACGCGCCGCCCCCACACCTACCGTGCGCCGCCCGCGCGCCGCCCAGGCAGCCTTCGCCAAGGCCGCCTGAGTCTGCATTACGGCTGCCCCTGTCCGGACGCCGTCGGCGCTTCATGCCGCGCGCGCGGGTGTTCGCCCACGCTTGACGTTGCGCCCACGACAACCGCACTCAACCAAGGCCGTTCAACACCCAGAACGTCCAGCCTCGTCCTCGTTCAGTGGGCCGCTCGACGCCCGGATTCGCCCAGCTTTGTCACGATCAGAATTGCCCGCAACCTCTTCACGCACTACGGTGCTGAGGTACGCCTGAACTCTTTGGTGTCGAAGTGTTCCTCATTCAGTGTTTTCCCGAGAAGTTTCCACCACCGTCAAATTTAGATTTGGGTTGAGATTCTATATCTTCTCTTCTCTTCTCGAGTATTCCCTTGCGACGTGAATTCGGGTATTGATTTTGGTGCTTAGGCATCGTCGCGGTGGGGGAAGACAGTACTCCCGCCCTCGAAAAGGGTCGGAGCTGCACCACCAGATTTTCATCGGTTTTTAAATCCGAATTTGATCGTGAATTTATGTGGACTGTTTTATCCCTACCTATAATCCGCCTATTACCCATACCTGACGTCAACCCATCCATCCCCTCAGTCACCTTTTCCTTAGTTGTCCTACGTCAAATTGGTATCAGAGCCTAACCTGTTAGCCCAGTCATTTCCGCCATCGTAGACGTCTACATTCATCATCATCTGTCAATTCCTTGCATGCATTTGCGTTCTGGCAAACGAGTCGCCGCTCCGATGATAGACCAACCCCAAGACGATCGTGAGGTGTCCGTCCCTGTCCACGAGTTGTCGTCATTCGTACCACTGACCTCTTCTCGAGGAGACATCGATCGTGTATTAGATGCTGTCCAGAACGGTTTTCGTGATGTCAATACACGAATTACCAATATGGACAATCGTCTAACTAGTTCGATTGATGCGGTGAGCGAACGGACTTATCAACTCAAAAATAGAGGTTTGGATCGACATCGCCGCGATCGCGAGAACCACTATCCCCCAGATCCTAGATCTCGAGATCGTGATAGAAATCATCGCGACATTGATGATCCTATACGACCCGAAGATAGATCCAGAAGCCAAAATCAGAATCGTCTCGAGCGAGACGATCCGATTCCTCCAGATATTTGCACTCCGGTTCATGATAGAAATTGTTGCGACGATTACTATCCGCCCGAACCTAGGACCCCAGGTCAGGATAGGAATCGTCCCCCACGGAATGATCCCTATCCACCTGTGGATAGAGCCCCGGTGCATGATGGAAATCGCCCACTACGGGATGACTACCATCCGCCAGAGGAGAGGATCCCGGAGCGTGATAGGAATCATCCCCCTCGGAATGATCCTTATCTGCCCGATGATAGATATCACGGATGGAACGGGAATCGTCCAGACAGGAACGATCCTTTTCCACCCGAGGATGTGGTTCCCCATCGCGATCACCGCTGTGTGGATCACGACAACCAATGGCAGCAGATTCAGCGTAGTGTCAAAGTCGATGTTCCATACTACGAGGGATCTAGGGACCCTAAAGAGTATCTTGATTGGGAGTCTAAATTGAATAGTTATTTCAAGTGGTACAATATGCTAGAGTGGCAGAAGGTCCAGTACGCCGAGATGAGATTAGGTGGACAAGCCAAGATCATTTGGGAAAATCTTGAATTTTCGATTTATAACCATCGTGAGGCACCCATAGATACTTGGCCCCAAATGAAGGACAAACTACGTGAAAAATACATCCCACTTGCCTATCTTGACAACCTTCTTGACCAATGGCACAAACTGCAGCAGGGTAGGCGCCCCGTCTCCGAGTATATCACTCAATTTGAGGAATTCTATATGAGGTGTCGAGTTGAAGAGAATCCTCGAGTCGTTATTTCTTGGAGGACTGGTCTTAACCCTTATCTAGAGACGGAATTACTTGTCCGTAAGGCCACGACTCTCGAGCAGGCCTATCAGATTGTAGAGGACCTAGAACTTTGTCAGAACTTATACCATACTCTCGTGTACAATCGCCCTGCTCTTACAGATCGGTCGCACTTATCTAACCCTTCTTATTCCAATCGTGCGACCCAGCGTAATCCTCCCTTAGCTCTCTAGGCACCACCACCATCCGTTCCTACCCCTACTCGTACTCCCACCGAACATCGTCCACCCGCTCCGAATCAGTCATCGACTACGCCGAATACTCGTCCCTCACCCTCCCTAGAGTCCACCGCTAGGGCTCCTCCTCAGCCCAATTCTGCACAACTCGGTCCTTCTGGATTGACTTGTTTTAAATGCCAAGGTCGAGGTCATAGAGCTTCCCAATGCCCTTCACGAGCCTTGCACATAGGACAGGAGCCCCTTGATAGTGACCCTACCTTTGATGAGCCACCTATAGATGAGGAGGAGTATAGAGTTGAGAGCTATGTTGTCGATTAATTTGTGCATGATGACGGATTAGTGAGTTTCATTGGTATCACAGACTGTCCCCCGTCTCTTCCTCGTCACAACCCATCTACGTCAGTTAGGGGCATTATCCGTTGCAACCTTACTCAGCCTACCACCGATAATTCTGCATTGAGGACATCCATATTTTACACATATTTTTAAATTGGTGATAAGATGTGTAAAACGATCGTAGATAGTGGTAGCTGTATTAACGTCGTCTCCAATGTTATGACAGCACGTTTGGGATTACCTTTGATTGATCGCCCTCACCCCTATTTTGTGTCTTGGATCGATGCTACCTCCATCCCTGTGAAGAATCAATGCCGTCTCCCCTTGAAGGTTCAATCCTACGAAGAGGAGATATTATGTGATGTACTACCCATGAAGGTGGGCAGCATTATCCTTGGCCGCCCTTGGTTGTATGATAATGATGTACACCTCTATGGTCGGAGCAATACCTGTTCTTTTATCCATCAGGGCAAGAAAATCACGTGGCATCCCTACACTCATAGTCCGCAGAGAGCCTCACCGAAATCTCCATCCGTAGGCTTATGTGTTGTTACCGGATCCCAATTTCACAAAGAACTCGATAGTGAAATGACTATGTGCTTGGCCATGATACCCAATCATTCCTCCGAGGATTCCTCCACCCCACCCCCCGAGATTTCTCAGCTACTAGAGGAATTCGCTAGTGTTTTCCCCAATGATTTGCCCAATGACCTACCTCCGATGCGTGATATTCAGCACGCTATTGATTTCATTCCGGGGTCATCATTACCCAACCTCCCTCACTATCGGATGGACCCTACGCAGTACAAGGAATTACAGCGCCAAGTCCAAGAACTCTTGGACAAGGGGTTCATCCAAGAGAGCCTTAGCCTGTGTGTCATTCCTGCACTGCTCGCTCCCAAGAAGGATGGGAGTTGGCATATGTGCATTGACAGTAGAGCTATAAATAAGATCACGGTCAAGTATAGGTTTCCTATTCCCCGCATCGACGATATGTTTGATATGATGGCAGGTTCGAAAGTTTTCTCCAAAATTGATCTTAAGAGCGGTTATCACCAAGTTCGTATCCGACCCGGAGACAAATGGAAAACCGCCTTTAAGATCAAGGACGGACTATATGAGTGGAAGGTCATGCCCTTTGGATTATCAAATGCACCTAGCACCTTTCAGCGATTGATGAATAATATACTTAGACCGTTCATAGTAAATTTCATCGTCGTATATTTTGATGATATCCTTATCTATAGCAAATCCACACCCGATCATCTCCAACACTTACGTTTAGTTTGTGAAGTATTGAAAACTGAGCAGTTGTATGCTCACCCAAAAAAATTTTCTTTCCTTGTCAGTCATGTTTCATTCTTAGGTTTTATCCTATCTGGCCAAGGTGTATTCGTTGATCCGGCCAAAATCAATGCCATAACCCAGTGGCCAACGCCTAAAAATGCCCATAATGTTCGTAGTTTTCACGGCCTAGCAACTTTCTATTAAAAACTTCTATTTGTCTGGCTGTGATCCAAGCAGGTTCAAGGGCTTGCAGAGCATATCTTCCAAAACTGATATGATTGCCTCTATAAGATGTTCCTTTCATTCTTCCTCTATGTTGTTTACGGAATCTGGTTCTTTTGGGGTTATAGTTGATGGTTCCAACTTTAGCACCATCATGGCACCCTTGACTGAATGCCTTAAGGGAAATTATTTTGAATGGACGGTAGAAGCTCAGAAATCTTTTGAGGAGATCAAACTTAGAATGACTCAGGCCCCTATTCTTCGCTTACCTGATTTTGATAAAGTATTAAAGGTTGCCTGTGATGCTTCAGGGTTAGGAATAGGAGGAGTTCTGAGTCAAGAAAATCATCCTATTGCCTTCTTTAGTGAGAAATTGAATGACGCTAAGCTCAAATATTCTACCTACGACAAAGAATTTTATGCGATTGTCCAATCTTTATGTCATTGGCGTCATTACCTGCTCTCTAAGGAATTTCTCCTCTACTCTGATCATGAAGCCTTGAAATATCTCCATTCCCAGCAGAAATTAAACTCTAGGCATATCAAATGGGTCGAATTCATTCAGTCTTTTACCTTTGTCCTTAAACACAAGAGAGGAGTTGAGAACCGAGTCGCCGATGCTTTGAGTAGAAGGGTCCATTTGTTGAATGTTATGAAAGTTGAGGTTATCAGATTTGATCAGATGAAGGACCTATATCCAGATTGCCCGGATTTTGCTCCCATTCTTCAGAGCTTAGGCAAATACCCAAAACCTGATAATCAAAATTATATCGTGGAGAATGGATTCTTATTTTACGATCGTCGCCTATGCATCCCACGCTCATCTCTTAGGGATTTCCTCGTATGGGAAACACATGCCGGAGGCCTTAGTGGTCATTTTGGGAGAGATAAAACCATAGCTATGGTTGAGCATCGATTCTTTTGGCCCTCCCTAAAGCGAGACGTAGCAAGTATAGTTTCTCAATGTCGTGTATGTGCTCTCGCTAAGCAGGTAAAGCAGAACACTGGCCTCTACACCCCACTACCAATCCCTCAAAAACCACGAGAGGATGTGAGCATCGACTTTGTGCTAGGGCTTCCGAGGACGAACAAACGCTATGATTCCATTATGGTGGTTGTAGATCATTTTTCGAAGATGGCTCATTTCATCCCTTGCTTTAAAACTTCGGATGCGTCTCATGTTGCCCAATTATTTTTCAATGAAGTAGTGCGTCTCCACGGTCTTCCAAAAAGCATAGTGTCGGATAGAGATGTCCGATTCACTAGCTACTTTTGGAAGACCCTTTGGCATCTTTTGGGGACAAAGCTTAAGTTTTCCACGGCTTTTCACCCCCAAACTGATGGACAGACCGAGGTCGTAAATAGGAGCCTCGGCAACCTATTACGGTCATTGGTGGGAGACAACCTCAAGTCTTGGGATTCTGTCATTCCGCGTGCCGAATTTGCTTACAACGCGTCAGTCAACCGTACTACCGGTATGAGTCCATTTGAGATTGTGCATGGTCATCTCCCTCGTACCCCTACCGACCTTATACCTATGTTGCCGCATGCTAGAGTCTCAGATGACGGTCATGAATTTGCGCATCATATTAGAAGTTTGCATGAGGAAATCCATTCACGCATTATAAATAGTAATGCCTCATATAAACAATCTTCAGATTTGCACCGTCGTTTTCGTGAATTTAAAAAAGGTGAAATGGTGATGGTGCGGATTAGGCCGGAAAGATTTTCTTCCAAACGGGCCGTTTCCGATCCTCAAACGAGTTGGGGAAAATGCCTATGCCGTTGACATACCCTCCTCGTGGGGAATAAGCACTACTTTCAATATCTCAGATTTAGTCGCGTTTAAAGCCCCACCTCCTTCGTCTAATAGCCACGTTCTACCCTTGGACTTTCTGGTGAGCGAGTTTGACTTGTCCACTCCCCCATCACTACCCTCTGACTGGCATGAAATCATCGAGGAAATACTGGACGAAGTAATCACCTTCACCAAAGATGGAACGGCGCGGAAGTTTCTTGTTCGTTGGCAGGGCAAGGCATCGATGGACGACACGTGGATTACGGAGGAAGACCTGGCTCGCCTACGCCCCGACCTAGTGACCCCGCTGGCACTTTCAGACGTCTACTCAACGGAGTCGAGTTCTCCGCACACCGGGGGAATTCATGGCGAGGACGCCAACACTTCAGCACCGAACGCGTCACCTCGGTCAACCGGAGTCAACATGCCCGCTATGGACCACGGTCAACCGGAGTCAACCAAAGTCAACATGCCACAACCGTCGACAAGCACGTCTCCACCCACGCACGTCCCTACGCGCATCATGACACGACGCCAGATGCAGATCCACACCTGCCCTTTGGCGTGACACGGCACACGTCTTTATTTTCTCGTCTTTATTTTTTCGTCATTTTCTCTTTCCTCCAAGGCCTATATATAGGCCATTGTTTTCAAGAAACATCAGGCAGTCACATTCCCACGTACTAGATATCATGGTAAAATAAGACATGTTACATGCATGTTAATATATATCCAGTATATGTGATAGCTTTTCCATAAGATGAAAACACCTAGTGATGCTTTATTGATTTATTCAATATTTAATTAAAATAGTTTGATAATGAAACAGAAAATTTATTTTCAAGTGTGCAAATTTATAAACTCAATGTCTATATCTGAGAATCTCTCACGATCTAAAGCTTGAATAGAATTGTTAATGGATTTATGAATTAAAATTTTCTAAATTATTAGAAGATACATATGCATTTGTTAAATTTTTCAAAAATGGATAATGATTGTATAATTTTAGATAGGAAAATCCAAGTATTACATCTACAAGAATGAGAGATTGCACAATCGGTACGTAGAAGAGGACAAAGATGTATATAGTAGGTCCTAATGGGCCAGACTAATGATCTTCTAACACTCCCCCTCAAGCAGGAGCAAATAAATCAGGCATGACCCAAATTGGGGCATAAGGCATCATATGACACTCCAAAAAAGGCTCTTAGCAAAGCCATGCCTATTAATTGGCTGGAGGAGATCACATGTGGCACGGATTGATAGAAATATCAGCAAGGCAACACATATTCTATATATCATTTGGTTTTATAGACAATATATTCATTATGATCAATGAATTAATGAAACGGTTAATAGAGTTATGATGAGATCATAATATGGAGAACACTTATCTTTAAATATATGATCTAAATATTCCTGTTTTAAGGATACTAAAGAGGGAAAGTAAAATGTATAGTTGGAATAGCACTATCTAGTCTTACGCATA
The DNA here is from genome assembly GCF_029677425.1 of Wolffia australiana. NCBI lineage: Eukaryota > Viridiplantae > Streptophyta > Magnoliopsida > Alismatales > Araceae > Wolffia > Wolffia australiana. Next base: position 24,638,002 of record NC_135835.1, on the reverse strand, counting down.
TGATGCCTATGGCAGATCCCGTAGCCATTATGTAGAGACATATAGGATAGATAGTATGTGTTATTGATACATATGATTTCTAGAGTATTGTTATGCCAAACTTTCAACCAGGTTGATTCACATCACAGTTGCATAAATGTTTCATAAACCTGAGATATCAAATACATATTATGGATAGATGCACATCATTTGACGATGACCAAAGTGATCGTATTCATGGAATCCAAACCGCCTTAGCTCAGGTGCAGCAAGAAGTTCTTGTGGGTATGTGAAAAGATCAAATACACGAACAGCTCAATATTTCTCACTTGAGGAACCAAGAAATCGCAGATCTGATCTAAACAAGGGTGATCTGATCATCAATTTTTAATGATTTATATGATTTGAGTTAAAGTATTCCTCTACATGAATAATTTAAATTTTACCACAATCTCAACCTCAAAACCCAACATGGATATGACATAGAACCATATTCTGTGTGCATTGACAATCAATTTAATGTACTTGGTCTTCTCATGAAAGGGTATTGAGAGAGGATGTACGAGGAAGGAACTTTAGCATCGAGGGAGTCAAAGATGGGACAGTGGGAGGAGAAGCAGATGGAGTGACCTGTGATCAATGAACGAGGGATCAATGAACAAGTAGTCTGATGAAAGATACTATGATAGGCACAAATTTATGTTGGGCTAGAAGTTCAAGCGCATTATTTGTGTGAAGAATTTAAGATGTAATGGAATATAGGATCATGATTACCATAATGAAGTCAGGAAATTGGAATGGACTTGAGAGCAGTCACATAGAAAATATACCCAACTCACGTGGGTTTAGTCATCAATAAAGACACTATAATAAAGATAATATGAGATTGAGGCTGCTAAAAAGAACCCCAAACATTGCAATTGATAATGTCAAAGGGGACCAAGGATGGTATTGATAGAGCAAAAATAGGTGTATCTGTGTCGTTGTTATTACTTTCACTTCTACCAAATAATATTTATGACTTGTAATCTGACTCAAAGATGTATAGCACGAGTAAGGTAGTCTCCTCAGGGATTGATTCTTTAGTGAGAGAATTAGCTAATGAGTTGGAGAGCAGGGGTATGAGTTTCAAAGATATCAACACTAATAGGAAATGTTATTATTATTGTTATGTAAAATCCAGATATGCAAATGTGAAGATATCTAAACAAATGGTTTAAGGAAATATTAAGACATAGTTAAGGTGATGAGAATTACCAAGAAACAAGGAAGATAGAGAGTGTAGTTGAAGAAGATCAAGAGCACCCTAGGTGTTTGTAGAAATGATTAATAGAAACATTAAAATTATATATGTTTTTCTAAAGAGAATTTTCCCTAAAGATTTTGTTTGAAGATGAAATTTTGTATTATGATAGTATTCGCAGATTAGAGAGTTAAGGTAATTTACATAAAAATTTTAGAAGTCGATTTCTGGTAGACTATTCAGAGTAAACTTTCAGAAAAGAGTAAAAGTATGATGTATTCGATGAAATGCCTGAAAGAGGAAAAGTAGTTATATGATGCTTTTATAAGAAACGCAAAGATTTTTTCTTGTATTTTATATCTAGAAAATCAATATAATGATATTTATAACTTTTAGAGTTTATAGGTATTTTAAAAGGTTTTTTAATTGGATGAGAAATTTTGAGAAAATTTGATTACATTTGCTTATGAGTCAATGCAGATCAGCTGTTCGAGGAAATCACTTTCTTTGAAAAATAAGCCTAAACATTTATGTCATAATAGAGAAGGAAGTAAATATTATTTATGTGGAGACAGTAGAAATAGACTGGTGATCCTTAGGTAAGAAATTGACTTTGAATGGTTTTGTTATATAAGGGATTCTGAAATAGTCTTAGTCGAGATCGAACAACAAGTCCACGAAGGAAACTCAGAGGTAGAATCAGATCATTTTGTCTTGACATAGAAAGATATCTCACGAAAGACAATGCACTGAATTCCTTGGCCAAGGTTATAGAAATATCATTTTTTGTCTTCTGATGATTTTAAACATCATTACTAACTAGGTTGACAAAATAGGCTTTGACACAAGACTGCACCCTAAATTTATTCTACTGGCATCATTATACATACATATCAAATGATTATAGACATATTATGTGAAAGAGTTGATGAACTTCTTTTCAACTTATTGAACACAGTGTAGCACGGCACATCTTGTATTGACAACTCAACCTATCAACTCGATTAAATTTCTCCTTGATTAATTAATTTATATTTTGGACTATTCATCAACTCAAATCATCAATTCTTTTAAAATCCAACAACAGGAGCCGTAGGAAATATATTTATTCAGATAAAAAATAAAGTATCATGAGAAAATAAAGGAGAGAATATTGTGGAGAATACTTGAGAAAATATAAATAACATAATAAAGCTTGAGACAAGGCAAGAATACCAAAAAGAGATAAAAAACAAAACTGCAAGGTTTAATTGTTTTAAGTAAAATACAAGGTTGTGAGACAATTGATAAAATACATTTTAAACTGTAATCAAAGTAGATTCATTAGGAGCCAATGAAAATATAATAAACAATGATTTATAAGGAGGGTAAAGAAGAGAGAATATGCAATGTGTTAACAGTTTCCCATTTATTTCTTACCAATATTTCCCATATCTGATTGCTTACTAAGATATAGTTAATATTTATATTCTCAGAAGAAACTAACTATGAAATTATCTCTGATATTTAATATTATTTATTTAGTTTATGAATTTAGTTGACAAAATTGTTGATCGGGAGTTAATGTCATTGTGCTACATTGAATATCTTGAATATTTGTTTCAGAATGAAAGAAATTTATTGGATATAACGTGAATATATCCTTTAAGGCTTTAGGTGGGAACTAGGAAATGATTTGGTTGCTGATCTTGAAGATTTTGAGGACCAAGATGAAGTATATTAATAGATCTCACTGTATAGATGTCATTGGGGTGTCATAGAAGATAGGGGTTCTCTGATATTTTTTATTTTTCTCAATATATTTTTGTGATTTTGAAAGATTTTTTTGGCTTGATAGCCTGCCCTTTTTTCATAGACTAGTTGTAGTACACGAGGAAAGGGTTTCCCTATGAACAAACTATGAAGCCCTATCCTGTATTAAAAATACATGATTCATTTTATCATCTACCTCATTGTTAGTTATAACTATTTAAAGATAGTAAATTAAACTTTAATAGCTATACTTTTTTAGAAAATATAATTTAGAAACTCTCTTAGTTTATACATTATTTACATAAACCAAGGAGTTGCGCCGTCTAGATGACTACCTGATGAGTTTATCTTGAGTCCAATTATGGACTAGATACATGCTAATTGTGCATTGACCTAGGTCCATAATTATGGGGTCCTAGCCCTTAATTATGAACATACTTGTTCTATTGTAGGTCAGGATATCTCCGAGCTAGGATGTAAAGGCCCAATCATGTTATGTATAAAAATTATACGATTATCCCTATTATCTACCCCTTTATTTAGTTATAATTGGATATAAATGATAAATTAAATAGTTATAGTAGTGAGGAATTAATAAAAATATTATTCACCCTCTCTCTTGTGTTATGAATTATCTTGAGAAACCAGTGAACTGTACAATCTAAATGTACTCTAATGAGGTTATTCAAACTCTATTGTATTTTGGTTTCCTTAGTTTTTAGTAGATATGATAGTCACATTAAGAAAACCATAAATTATATTCTTAAATTTTTTATTTGCAAGTGCACATGGCATAGACCTTAGGATTGGAGCCACAATGAAATCACTTCATATTAATATTCTAATATAGTTATTCTAAAACATTTTTTAGAAAACTGGCAATTATTTTTGAAAAAATAATTACATTTATAAAGAAGACTTTAAAATATCATTCTGGCATATTAAAATTAATGTTACTATTGTATTTATGGATGTCATAGAATCATTAGAGTCTAAGCTTTGGGAATTGTTACTATTGGCATGATGAATTTCCTTAAGTAATAAGGGATTGGAACTTGATGGACATGTATGTGTCCGACAAGCCAATCACACATTCCATATCACGTTCCATGTTCATAAATAGAACATATTCATTATAATGCATCTATAATGCTTATAATGAAGTCCACGAATACATAATCGTACTTAGTGAATAATGATGAGATTGTAATACGGAGATCACTAGTCTTAAAACATGTGTTATAAATATTCATATTCGAAGAATACTCCAGAACGACATCAAAATAGCCATATAGAATAGCACTATCTAGCCTCTTTCATATGATGGTATGGTCATTCCCGTAGCCATAAGTGTGGACACACTAACGACAGATAGTGGGTGCTCTTTAGGTGAAAGAATTCATAGAATCGATCCACACGAATCCCTGAATGGTATTATACCAAACTGTCAATCCAGTTGACTCATTTCATGGTTTTTTAAGTGGTCCTTAGAGCTGAGACACCAAAGACGTCTTGTGAATGGACAATTTTACTTTGACTATGATCAACGAGTCTGTAATCATGGGATTCTAAATAGTCTTAGTTCAGGTGCATCAAGAAGTTCATGAAGATGATTGAGTGGTAAAGATAGGATCATCCACCCGCGGTATGAGAGCAGACTGCTCAAGGCAACCAAATATCTGAGAACAATTCTCTGATTATTTCTGAACTTACCAGTACTAACTCAGATGATCGATTCGGGTTTGACAGTTGACCATACCATAAGTCGTCTGAGGTGCATCACGGGGATGAAGGACTATAAGTACATGGTAACCTATGATGAACGGGTTCCATGAGTCAGTCAATACACACTCCTTAATATCTTCCAGACCACGAGGTCCATGAGTTTGAGACTCTACCTAAAAATTGTGTTAAATTGATTTGACACTATTTAATTTATATGATGATATAGTTAATTAATTTAGGCCATTGGAGTCATTAACTAGAGTGATACATGGGCCTAGAGGGCCACACGCAAATGGTCTTTTAGATGTCTGAAGATATACTTAATTTTTGGGGAAATTTATAAAAAACTCCCGCTTAGTATAAACAGGGGAAGGCCCTGAGCAAAAATCACCTAGGCCAGAATTATTCTGGGGCCTTCCCCTTCTTCTTCCTTCTCTCCATGGCTCTTCTCCTTTTTGGATGTAATCGAGATGGCATAACAACAGTGACAGAGGTTGAACGGGGCTCATCAACGTGAAGAATGAGATTTGATGTGCCGAGGACTGCATGGATACTTCTAGATATTGCACACGTGAGCAGCTCCATTTGACTCATTCAAGGATAGAAGGAAGCATGGATGTGATCTGTGCCAAGGTGATTCATTTAATGTTTTTCATCATATCGTTATGATTCTGTGATGAGTCTTTAAAACTACGTGGAATCCTCATGTTCATCCAGATCAAGGCCTCCATAAACTTCCTTTGAGGCATGAGTTGCAGATCTAAAAAGCAAAAAATTGATCAAATAATTAAAACTTATGTGGCTTTCTTGTCTCCATATTTTAATCATATCCACAAAATCAAATATAAACGGTCACAAAAATTACATCTCATTTCCCCTTTCATGCAATACTCTTACATGCAAGGGAAGTTTCCACTCAACTTTTAGCCATTATCTAGGTGTGGCACTTGATTTATATCACACACCATAGGGAATTTATATAACTAATAAAAATGTAAGTGTTTGATACGTATGTGTATTATCAACCCTACCAACTTAAATCACTACTAGCCCTTAGAAATGATAGGTAATAAATAATTTTGAAATTTCATGATAGTTGTGAGCGCATAACATTTATTAAGGCTATTATAAGTACTATTTAATAAAACAAATAAATTTCCCTATGGGCACACCTACCTACTTAAAATATTTATTCTTCATAAATATACATTCTTACTAAATGCCACTTTTATAATTTCTATCATATCTAATCTTCCATTATTAAAATAATAATAGGATAAATTATTTATTACCTATCATTTCTAAGGGCTAGAAGTGATTTAAGTGGCTAGGTGTGATACTAGGCGTACATATTAAGCCCTTACATTCCATATGTTACCCTTGTGTGTGTATATATATATATATATATATGCATAGCTTATGCATAAAATGATGTTTATTAACTTGATTTTATTTTAATATAATGAATTTAAAATTTATTAAATAAAACTAGTTAGTGTGCCTTTATGTATTTTTAGTATTTATAAAAGTATGACATTTATTAAGAATGTATATTTAGGAAGACTATATATTTTAACCTTCTATTTATTTCTACAAATTTAAGCTTTGCATTTGTGTGGATCGAGCCACAGATTTTGATAGTGAGATACCAGGTCACAATTGCAGGCTTTCAAGTGCTATAAGGCTAGAGAGTCGTGGAAGTGGGTGGCAAGGTTACATTTATACAAAAAGTTAAGCGAAGATAAATTGCTCATACAACTAGAACAAGCGAGGTTGACTCAATTGGACTGATTAATACTAGAACATAATAAATACCACCTATGTGCTTACAACTAAATATACCATTGATGAACTAAACCATATGTATTTAAGTTATAATTGATAATTTATTTTATTAAATAGTTTCCTTGAATCTATATAATATAACTCGGTAATGATGATTGAGGATCAGTTCCACGGGGAATATATTTTATTCAAGTAATGTCTCCTTATATGGAGCTTCTGGGGTGAGAATGGATATATTATAAGATAAGAGATAGGGAGAAGTGTGAAATGCTAATCATGGAATATTATAGTTAATTTAATATAGATTATGAATGCTTCTATGAAATCTGGATTTATAGAGGTGGTGTGGGGAAGAGGTGAGGATATAAATTTATAAATGATCATGGTGTAAGCATATGGATTAAGATATATGGCTTTTAGATGTACTTAAATGTATAAAAAAACTATAGGTGGAATAGGGGCGCATAGTGGAATGCTGACAGATGGTGATATGGAATAAACTAGGATGGATAAAAATATTTGTAATGAAGGAAATTGCTTGATCTAACTAAACTGAGTTGAAAAAATGATGAACTTATAGATTCAAGGAAATCACCGAGGGTCCTTATCTCGCACCAGGATCAAGGCATTTTACTCTTCCAGAAAAACTCACACCTTTCTAATGCAGTCAACCTTCAATCAAACCAGTACACCAATCAATCAATGGATCTAACTAAATTGAGTTCAAAAATAGGGAGGACACAAGAAATGTGAGGAAACCAATAAGTATCATTATATTCTTCATGATCAAGACATCTTACTCGTCCATAATGTTCAATCAATGAATTAATGGCTTACCAATGTATAGAAAATTCTTATGTGAGGCCTTTAATGTTCAATCAATGAATTAATGGCTTACCAATGTATAGAAAATTCAAATTTTGTTTTTAATTTCCCTTATATATTGGACAGATGTTTAGAAGATATTAATATTAAATTTCCACTTAATTTTATCTCAATCTACCTTTTGGATTTTAAAATATCAAGCCACACAGTTGGTTCGTTTAAAATTTTTTTATTTCCAGATATTTCACTCACCCTTTTCATAATTGTGGAAGGGATCCTTAGTCAATCACTCAGACAAGTGATTACACAGGATCTCATCTAACCATATTATTTGAAAATGGTCACCACATTATCTTGTATTATCAATTCACAAATGAGACAATCATGATCTTCAATGGATCTAAACAATCCATTAAGGAACTTGTGAGTACACTTCTTATGTGTGAGAAGGCCTCGGATATGCTTGATAACATTTCAAATAGTATTTTTATGGTAGGCCCATCTACTGCCATAAAATGCTTCCACATTATCCAACACCATACCAAGTACTCATAAGCATGTATACATTTTGACTATATTGGATGTCCCATCTTTTTCTATTCAACATGGCATCTTTATTTTTATGGCCCATTGTCCAAGTTGAGAAAAAATCCAAAGGATGAGAACTCCAATTTCTATCCCCCAGGGGCTTCATTCAACTAAAACATCACACCACCGTGATGATGACTCTAAAATATGTCATCAAATAATCAAGTTCTCAAGTTTAAATTCATTACAATTATCTTGTGAATTCATGCTAAGTTCATGCATATGTATTGTTTTATGAAATCACTAACCCCACTTGATTCTTTGAATCAAGTGGAATATATTTAACGTTTTATGGCTAGTGAACATTCAGAAACAGGTTAAGAAGATCAAGGAAGAGAGGAGGATCAACAGAAGTGGGCAAAAATTCGAAGTGGCAAAAATTACGAAAATGCCCCTAGGCATGACTTAAGAGAAAACCTATAAATACTCTCTTGAGAGAGGAGTTTAGGTGTTCAGAATTTTCTCTAAGGAAACTAGGGCTTGGAGAAGAGGATTTCTGCACCCTCCAGGAGCTGATGAGCTTTTGGAGTTGGAGAGGAAGAACAGACTGAAGATAGCTTGGATTGAAGAACCACGCCTTGCCGCAAGGACGTGACACCCGACGTGGAGAAATCTCAAGCTTCAGCCCTGTAATCCCTCTCTTCTCAGACAATTTTGGTTGGGTTGGAAGAGTCGCAAGATCTTCCAATGTTTTCCAACTAAGGATTGTTTCATTTTAGATTTGATTTCAGTTGAATTTTGTTTCTTTCTTGTTCTGATCATCCTCCCCAAACTTCCCCAAAAAATTCCCTTTGGCCGCAGCAGCAACACCGCAACAACGCCCGCCAAGCAGCAGCGCTGGCGCACAGCAGCGCGCACAGCAGCGCTGCCGCAGCAGCGCCAGCAGCGCAGCGCCTGCCACGCGCAGCCACGCCAGCGCAGCCACGCCACAGCGTAGCGACAGCGCGCTGCCAGCAGCGCCACAGCGCAGCAGCGCGCAGCCACGCCCGCAGCGCAGCAGCGTCGCGCGCAGCCACGCCGCGACGCAACAGCGCTGCTGCACGCGCAGCAGCGTCGCGCAGCCACGCCCGGCAGCGCAGCGCTGCACACAAACACCTTGCGCGCAGGTACCCTGCACGCAAGGTGTTTGATCCTTTGCCCCCAAGGGCAAGGGTACTGTCTACAGAGAACTCCTCTGTAGACAGCCTCTATTAAGTTAAATCTTTAACTTAATCAGAGCAATAGCAGTTAAATCTTTCGACTAAACTGGGAATTAAAGAGGAATTCTGTGATTTTCCTGAGGATCATTTAACAGAGTTTAATATTTATTTTAAATTGATAAGTGACATATCTATTGAATAAAGAAGGAAATTTCTACTGTTTTCTCCTGCTCCCTGTGGATCGACCCTCACTCGCCTTACGCCGTGAGGTTTATAAATTTGTTGCATAAGCTCTGAACCTCACACGTCTGAACTGCTAAATAACCAGTAAAAAACGCCCTAAAATTGAGCTTATCACGTGACTATCCCACTACACTAATGGTGTACTGATTACCTATCATACGTCACAAATCCATAGATTTTTTTGTTCAAACTTCATGTGGTGTGTCCAACTAGAGGGTGCCCACCACCACCACCTAAGTCTCTTGTCCTGGAGAAGGTCATCCATCGGATGAAGGAGGTCTAGGGTACAGGCACCCGCAACATGTCTCAGACATGCTTCTAAAGAAGCTAGTGTGGTGTATGTGTACCGCAAGCTCCCTATTGAGACTTTTATGTTGGATGAGTATGGCCAATGTGTTAATCATGAGTTCAACAGAAAAGGTAAGAAAGGGTTCTATATTTTTCAATGTCACTAGCTTGAGATGTCCACAATGATCCCTTGACAAGTTGACCATGACAAAATTAGTCACTGATACAATTCTTAGCTCACAGCTACGCTATTAGCAAGCCATCCCAGATTTCTATACCGTTGCCTTGAGTTGAAACCATCTCTATTACTAACAGGTCACATGAAATTCCAATGGGAAAAAATGGACTCCCATTATAATCCTTACATGGAACACATCCACTAAGCTTAGGTCCATGCCTGATCATCTTATATGGACATTGATGCTTCATGGGAATTGCTTTCAAACTTCTTTGGATTACTAATGAGAGAAATTTCCAACATAAGCTTGGGTCTGACACATATAGTACCCTGTGATTATTCTTTATGTTTCTTTCTTATTTTGGAAGTTTATGCATCATAGACTCCCCACTAATGATAGAGTAATGTGTATTAGTCACCACATCAGCTTGTGATGTCATTATTTCACTAACTTTCCATATATTAAAACTCTGGAGCACCTCTTTTTCCATAGTGGGATATTTGAAAATGATAGTACAAATTTATTATACAGTGGCATCCAGTACTTCTTAATCCCACTACTCTACCACTACTAGAATTTTTTGTCATATCTTTACTTTTTGAGCATGCTTAAAGCCAAGCCTATCCACACATCACCATATTCAACCAATTGTGGATGATTTGAAATAATTTTTTTTCTAGATTTCCAAGTTCACCCATGAGAGCACACAATATCTTGTAATGCATCAAACTTTAGTTGTAATGAACCCCCCAACTAATATTGCCTTCAAAATGTCATTCACTTGTTACGTATGCTATGCTAGGCATGTGGTAGGGAAAATAACGATTGGTTTCCATACAATCAAACTGCATCACAAAACGTCATAATGCAGAACGTCAGGGGAAAAACCCCTATTTAATTTAAGGAAAATAAAATATAATTTTTTGAAGAATTTCAATATTATTTAGAACTTAGAAAAATACTATTTCCATGAATATAATGTTTGAATATTCTAGAAAAGTATATACATTTAGTTAATTATTTTATTTAATAATATCATGTTGAAAAAATCCATTAATGTCTAAAAATATACAAAAAATAGAATAAAATTCAAAAAAAGTTATTGGATCAATTAAGTTTGTTTAAAATTATTTATAATCATGTTAAGGTTAATAAAAATTTATATTTAAATATATTTATCTAATAATTAGTGTGTTATTAGTGTTATTAGCGTGTTATAAAAAAGGAATATTTAATTCTATTATATTCAGAAGTACATACCATATTTTCTGGAACACGTGGCACACTGCAATTGGTGAAAAGTGTATGTATAGCAGTTATTGATCTGTCATTGATTGTGATCTGATTGCACAAGGACACCTGAATGCGTAGATATCCACCGCCATGAGTAAATAATGAGATTATGTTCATGTCATTCATGGTTCATTTTTTGCTGTAAATAAACAGTGCCAAAACCTTACTGAGTTGATGATGGCATAGAGAAGCAAGAGAGGGAAGATATAATGACTAGGATTAGTCAATTTTTATCTCACTGGAAGATATGAATGTTGTTTTGACCTGAAATTTTAACAATAAGTTATTTTTTGTCTCTACTTTGATCCCTATGAAAGCTATTTTTAGGGAAGGCTAGGAAAAATAAAAACATTTCTTTAAAACTCTCCCTACTTAGTTGGCTAGGAAAAACCACAATAGATTGATCTTGTGAGTTTTTTGTCATTTTTTTAAAATTTTGGCATTTCTTTGATTGATCCAGTGACTTTATTCTTTCTTTCTTAATCTCCTTATTTTTTGCCAAACCGCCAAGCATTGGTGAAATGTACATGATTTAAGAGAAGATTACTTAGCAAGATCATCGTAGTCTTTCAAGAATGAATGAAAATATCTAAAACTCATGTTAATATCTATGCAGTTTTAGGATCATAAAATTTCTTTAAGCACCTAATATTTCACCCATGAATGCATGTTTTCTCATTGGAACTCTAGCATTCCTTTTTCCAAATGAGGATCAATCTGAAGAATATGCAGCTCTCTTACATTGTTTTTCTTTTCCTAGATCTTGATCATTCAAAATATCAAGATCTGGAGGCCTAACTATTATTTTCTTTATCAAAGGTTGAACTAGAAGTTGTAGATAATATTGTACTCATCTAGATATACCAATCTCTACTTCTTGGAAATCTAATTATATACAAATATCTGTCTCTTTCTCCATATCTCTCTCTCTTTTAAATATATTAAGCTATTTTCCTTTGCACCATCCCTTATCACTCTGGATTCCTATTTAGTGAATGAGAGGATTTAGAAATATTATAGCATAAGTATAAATATGAGTGACATGATTAATTCATAATCAAGCCCAATAGTAAGCATATTAATAAGTGTTGTTGCCTGGGAGGTAGGTTTTAACTTTCCTCAAGATCCATAAAAAATAAAAAAATGTCAATTTCCTCAAGTTTTGCGTGATATGAAAAATAAATAGAGAATTGAACCTTTCATTCTTAAGTTTGTTTCTCGTACACCATTCTCTTCCAACTAACTTGGAATTTTTGTAGCAATTTTTATTGAGATGACCTTTTATGAATTATAGAGGATCCCTAAAGCCTATTCTAGTTGATCTTCACACAAGTAGGGAAATATAAAAATTTCTCAAGCCTTGAGACTCTTTTTGAAATTTTGAAAGGAGAAAATCAACAAGGCATCAGAAGAATGAGTCTCAAGGAACTCTCTGGCCAACTAGAACTGAAGCTTGTACACAAATATATTCTCTAGAGGCAGATAATGTCAACTTTGGAATTAAGCCAAACATTTTAAACCTACTCCCTTGTTGATAGAAGGTTAACATGGAGCATTACAAATTCTTGTTAAAATATTCTCATGTCTATTTTTCTTATGGCCATAGATAGGCCTTAAATATCTTGCACCTAAAGAGAGGTTTAAATAATGATTCAAGGGAGAAGGGCAGGAATTCCAAATATGGATAGAAATGCAGTCTAGGTTCCTAAAGAAGTTATAGTCCTATGGAAAAAAAATGTCAATAAGAAAGGCAATTGTGATTTTGATATCCAACCAAGAAAGTTTTTGATGCTCTTAATAAGTCAATCTTCATGGAATGTATAAATTTTTACTGTGATTGGGATTTTGAAAATGGGCAAGGAAAAAATGAATAAATGAACAATATACACATTATCAATCTAAAAAATGTAATATTTTTTTATCGCAAAAGCTTGCTGTGTCCATCCAGGCCAGCCACTTTTACGGAAAGTTACGAAGTATATTTTTTCATATTTACAGGATTTTGTTAGATTTTTTTAGATTGATGGAAAAAGGTAAAATATGAAGATACGGATAAATTTTTAGGACAATTTAATGATAGGATCCTAAGATATTATATCTTGAAGTTTGCCTAATTTTAACCATTAAACCTTTATTCTCTCTCCTCCATGCTCCCCAACTAGTTACAATATTTTTACTGTAGTTCTCCCTAAAAAAGTGTTCCCTGATTGACATGGTAATTCTGCATTATTCCTTGTTCTTGTTGGCGTGAATCCTATGCTAACACATGTCCCTAGGAATTTGGATCAGGATTAGTTTACAGCTAGATTGAACACTAATTACATTTTCTTCTCTAGCTCTAGCACCACCAATGTTTGGGACTAGAAAAAAGTATGAATGGTAATCATCATCATTTTGTATTGGTCCACATCATTATGTTTGTAATCGTATTAATTTTAATTTTACATAGGACTGGCCCCAAAATCATGCTTGTGGACTAATCTATTCATACCCTGGGTGCCACTCAAGGGAGATTTGATATATGTTACAGTTTATTATTTGCAAGTTTTTTTAGGTGTGGAGTAAGCATAAATATTGTAACATTAACATCGACCCCTCTATCCCATGCCCACAACAAGAAGTGCATACAACATTCATGCGTATGTAGGACACTAGGTAGTCCTTGAATGCGGAAAGTGGCATTGCGCTCCCAGGAGGCATTAGTGTGAGTAGGATGGAAGGCATCATCACCTTATCCAAATGGCATTATAGGAGAACTGTGATGTCTTCTCTTCTTATGCTGGTCATCATGTATACATTGTAGTCATGTCCCATGGAATCCATCACTAAGGAGGTCCACCAAGGAGGAGGCATCATATGTGACTAGCAGGCATGCCAAGGCTCTTGTTGTGATGGTTTCCTTGAACCTACCAAGGTAGGTCCTCTAAGTGGAGAAGAGAGAATGAGTGTAAGAACGTACTATGTAGTAGGTTAGTACATCATCTGTCTGATTATCCTACGATAGTTGGTGGAAAATACTGGTAAGTTTTGCTCTTTAATGGGTGATGTCCTTTTAAACACTTTTCATACATCAATGGGAGAAAGAACCTATATAGAGCATGTCAACTAATAAATATGAGTCTGATTTTAAAAGGTTTTGCTTCTCTCAAAGGGGCAATCTGCCATGTCTCACCATAGCCTTTGCCATTATATAAGTCCAAATGTCATAGTAATGAGAAATAATGAATATGATGATCTTTGTTTCATTGTGGAATATGCCACTTCCACCAGCTGGGCATGGATTTTCTTTGGCTGCACTAACCACATTGTACTTGAGAGGGCCCAATAGCATTGGGTACCACAGGAGAATATGTAACTGGTTTGATAATTTGATTTTTAGGTGTTTAAAACAGTCACTTTTGCAAATCAAACTTATCCAATAAAGTTGTAAGAGTTTCAAAGTTAACACAAAATAACCACGTATAGAGTGAAAAAAGGGGTTGAACCACATACAGGAATAGTAATTAGATCATATAATATTTTCCTATAATCCAAAATAGAAAGATAAGAAGATGGAATGAATATAAAATGATAAAACGGAATGAGCAATGTGATGAAAATGGATCAAAATGTCCAGTGAACACGAATATCAAAATCTCCCTCAAATATGGAAAACATGAATTAGGTTTTCTAAATGAGAGAATCAAATTTCAAACGAAGAAGGAAAATAGAAATAATTCTAAAAGCTTTGGAATCAAAACTCTATCGAACTTATGCTGTTGTCGTTGATTGATCGTTTGTGAGCCTGTATATTTTTCTTGGAAGAGCTGTGTTGCATCAAGCATGAGCTTCAAAGAAAGAAGGGCAGAAACTCACTCTCCAAGAAGATTGAACTCAAAAAGATGATTCCATGGCACCCATTGCACAAGGCTAGCCATTTCTACAAGTACACAATAAAAACTTTAAAAAACCAAATTTTCAATTTTTTTATAAAAACAACCAGGGTTTATGTGTTGAGGGCAAAGCAGCATGTATGCCCATGAAACTTCATCCAAAACCACCCTTGGGATCAGATGTTATAGATGTTTGAATTTTTTTCACTTTTTGATGTTAACTTTTTGCGATTGCATCCTTGATTGATCCTGGTCATTTATCAGTGTAACTGATCATTCAAATAGTCCAGAATGCACCGTGCGTCACGCGGTAGTTGGAAAGATCTTTTGATCAAGAATGGAAATCATTTTGGACATTTGATCAAATTCAGCAAGTGTCGGTGTGATTCTGGTCACTAGATAAAATCATGATGATCATATCAAATGATGGTCATTGGATGGAGCTGATGAATGCCATGTTTGCGTACATTTAACAGATCTATATTAAATATCATTCGCCCCCAACTGTTAATGAAATTTATAAATATATATTCTCATTATTTTATCTTACAGATCAATTCAATGTCAAAGCTCAGTCTTCAAGAAACTATTTGTCATGAATACGAAAAAATAAGGTACTCAAAAGAACGCATAAACTAAGTCAGTGTCATCATTAAAAAGTTATGAAATATCATTTGTGTAATATATCGAGAGCATCACCCAGTTGAATTGAATTTTAATTCATAATGAAGAAATATATTTGCACAGAATTAAATTGAAAGTCTGATGCAGAAAGAGCTAAAATTAACTACTCAATAGACATAAATTAATAAAATCAAAGTCAATCCAGGATGGTGACATAACATTCTTTTTTCACAATCTATTTGGGATGATCCTTTAGAAATGGTGGTTAAGGTATTAATGTTTAGACTTTTAAATATCTAAGTGATTTTTAATAGAAGTGCTAGCCTCTTTACAAAACAGATAAACAATTATTGCAGTTATAAATTTTATTTTCCTTATAAAATTATGTTTATGTTTCTGTAAGTTAGAGTCAAAGGTAAAGAGTTTTGGCTTCAATTTGGTTTTTTTTATTTTTGGATTTGTTACGTTAAACATAAAATTTTATGACTAAATAAATACATCAAACCAGAATGTCAAATAACGTGTAAAGTTATTTTAATCATCCAAGAGTCACAAAAGTTTGACGGCTAATATGCAAAAAATTGCATATTATTGTACTGATATATGTAGTTTTCAAACTAATTAGAGTTTCAAATTTTATAATAAATAAACCTTGGAGATGCAAAAAAATTCAGATATTTTATCTAGATCACCCGCCCTAGGTTTACTAGTTGTCTCAAACCCCTTCAATTCAAGCTTCAATTTTTCTATAAACGCAGCAGTAAGTCACTAGATTTTTCAGGTCCTCATATTTCCAATGAGCACAAGAACATATACTAACTTTATATAGATTTTTCTAAAGATCTTACAATATTAATCAATCAAAGTATATCACTAGTTGATAAAAATTGAACAATATGCATTAAAATGTATAGAAAGAGGGCCAGTTTCCTATATTTTGATTGTATAATTGATATCGCATTAGTTCTTAAGTAACCAGTGCCATTGTGGCCCAGCTATAGCCTAACACATTACCCAATGCCACACAGTTGAAATAAGGATTAATTCAATCAGGGTTGAATAAACTTGCCAAGTCATAACCGTTAACCAATTGTGTAGCCCTTTTGGCCCAGCTCCCTCTAGCATTTTCTTGTTGCTTCTGATACCCCTGCTGTATATCAAATAAAAATATATACCTAAAATAACCATAAAAATTATGACATAAAATTCATTTATTTAGGGTAAGTATTCCATAAAATTTCAAAATTATAAATATACAAAAATCATTGTAACTCATAAAATTCCATAAAAACCATGGACTTCATTTTTGATATATTTCCATATTAGGTATTTTAAAGTAATATTAAAAATGAAAATTGTATTTTTTAACGAATAATGTAATGTTGTATCAATGAAATGAAAACTCACATATTGTCAATAATTTATGGCCATAAAATTATAACAAATGTGATATAAATGCATCATATGCATGCATGTCATCATGATATAAGACATTAATGGACGTCAAGTTTTTTTTAACTATTATATGATCTAAAAACATGTGATGGATTCCACTTACATTTAAATGGGATAATAAAGGAAAAGAATAAGTCCCCATTGGTAATGGACCATAAAATATATTAAAATGGAATTATGATTATACATCCAAATACTCTACCTCCTTTACTTATAGTCATGTAGTCTATTTATAATTAGGGCATATCTAATTCTTACATCTATTGATTAGTCCACTAGTTTCTTCTATAATTAGTCCCAGTTTACATACACATAAGTATTCCTCCATCATATTAATAACTTATTTGTCCCAAATTAATATATTTTTTAAGGAATATAAATTTTGATGTATATTTACCTGAGTTTTCATGTACTCATGGATATGATAAGACATAAATTAAAATGTGTTTTAGAATAGATATTCACATTTAAAATTGTATTCAAATATCAAATATGATTTAGTATTATCTCCTTATTTTATAAATTCCTATTTTTTATTTATTATAGTTTTAGAATCAGATCTAGATAAGTTATTGTCCACGATTTGTTTTCCTATTAAATATAATATATTTTATAATTATAAAATTAAAATATAATATGAAATTTTTTGAAAGTAGAATGTGAATAACTCAATTGAATAGAATAATATTAACACATATATCCATAGACTTGGAAACATATTTTTTAAAAATCATGCCATAGTTTAATTATTCATTACCACATATGGGGTGTTGGTGATAACTATATCCTAAGCACTATTATTCATCACTATAAAATTCATTTTAATTTAGATTATTTTTCACAAAACTATATCATTGAAAGTTTTTAGAAAGTGGGGTTATTCACAAATATTATTATTCATATTTTCAGCGAAGAATAAACTCTAAGAAATTTGTTTAAAATAATGGTTTTTAATGAAAATTTAATTTTGGTTTTATTCTCAGCGTACTTGCATATTATTCACATAACATTCAATGAAATAAAAGCATAATGAACCTCTGACCAAATCATATAGTACAATTGAATGACTTGGGACATCATCCGCTGAATAATTTTCAGTGGATAAATTTGTGCTTCATTTTTTAGTAGATGAATATATATATCAAAATTTGTTGCATTAATCATTTATTTAAATATAAACTTTAATTATCTATTTTTTTATTGGTGAAACATGATATGTCATTCATTTATATATAAATGTTTAAAGATTTACAGCTTCATCAACAGAATAAATGAGATGAAGTACTTGTAATACAAAAGACCATCTAATATTTGAGAAAGTATATGGGGGAGTGATTTATTTTAAACAAAATCGTCAATTACAATTCAGTTGGATTAGCAATTTTTTGGTGATCATGGTATCGATTTGAATTATATATTGAAATACAGATTTTGTTATCTGAACTCCTACAATATTCTAAGATTGAAATGAGATGAATTATGTTAAAGTTAGGAGTACTTCAGCTGATAGAAAAATGACCGGGCTGAATTAAACATTTATTAAAGTGATTTGGCACTGGGGTCTTGTCATCTTTTAGTACGGTTCATTAGTGGATTTAATTTTTTTACAATCTATTGACTTGGAGAGAGAAAACTACTTGAAATTTTAAGTTTAAGATTAAAGAAAGAGGTCAATACTATACTATATGGAAGCTTAGATGGATGCAGGGAAGGTGTTGAATCTCCAAGACCTTGATGTATAATTAAGGGATTGAATCCATGATACCTTAAATCTTTGTGCGCACACATTGGTAGAGCTATGGCCTTGGTGGCCAAGATTATTGATAGTGGTGTTGAAAGGCTTTACAAAGGAAAATAACCCAGGACAAGACTAAGGATTATCTCAAACTCGTATTAAAATCCCAAAGTTTTATCTTTCTCTCCTTCCCCATCCATGTATAGTTGTCCACCAAAACTTAGTAGATAAAGTGCTTGTAGAAGGAAATAGAAGTACATCAGAGTAAAAGAAATGTTTCTTTTTTATATCCCTTCTGTTAGAAGCTTTATCCTAGATACCAACACCTAGGACACAACTCTCTCAAGGAATCAGGTTATGGCCAGATAGCTGATTTTTAGAGCCCCTTTCAGAAGATTGTGAAATAACCCAATTGTAAAAAAAAACATGCTGCACTCAACTTCTATCTTGATAACCGTATGAATGGGTTCAAGAGAAAAGTAGGGAGAGAAGGCTATTGTCAAACAATTATCCACTTTTTTTCTGAGTCCTCATCTTGGATTTTTCCTAAGTCATTGTGCAGCATTGTCCTGTCTATATTATTTTAACATTAGCTGGGAACAGTATCACTTCATACCCAACATTACTCTTTTTTTGTACAGTGCACTTTGCCTGATAAAATTTGACCCATTTCAAATTATCAACGATTGAGGAAGAAGTCAAATCTTTCTACTTTCAAACGGTGCATGTCGACGAACAGAAGTCTTCCTTCCCTACATGTTGACCCCTCACTATAAATTTCAAGCAGATCCATTAAATGGGCTGCTGATCTTTACATGCCAACCCAATCTCCTTCTTCTTCCTCTGCCTGCCTTGCCCACTGAACAAGGGCATCCAGCGTGGCATAGATCTTCTCAGTCTCGCCATGCCGCCGATCCGCTGCCGCAAAAACAGCCACATCCCCACTAACTGTAATCCAAGAAGAGCCTGTCTCCTTCCTCACCCCCTTCTCCCTCATTGTCTTCCTCACTGCAGCAGCTTCCCTCCATCTCCCTTCTGCTGCATACATGTTGCAGAGCTCAACATGGGTCCCTGCGCACCGTGGTTGCGCCACCAGCACCTTCTCGGCCGCTTGCCGGCCCTTCTCTGCTTGCCCCCCAGAGCGGCAAGCACGAAGAACCATCGCCCAGACCACACCATCATCCTCCACCCCGGGCGGCAAGCTTCCCGCAACAGCCTCTGCCATCTCCAATGCCCCTGCCCTGCACAAGAGATCAACCATGCAGCCATAGTGCTCCTTCTTTGGCTCCACCCCATACTGACCCTCCATGGAGATGAAGTATCTGAGTCCCAATTGTAAAAGCCCCTCATGGCAGCAAGCACTGAGGACACTGAGGAAAGCAACCCCATCGGGGGCAAGCCCTGATGCTAGCATCTCTTCGAACAATTCGATGGCATTTCGTCCGCCGCCGTGCTCGGCATAGCCACTGATCATGGCTGTCCAGGAGATGTGGTCCAGCTCTGGTCTGGGAATTTCTTCGAAGACGAGCCGGGCCTCCGGCAAGCTACCGCAGCGAGAGTACATGGCAACGAGGGAGCTCCTGGCCATGGCAGTCCGGTTCAGACCTGCCAGAATGGCGTGGGCATGAAGCTGCCTTCCCTGTGAGAGCATTGCCATGGCTCCACACCCGCTGAGCAGGCTTCCGATGGCGACTTCGTTGGGCCGGTCTCCGGTTCTGGCCATGGCCCGGAGAAGCCCAAAGCTCTGCTCAATTCTCCCCATCTGAGCTTGAGCACAGATCATGGCGCTCCAGGTGACAAAATCCCTGCAGCCCATCTCCTGGAACACGAATTCCGCCTCGCCCATCTTGCCGGAGCTCGAGTAGAGGGTGATCATGGCGTTGGAGACGGAGGCCGAGCTTGCGAGCCCGGCGTGGAGCGCCCGAGCATGGAGCTGCTCCCCTGCAGCAAGATATCCAAGCCCAGTGCAGGCAGAAATGGCTGCTGAGAAGGTGTACTCATTAGGGGGAACGTCCCCTGCTCTCGCCATCGCCCCGAAGGTTTCAATGGCGGCCCCGGCCTGGCCCTGGTTGAGATAGGCGGCGACGAGGGAGCTCCAGGAGACGACATCCGGGTTCGGCATCAGGGCGAAGACGGCGACGCCCAATTCCAGCTTGTGGCACTTCCAGTACATAGAGGCAATGGCGTTGGTGACGAAGGAGACGGCGGCGAGCCCGGACTTGATGGCGCAGCCATGGATTTCCTTGCCGGAGACGAGAAACCCGGCTCCGCCGCAGGCGGTGAGGGCGATGGCGAGCGTGTGGGAGTCGAACCCAACGCCAGACATCCGGGAGAAGACGCAGAGGGCCTGCTCAAAGCGCCCGCCATGGACCAGCGCCGTGATAATTGAGGTCCAGGAGACAAGATTTCTCACGGGCATTTCGTCGAACAGCTGAAGGGCGCTGGGGAGAAGGCCGAGCTTGGAGTACATGTCGACGAGGGCGGTGGCGGAGAAGACGGAGGACGCCGTCAGGCCGGACTTCTCGGCGAAGGCGTGGAGGGTCCGGCCATGGCCGAGGAGCTTCCCCTGGCCGCAGGCCTTGAGAGCGAGGCTGAGGAGGAAGGAGTCGACGCGGAGAGGGGAAGAGAGGAGGAAGAGAGAGAAGAGTTTTACCGCAGCGAGGGAGTTGTTTGAAGCGACATAGCCGGAGAGGAGGGTCGTCCAGGAGACGGCGTCTGGGTGGGGAATTTGGTCGAACAAGGCGCGGGCCTCTGAGAGACGACGGAGCTTGACCAGTTCTCTCAAATGGGTGTTCCATTCGAAGGTCGAGGACGATGAAAACGGTGAAGGGGAGAGGGAGGAAGAGCTTGAAGTGGGTGAAAGAGGAGATGGGTATGGTTTGTGGGTGGTTTTGGGGAAGGAGATGGAGTTGTATAGACTGTGGAGAGAAGGGGATGTTCTATGGAGGAGGAGTCTTGTCAGCGGTGGGGCAGCCACCATGGATGGCCTCGCCTAGCCTGGTGGTTTTTTCTCTGCGGAGTTTGCAAGTGTCTTAAATTTTGAAAGAACCAACGGTAGTTTTCTCTCTTCTTTCTCCCGTATTTCTTATTCTGAACTCCCTCTCTCTCTCTCCCTTGTTATCTTTCACTTTCACTGTCCATAATTCTCTCTCTGTAGTTATCTCTCTCTACCTCTAGTTGTTTATCTCCCCCTCTCACTAATTATCTCTCTCTAATTATCCCACTCTCTATACTTATCTCTCTCAATTTCCTGTTATCTATCTCCCTCTCTCACTAGTTATCTCTCTCTAGTTATCTCACTCTCTCACTAACTATCTCATTCTCTATACTTATCTCTCAATCTTCAGTTATCTATCTCCCTCTCATACTAATTATCTCTCTCTAGTTATCTCACTCTCTCATTAATTATCTCTCTCTAATTATCTCACTCTCTATGCTTATGTCTCAATCTCCAGTTATCTATCTCCCTCTCTCACTATTTCTCTCACTAATTATCTCTCTCTAATTATCACACTCTCTATATTTATCTCTCAATCTCCAGTTATCTATCTTCCTCTCTTACTAATTATCTCTCTATAGTTATCTCCCGCTCTCACTAATTATCTCTCTCTAGTTATCTCTCACTGTCCATAGTTATCTCTCTCTACCTCTAGTTGTATATCTCCATCTCACTCGTTATCTCTCACGCTCTATAGTTATCTCTCTCTGCCTCTAGTTGTCTATCTCGCTCTCTCACTAGTTATCTCTATCTATTTCTACTTGTCTATCTCCCTCTCTCTAGTAATCTCACTCTCTATAGTTATCTCTCTCAACCTCCAGTTATCTATCTCCCTCTCAACCTCTAGTTATATATCTCCCTCTCTCACTAATTATCTCTCTCTAGTTATCTCACTCTTTATACTTATCTCTCTCAATCTCTAGTTATCTATCTCCCTCTCTCACTAATTATCTCTCTCTAGTTATCTCACTCTTTATACTTATCTCTCTCAATCTCTAGTTATCTATCTCCCTCTCTCACTAGTTATCTCTCTCTAGTTATCTCACTCTCTATACTTATCTCTCTCAACCTCTAGTTATCTATCTCCCTCTCTCACTAATTATCTCTCTTTAGTTATCTCACTCTCTATACTTATCTCTCTCAATCTCTAGTTATCTATCTCCCTCCCTCACTAATTATCTCTCTCTAGATGTCTCTTTCAACGTCTAGTTATCTAAACCATCTCTCTCACTAATTATCTCTCACTCACTTTAGTTATTTCACAACCTGTAGTTATCTACACCATGTCTCTTCAGTTATATTTCTATTTCTCCCTCTAGTGATCTATTAGTCTCTCTAATCATCTTTCTACATGTAGTTATCCATCTCCCTCTCTCACTCTCTCTAGTTACCTTTCTACCTCTAGTTATCTATCTCTATCTCTCTAGCTATCTTTGGTTCTCTCTCTTCATCCCTCTATCTCTCTAGTTCTTTATCTCTATGTATTTATCTCTCTTCTCTATCCTCTATTCCTAAACTCATAACTCAACCAGATGTAGGCTGCACTTTTCTCTCTCCTCTTTCTTTTTCACCCTCTCCTGATAACTCTCTAATCACATCTCAACCTTATACATTTTGCTCTATCTATATCTCAAGTTTTATCTTCTCTATTTGGTGGGGACCACATCTCTGCCACATCACCAACCAGCAAGGAGGCACATACCCCTCCACTAACTCAACAAGATCCACCCTCACCATAGGTTGAGAAGAGAGTTCCAGCAACCAGCAATGCCCAGTGCAAAAAGACCCTGCATTTATTTATTTTTATGATTTCCCCCTGCAAAACAAACTCTTAAGTCTTCCTCTTCTGCACTCTGGTTATATATAAACCTTATGAACTTTTTTCTGGGTGAATTTGAGGCAAAAAATCTTCCATCTGTGTTCATCATTGTAGAGACAAGCCGCTGCCGCCTGTCGCCGCGTCCAAGCTCTTTGCAGCTTCATCAAGATATTTATATCGCATCGGATCTTTGTCCATGCTACAACTGCACAAAGGTTCATTCTTCCTTTTTTTTCTCTTTGTAAAAAACTTCATTTAATATCCTCATCTTTTGCCATCGGCTCGAGATTTGATTGGTGCTGGTGGATTAAGTTGTGGATCGACGTAATTTTGAGAGCCAGTTGATTGCTACTCAACCTTGTCGTGTCACTACCTGCTTACCGGTTTCACCGCATACGAAACATGAGTATAGTGCAGCGACGCGGACGGGACGGTTTTTTTTGTCCCAGGACAAGAAAATCATCCCGTCTGCAAGGTTGGACGAAAATCGGGACGGAAATTATTCCTGAGACCTATGGACGGGGGGGCGGTTTTCATCCACTTGGATGAATAAACTGTCCAGTCCAGAGGTCTCAAACGAAAAAACCATCCCGTCGCGTCCCCGCACTGATTCCGGACGTCGGATGGGACAATCTTCGTCCCGTCCCTTCCATTGTCCACATACCGGCCGATTCTGAACTATGTAGTGCAGGGACACAGACGGGACGGAAATTTGTCCCAGCACGAGAAAATTGTCCCGACCAAGAGGTTGGACAAAACCGGGACGGAAATTCATCCCGAGACCTCTGGACGGGACTGTTTTCGTCCGGACGGGGCAAAAAATTATCCCGTTCAGAGATCTCGGACGAAAAAACCGTGCCGTCCGCGTTCCTGCATATTTTCTGGACGTCAGACGGATTGATCTTCATCCCGTCCCGTCCATTGTCCACGTCCCATACGATCTGGAACTATACCCATGAGCATTCCCTCCACAAACACATGAGAATTCCCTCTCTAAAACAAACAAGCCAAAGGCAGATCTTTCTAATTTAGATATTTCCCAACAAGACCAAAAATGACAAGGGAACGAATACACATAAAAATAAAACAAAAGAGCAGGTAACAATGGAGATACAGACGCTTAACATTCTACAGGTCAGCCCGACCAGGATAACGGGGGAAGGGGATCACGTCTCTGATGTTGTCGAGCCCCGTTGCAAAGAGAATCATCCGTTCGAACCCAAGCCCAAAACCCGAGTGCTTAACCGTGCCGAAGCGCCGCAGCTCAAGATACCATTCGTATGGCTCCAACGGCAGACCCGCGTCCAATATCCTTTAGGATGGACAAACTTACATAAGGGTCGTGGACAGATGACGGTTCCGGACAGACGTAAGGCGACTGAACAGGCTTATGTTCAGTCACCCGTCCACCATGTGAGGTGGACGGGATGGATGACGGACTAGACGGCAGGACTGAGCAACTTCCGTCCACCATCCATTAGAGAAATTGTTTTATGGAATGGATGACGAAACATTGACAGAACAATTGACGGGGACGGTAAGGTCTGTCGTTCTGTTTCCATCCTAATGTAAGAACATAACCGGACTGAACAGTGCTTGTTTCATTCTGTCCCCGCTCTAAGATAAGGACGGATGACTGATGACAGGTTGGATGCCGTCACGTTCAGTTTGTTATTCATTTACAAGTCTAATATGAATGATGCATGAAATATATGATGATGCGTATATGAATGGGTATAACATACCGTTGCTGGAGGACTTCGAGCCTCTCCTCTCTCTGGCTGCCTCCGATCAGCTCTCCAACCTGAAAATAAAAGATAGACATGTGTGTGTTATCACGAGTACGATGATGACTATGATGATGATGACATGGTTATGTACCTTGGGCACAAGAACGTCCATGGCAGCGACAGTTTTACCATCATCATTAAGTCTCATGTAAAATGCCTTGATTCCTTTAGGATAATTGTAGACGATCACGGGTTTCTTAAATATCACTTCTGTTAGGTACCTGAATTAGGGTTTTGCAAAATTTCAGGGAATATTAAATTATAAAACTGGAAAGCAAAATATTGGTATATTATCCATCCAAGATACAGCAAAAAAATCAGATAAAAAATATACAGGTAGAAAAAAAAAACTGATGAAAAAGCAAAAAAGCCGATTCCTTAGAAATTTATAAAAAATACGTAAGAATTACCAGCATATTAAAAGTTTTGAGAGGATATTATCTTTGAAAGGTGGTAAAAAACCACCAATATATTATTTATTCAATAACTAGCGAACAAAACTCAGAGGAACAAGCGTACAGTCTCTAGAAAGAATAATTCCAAAGAAAGACGAGAGTAATAAGTAACAAGATAGAATCTTTCAAATTAAAAAGTAACAAGATAGAAAATATCACATGTCCTTTGGAACTTATGCGTAAAAGGTTGGTTTCTCAATATTTTAAAAAATAATATACATCTTTTTCATAATTATGAGCAAGAATAAGGCCACTGATAATATTTATTTTCATACTTATAATCAAGTATTATCGGTGTATAAATTAACCCATACAAGTAAATTCTTCTGAACATATTAAACTGCAATATATTTTCTTCAAAAAAAAAACAATTAAACTGCAATGTATAAAGAAACCGTCAAAAATATTATCCATCCAGTATACAGCATACATTTCAGAAAAAAATATACACCCTTTCGAAGGAGGAATTCCTAAGCAACAATAAGGTAAAATTTTCAGATATGCTGGTTTGAGTTTGCCAAGCATAAAATGTCGATTCCTGAGTACTTGTTAAAAAATATAGGGAATTTAAAAATATTTTCACAAATAACAAGTTACTTCAATAATTAAAAGCAAGAATTATCAGCTGATACGGTTCCCATTAGAATATATGAGATAAGGAAAAGAAGGGGAAGCCAAATAAAGACTGTTGACCAGTCAACAGGCACCAGAGGACCTGGTGGTCCACGAGATGCTGATGTGGCTACTAACTCCCAGTCTTGACTGGGAGTGATAAGGGAATAAAGGATGCCTATAAATAAGAGGTGAGACCTCCAAGAAAGGTACCTGTGGTCAGTTAGAGTTCTTGAAGGGTGTGGGAGATCTTGGACAGACCAGCTGTATGCGGCAAGAGTCTTCTGAGGGCGTTCATACCAACAAGGAGGCTAGCTACTGGAGGATCGGCATCAACGGGGAATTCTGAAGAGGGATTTGTCGGTGGAAATTGCGATATTACATCTGTGAGTACCTTTCTTGACATATTTTGACCAATTCGATACAGATCGTATCATCAGCCTATAAATCAAGCCATTCCAGTAGAGTTTTCAAACCATTTAACTTGGGAAATTACAAGATTAACCAGATTCCACAGCAAACAAAATTCAGGAAAGAAATCTTCAGGCTCTAGGAGAAATTCCTAAGAAAAGGGAGAATAATAAATAATAGTTAGGAAATATCACTACTGACTGTTGAACTTATAAAGCATAAACGATCAATCCCAGGGAATTCTAAAAAATAGAGGAAATTCAGAAATTATATTATTCCAATTATTATAAATAAGTAAGCATTAATGGCGTCTATATTAAGACATCGGTAAAGCGTCCACATTTGGATCTCAGCATAAAATTAAACCAATTAAAAGAACCACACATTAAGCGGACAGTTTATCCCTGATGTCATTAATAAAATATACCTTTCATGCTCGGAAGCTAGATCAATGCCCCAGGACACAGGGTTCTCGAATTTCTTCTCTGTCACGTTGATGAGGAGCTCAACGGCCTTCGTGTAAGAAATCTTAACGAAAGGGCTGGAGGATACAAGTTTCAGGCGTTCAATAGCTGTTTTATCGTAGATCTTTGCCATGAATTCCATGTCTTCCTGGCAATGGTCAAGCAGCCACTGACAGAGGAACTTCACATAATTCTCAGCACAGTTCATGTCATCCTGGGACAAGTGTTACATAAGAAAGAGAGAGAGAGAGAAAAGCAAAGTAGTTCATGCCATAAAACAAGAGGGATTGAAACCCCCCAAGATCATTCCATCCTACCAACGGAAACGAACTAGAGGTAGAAACTTAAGAAATAAAAAGTCATCCTAAGGTAGATACTGAATAAAACATGAGAAAGATATAGAAAATGGGGATTCGGTGTCATCTGGGATAAAAAGAAGAGTAAAACATAAGAGAGAACGGTAGAAGCTAAGTAATTTATGTAATACAGCCATGATAAGTTTGAATGAAATACGAGAGCGGGATAGAACCACGAAGTTTGTACCATCTTGTGACGAGAAAAAATTAGTTTGAGGTAGAAACTAGGGACGTAATGTCATACTAAGATAGATGTTGAATAAACCTAGAAAAAAGAGGCAGGATCTGATGTCATAGCATCTAGGAACAAACGATTCCATGGAATTATATTGGAACAAAATAAAAAAATCAGGAAATAGAGAGAAAAAACTAAGAAAGATAAAATTAAGAAATGAAAACAGATAATATGAACATCTGAGGAAAAAAACTTGACGAACTATCTATGAATATCACCTCTAAGTTGGCAAATGCTATCTCTGGCTCAACCATCCAAAACTCCGCAAGATGCCTGGATGTGTGGGAATGCTCGGCCCGGAATGTCGGGCCAAAGGTATAAACATTACCAAGGGCGCACGCATAAGTCTCAACCTGAAGCTGGCCAGAAACAGTCAAAAACGCTTGCCGCCCAAAGAAATCCTGCCCATAATCAATCTTCCCATCCTTCTTTGGAATTCCAGGCTTAAGCTTAAACCTCTCCTCTAATCTTGAGAGATTTTCCTTTGCCTTGGTCAGTTCAGCCACAGAGGCAGTAATTTCTTCCTTCTTGGCTTTTATGGACTTAAGATTCGCAACCGCTTCGCCTTTCTCCTTCACGATATGCTTGGCGGATTCGATGTCCGATTCAGAGGGAGGTGGATTTTCTTTGAGCTCTCTCTCCACCTTCTCTGTGTCACTGAACAGTGTAGTGACCTGAAACATCTCCCCGGCACCCTCGCAATCGCTGGTTGTGACTATGGGAGTGTGGATGTAGCGGAATCCGTTCTCTCGGAAGAATGTGTGGGTGGCATAAGCCAATTCATCCCTGATCCTCGCGACAGCTGAAATCTAGAAAAAAAGACGAATTCTCCTCAAATTAATGAGCAAAATGATGTAATGATTAGCTAGAACACGATGCATGAATACCCAGGAGGGAAACAATAAAATTTGGACATGATTTAGATGAAGATAAAGATGAAGATGATTTAGGTAATCGTGATTTAGGTCAATGAAGATAAAGATGAAGATGAATACGAAGACGAATGTGATAAAAAGTCAATGAGGATGATCATGAAGACAAATACGAATGTGATAAAGTCAATGACGATGATTATCAAGACAAAGACGAATGTGATAAAGTCAATGACGATGATTATCAAGACAAAGACGAATGTGATAAAGTCAATGACGATGATTATCAAGACAAAGATGAATGTGATAAAGTCAATGAGGATGATTATGAAGACGAAGATAAATGTGATAAAAGTCAATGAGGATGATTATGAAGACGATGACGAATCTGATAAAGTCAATGAGGATAATTATGAAAACAAAGACGAATGTGATAAAGTCAATGAGGATGAATATGAAGATGATGATGACTGTGATAAAGTCAACGAACAAGAGTCGTCATGCCAGGAGGTCAAAGAAGATGAGTCTTCATGTTACAAATTCAATGAAGAAGAATCTTCATCATACAAAGTTAATGAAGATGACTCTTCATGTTGAGAAGTAGACGAAGATGATCATCATGTTGAGAAGTCGATGAAGATTGAGTCTTCATGTTAAGAAGTCAACAAAGATGAAGACGAAACGGATGAATACATCAACGGAGCAGGAAGCAAAAGAAGTCAATGAATATGAATCTTCACGTAAAAGAGTCTAAGAATATAAATCTACATGCGACAAAGTTGATGAAGATGAAGATGAATATGACGAATTCGGTGAAGATAAATTATTCATGTTACAAAGTCAACTAAGACTATTCATCGTGTTACAAAGTCTACATAGCCGAATCTTCAAATTGAAAAGAAAATGAGACAAGTCTTCATAATAGAAATATCAACTTTCAGAAGATGAATCTGCAAATTATAGAGTCGACGAAGAGGAATCTTTTCATTACGAAAACAACAAAGATGAATCTCGGCGTTGCAAAGTCAAAAAAATATGAAGATTTAGACATAGTTCTCCAAGAAAATAACGGTACCGTGTTAGTTCTCGCCCGCAGATGAACCCAATCGCGCAGAAACTCCAGAGTAAGCCGGGTTTTAGGCAACGGATACTTGCCAGGATCGCAAGGACCGACCTCCAAGATCCGCTCAGCTCTCAATTCCAAACTCTGCTTAACTCCTTCGGGCGGTCTCTTGAGCACGCCCTCAACCACAACGCTGGTTCCCGTCGGAGTGAGCAGGGCAAGCGGGTGAACCGCAGAATCAACGATGACCTGCAAATTCGCCAAGCAAGACCCATCATTGAGCTCCAAGAACGCGAACGACCCTTTTCCTTGTTCTCGCCCTGTTCTGACCCATCCCCCGACCACAATCTTCTTCCCGGCAAGAGCAATCATGTCGTCAGCGGCAAGAACAGATCGGATTCGAGTGCGCTCTGCAGAAGGCTCCAGGTCGATGGGAGGGCCGTCTGCTAGCGCCATGGCTGAGAGTTTCTCGCTGGGTGGGAGCTCTTCTGCCATTACCGCTGCTGCCAAGCTGCTCAATTCCCCGGGCGGCGCTAGGTTTCTCTGTCGATCTTTGAATTTCCTGTTCCTTTGGGGTATTTATACGAGCTTCTGCGAAAGAGTCGGAAGAGGGTGGACTTTAAAAGGTTGTCTTGTTCTTTCTATTACACATACCTTTAATTTAATTAAAAAATAAAACTTATTTTTCTTCGTCAGGGACCTCCTAGATCAGGGACGCGGACGGGACGAGTTTTCGTCCTAGAACGAAAAAACGTCCCGTCCGAGGATAAGGACAAATTTGGGGACGAAAATTCGTCTGGGGACCACCGGACGGGACGGTTTCCATCCCATGGGACGAAAAAATCGTCCTTCCGGAGGTCTTCGGACGATGGACGGATTAATCTGGACGGAAAACCGCCGGATTAACATCCGACGATTGAGATGTCGCCACGTGGCCTTGCCAGTACAATTTATAACATATTATAACCTATTATAATATATTAAAAATATAAAATGTGTTTTTTCGTCCAGGGAGGTCTGGACGGGATGAAAAATCATCTCGAGATGATTGGACGGGACGGATTTTTGTCCGTGGACGAAAAACCGTCCCATCCTTCATCCCTGAGCTTATGTCGAACGTAGGACGGGATGAAATTCGTCCCGTCCCGTCCTTCGTCCACGTCTGGGACGATCCGGATCCGGACACCAGGAGAGGGACAGGACGGTTTTTACCCAAACGGGACGGAAAATTGCACCAGGAGGACTGGACAGGACGGTTTTCGTACCGTCGGACGAAAAATTTGTCCTGTCCTTCGTCCCTGCACCGACTCCGGATGTTGGTTCCTGTCCATCGTCCACGTCCGGGACTATATTCTATAATGTGTACTAAATTCTTCATTTTTTTCAAGCTCTATGATAGTTCAGTAAGTATGAACATCTTATCAATGGTGTTTACAGGATTACAGGATTATTGATTACAGGATTTGATGTTATATTTTGTAATAAAGATGTTAGTAAGTAGGTGGCGTGGCCTACTAGGCCCACTAGCCCCTTAGCCTACTAAATGTTACCTCTATTACTCTTAGTCCCACATGGGATAGATCGCCGATCCTCTCTCTCTCCCAGCTATATATATAGGCATGAATCCTTTCCTTTCTAATCAACCAAATCAATCCCTCTTCTCCTTTCCACAAAGGAGATGGGTAATTGGATGGCAAGTTTCCTCGAACTTAGCTTATTTGATAAAAGGACAAAGAAAGCTTCCTTGTATCCTAGGATATACTTGATTTCATGTTCATGAAGTAATAACATCTTATGGATGGTGTAAGTGGCCATTGACTATGGAATTTGATGTGACATTTTGTAAGAATGATATGGGTAATTAGCTTCTTTGTACGCTCGGATATAATTGATTACATGTTCATGAAATATGAACATCTTATCAATGGTGTAGGAAGCCATGGATTACAGAACTTGTTGTGACATTTTGTAAGAATGATAGGGGTAATGAGCTTCACCTGACTTAGCTTAGTTTATAAAAAGACAAAGAAATAAGCTTCATTGTATCATAGTATATAGTTGATTTCATGTTCATGAAATATGAATATCTTATCATTGGTGTAAGTGGCCATTGATTACAGGATTTCACGTAACACTTTGTAAGAGAGATATAGGAAATGAGCTTCATGTAACTTAGCTTATTTGATGAAAAGACAGAGAAATAACTTCCTTGTATCCAAGTATATAATTGATTGCATGTAATTTGATGTTCTAGTTTCTATAGAGTCGATTGTCTGTCCAGTGGTCAATGGTTCGGGTGGTGCTAGGAGTATTGATTGGGTCAATCGTTCCCCATATAAAGGTCACATGAAAACTTTAGTAAAATACTGTGTACCTTCTAGTGCGAACAATGTATCTTGTCACCCATATATTGGATACTTGGCATATTGATTGGGTTAAGTTGTTAATGATTAATTATAATATATTTTTGATGTATGTAATCAACTTGTTTATCAAATAAACAGTTATTGAGCTCAGGGAGTCACCAATTAGACTGGTACATAGGCTAAGAGGGTCACACATAAAGATAATGAGAAGTCATAGGATATACTTTAAGTAGTGGAGTTTTTAAGTTTTATGAAAAAAGTTGTGTAAAATGATATAGCCCCAAACCAAAAAACCCATATGATTTTTCATTTGGTTGTTCATCTTTCTCGCTCTCTCCTTGGGTGCCCTTCCTGCCCAGTGAAACTTCAACATCAAAATAATCCCTCCAGATATATGGTGCAGCCTATCGAGTAGAATAGGACAAGATCTAACATGCAGAGGACTCTGTGAATACATTTAGAGGTTTGATTTTTTATGATTTCAGATGACTCGTTCACCAAAGGATAGAAAATCTGACTCCGTATTAGGTGTTAGTTGCTGACATATTTTTAATTTTTAATTAATTTATTTATTATTTATATTTCTCAAATTCATCTCAGATTGTTGATCGTGGCCAAACGCAATCCATTAATTAATTATACACCTTGTCTATTTTTTTGCTCAATCAAGCACCAACATGATAAATACATAACTAGGGATGTTACTTTACATTTTTTCCTTCTTAGACAACTACATGAATATTAAATTAGTTTCATTTCTTTGTTAATACATAAATGTTAAAAAGTGAAAATGAATCAATGGAGCTATTTCATCATTGGGGTAAAATTAAAATTTTATTTTGTAGGGTGTGTAGAGGGTTATCTGTATATGATAATACAAAAAATCTGTTATTTTGTAATCATGTTTATAATATTAATTAGCTGTGAAGAAGCTACCGTGCATACAACTTGAACAACACTATTTTAAATTGCCTCAAAGCTCAATGGGGGTGAAGCAAGTAAATTAATGAATAGATGTCAAGTTATGGGTAACCCTTTTTTAGAGCAATTTTTTGTAAGAACATATATGTAGGAATGGAGAGGAGTTAGCAAACCCTCTTTTTACCTATATGGACTTGTATGTATCTTGATAATCACAATTTATGTGTCCTTTTAAATAATAATTTCATGTATTTTACATGTATATTTCCATTGAAACGATCATGACTGCATGATATTTAAGCTAAACATAAAAGGGATCATTTTGAAATAAAATCTTAGTGCCTCTAATAGATGTGCCAGATAGAGAAAATTCAATATTTAAATTATAATAATTGCATATCACAATTTGATGAAGCAAATTCTTGTTGATTTGCTTATTTTTTTAGTAAACGTGGCAAAATTTGATGCAGATGATTGGTGCTTTATGCTGAGGTAGAGGGCACGTATCAGTACTTGATTGGAGCATATACTTTAGCAAAGATTTTGACAAATAATATTTGAGAAATATGAGGATTATGATGATTGAGGAGGATAGAGAATAAATCAATATCCCGTATTTCTGCATTTTCATGGTGTGATATCTAACAATCCAGCAGCTTGGCTGAGTTTTTTTAATGTAGTTTTGTCTTGGATCCATAAATGGACCCATATCCATGTAAAATGACACCCTTGGATTTTGCTCGTGATTGTGATTAATGTAGTAATTTTCTCGTTCAAAATTTTTTTTGTGTATGTTCTTGACTTTAGAGAGTAATGGATTAAAGGAGCAGAAATCAAATGAAGAAGTGTGAAGAGAAAGCACCACTCAGCCCATTGAGGATTTGAAGATGAGGTTAGTGTGATATTTTAAATCTAAAGCATTTGTCCTTTTCCAAGGTTACCATCACCTAACTTATTTGCGAATTCTATTTGTAAAAAACATTCACCTAACTTATTCATCTGAATCCTCACATTATATTACACCTAAATGTTGATAATGTTGATTTCTTTCTTGGCCTTACGCATGGTTGCGAAACGTCAAATGCCAATCACGTCATTTTTCATGGTGATGTGACAGTGACATATGACACTTGGACTTCTGCATTTCCAGTCACGTCATTTTGAGACCAGTCACAATAATAGACAATGTGATGGACTATCTATTGGGCTCGGTGCCTTGGTTCGTCCATGGAAAACATGTTTCTATGGATGCTAAAGTGTGTCGATCGATTCACAATCGACCTTTAAAATCAACATTGAATGTACCTTTTGGGGAACTCATTCCACCCTTGACTTTGCTACTCCGATATCGTTCTAAAGCTGTTCACGCGTTTAGCCTCTAGAAGTATCCATGCAGTTGCTCGGCGCTTGGATCTCCACGTATTCTTCTTCAATACTTGAAAATCTAGAAGATCTCCTCACCACGAAGATAAGATCTCCTCACCATGAAGACACTCTCCCTTGGATGAGTGGAGAAGAGAATGGAGAAAAGGAGAGGCTCTCAAAGTAGTGTCAACCGCACTCATGGAACCTTTACCGTCATCGGTTACCCTATGCGTATAATCCATCATCCGCGTGAGACTCTCGAACGACTTGGGGTTGGGTTTATCGTCAAACCCTAATCCATCATTCCGTTAGTACTGATGTGTAACGGAGATCATTAGAGAACTCCTCCAATATCCTCGCTACCTTGGCCAGGAATTTTTATGCATCATCTTCCTTGAGTCAGTCTCCTCTTATACTAAAGGTGTATGATCCCGTCTTGACCACTCAATCATCTCTGTATTCTTCATACTACATCCGATCTATGACTTGTTTGAATTCTATGATTAGAGGCTCATAATTTGTAGTCAAAACGTAGTTGTCCACTCATGAGATGTCCATGGTGTCTTAGGTCAGTGTATCATTTATACAATCGTGACTTGAATCAACCTGATTGTTGTTTAAGTATAATACCATTCGGGGATTCGTACGGATCAATTCCGTGAACTCTTTCTCCAAAGAACACCCACTAATGTCCTTTGTGTCGCCACACTAATAGCCATAGGATCAGCTATAATATCATATAAGTAGGATCAATTAGTGCTATTCTTTCTGGATAATTCATGTTCGTCTCGACTATCCATCGGATAGAAATATTTAGAATACATGTTTAAAGACTAGTGGTCAATATATTACGATCTCATCATAATTCACTAAGTTGTTGCAAGTATTCATGGACTTCATTATAAATATCACACGGAATAATAATGAACGTAAATATTTTATTCAATGAACTTAAATAAACATGGTAGTGTGATTGGCTTGACGATCACATAATATCCATCAAAATCAATATAAGCTAATGATGAGGTCAAGAAAAAACAATGTAAGACTCTTATACTAACCATAGATCCTCATGTTTTGCCAGTATCCCAAAAATTTACAAGTGCATGTAAGCTCCTCCTCTTCTCGATGCCTCTTCCCACACACCCAATACACCAACATCAAGCTTGATGGATCTCACAAACTCGCTATCTTTCAATCATTCCACATGAGTAGGAAGCAAGTTTAAGGATAAATTTGACAGAGATCCACACCTCTATTTATAAATCAATGGTTATGAATTAATAGAAGGGGTGAAGATGAAGCATTTATGAAAATTTCAGCTCAATTGAAAAAAAATACATCAAGAAATCATTATAAAAATACATTTTTTTAAGAGAACTATAAAAATACTAAGTCATAAAAATATAATAAATACACGGTTTGACTTATAAAATTCATTTGTCCATGAATATAAATCAAAAGTTTCATAAAAAAATATACTTCAAATCAGATAATTAATTTCTTCAAGAATATGATATCAAAAAAATCCTTTAAATAATATTGTTAAATATGAAAAATTATAATATCATTACATAAGATATATTTAATCATTTTCAATTTAATAGCACACATTTTAATTGTTTAATGCATAATAACATGTAAAATTCATAGACATAACCCGACAATTTCCATGTTATCACATGATTAATCGTCAAATCCTATTGCATCATTCAGGAAATTCTGATGCTTAATATGGATCACGGATAAAGCCTTCTGTAATATCATTACTACCCAGGCCATGGACTTTAATGCATTGTCTTTCTTGAACAAATTTCCACTTGTATTGTGGGAGAATGATTGCATCTTGAGCACTCAATCACTTTTATGCATTTCTTACTACATACAAGCTAAGACTTATTTCAATCCCATGATTAGAGACTTGTAAGACGTAGTCTAAACATAATCATTTATCCATAATTGGTCATTAATGTCTCGTGTCAACATGACACTTATACATCCATGACTTGGATCTACCTTATTGATGCCTAGGTATAGTAGCATTAGGGGATTCATATCGTTTGTCCTTGGTGTTTTCCCACTAATGGCTATAATATCACCATCTTTATTGTATGCGTGGGATAAAATAGTGGTATTCTATCTAGATAACTCGATGTTCATCTTAAGTTTCCAATAAATGAGAATATTTAGAATACATGCTGCCCATTCTTTATCACATTCTTCTCATTATCATTGAGTTATGTTACCCATTCGAGGGCTATATTGTAAACATCAAATGACGATAAAAATGAGCAACTATTAAATTCAATAAACTTAAATAAAACATGGTGGTGTGATTGTCTTGACATTCACATAATATCCATCATAATGAACTTAAAAAACTTTCCCATTAAGGCTAAAGCTACTAACCCTCATTCAACAATCCCATTGTTTTGTAGTGATGCTAAAAAACATCATGAGTTAGGGGCTTCGTTAGTGGGACACTTGTGTTTTTAGTTGATGAAACCCTTTCCATTACAATATCTCATTGAAAAATGATCTCCCTAATACAATAAAAGTGCCTCATAAAGTTCTTCGACTTTTGATGACATAGTAGTCATTTTGCTTGTTTGATTGCACACTTGTTTTCATATAATAATGGAATATATTGTTGGGTTATAAGGCCTTGATCTGAATGAAACAAATGCAATATTTATAGTGTAAGGTTGATAAGGACGTCAACAAAATCAATGATCAAATAACTTGGGCATAGATCACATATGTGATTTCTTAAATCCTCGAGTGGAACATGTTGAGCTCTATAGTACATCCTCTAGATGTATCCACACGATCCTTGACACCTTCGCAAGCTTCTTCTTCTTCACATTAGCAAGCTTCGTTCATGCTTTGTCATCGTCATTATGTTGTCCTAATCACATCGAGAATGTAGAGGAGCTATGGGGAGAAGGGAGAAGAGTGGAAGAGCCTTAAACAAATTTGTCATGGGCAAATTTCATTTAGTGCCTTGCCTTATTTATACTAAGTAGGTGTTTCTCATAAAATCCCCAATTTTAAGAATATCTTTTGATGTCCAACAAATCGTTTGCGTGTGAACCTCTATACCCATTAGAGTTTAATCAACGGTTCCAATGGCCTGAAAACCTTTGCTGGCCTTCCAAATTAATTAACTATGTCATGATATATATATATATATATATTTATCAATGACAGATAGATTTAACCCAGTTGATATGTTGAGCCTAACCTATGGGGTGCCAAGCTACACGTCGTGTTGTAGAAGATACAAAGGAGTGTGTATCGACTCACTCACAAAAATTTTCCATTATAGTCCCTGATCCACTTTTCTATTATAGTCACAAAATTGAATCTTCTCTGATATTTCACTACTTCAGTAAATGATTTCATCGCATCATCTTCCTTGAGCTGTCTCCTCTTACACCAAGTGTGAATGATCTCATTTTGACTACTCATTTGTCGTCGTGAACTTCTAACTATACTCAAAGTAAGACTACATATAATTTCATTGTTAGGAATCATAGGTCATAGCGAAAGTACAACTGCCCTTCTGTGAAACGTCTTTAGCATCTCAAGTATAAGTACCACTTATATAACCATGATATTAATAAACCTGATTGACAATTTGGTTTAATATCATTCAAAAATTCATACTGATCTGTTCAATGAACTCTCTTTGCTAAAGAGCCCTATTTATCTTTAGTGTCTTCACATTGATGGCTATATGACTGAACATTTGTGTATCTTTCTAGAATAACATTATTTGGCCTCACTCATATGATGCATTCATTAAGTCCGATCATACATTCATGGACTTCATTATAGGCATTACAACTGCACTATAATGAATATATTGTATTAGTGAACATGTAATGGGATATGGAACGTGCGGTTGACTTGTTGGCCACATATATTTCCATTACCGGTGCTGAGATTGAAGGAACAACGCCAACCTCAGTCTAGCCTTTTAGGACCCTCTATATACTTCTCTCTTCTTTACATACACCTAAATATTAAAACATATTTAGGACAAATTAATTAGTCTTTAATTGAATCTCGATGTGCACTCTCGGTGTTTATCCCAACTAACACAAGGTGATTCAACCACTTTAATTTCTAACAATGATTGGGAAGTGCAAATAGAGAGAAGAAAACACACAAAATTTTATAAAACTCTAGGCCAAACTAGTTATGCCCTAATTAATCACACATATAATAGTTTTAACCAAACTGATCTTAACCCAAAACCATTTAAAATAATGTCTTCAACTCAAGATAATCCCAAGGCTATAAATAAGGCTATAAGCCCATAGGAGGAGCATAAGCACCTGTAAATATATATTTTAGGGGTTATATCACGGTGTGGCCCGAACTTTTTCAAAAATTCGAGTTACAGCCCTTACTTTTTTTTTGCCGCGACACAGCCTGAAGTCCCATTTGGTCCGCAGCCTGTGACGTGGAGTCTACGTGGCTG
This sequence comes from Wolffia australiana, assembly GCF_029677425.1. Lineage (NCBI taxonomy): Eukaryota > Viridiplantae > Streptophyta > Magnoliopsida > Alismatales > Araceae > Wolffia > Wolffia australiana. The sequence goes on along the minus strand of NC_135835.1, from coordinate 24,599,061 downwards.
CCAGGTGGAGTTCCGGCGGAGTCCACCTAGGCGGAATCCCCGTGGCAGCCACGTGGATTCCACGTCATAGCGCGATTTGAAGAAAGAAAGATTTTAGCCCGCCAATGTGAGTCACCCGGGAGAGAGCTGAGAAAGGCGACGAAGGAGAAGGAGACGGTGGAGAAGGAGGAAGAAAGGGCGCGAGGGAGAAGGGGCTTCTTCTTGGCTACGGGAATCGTTGCGAGCTTCTTCCTGGCTACGGGAGTTTCACGAGGTAGGGTTTCTCTGTTCCATTCATGTAACTTTCTCTATCTCTCTCTAGATTTCATGGTTTACTTCTTTTTTAGCTACGTGTGGGTTGCTTTCTCTCTCTCTCTAGATGGACATACATTACTGCTTCTCAAAATATCGATGATCTTCTATCTTTATCTTGAAGCTCATATTTTATTGCTCTCTCTTCGATTCATGTAACTTTCTGTGTCTCCCTCTAGATTTCATGGTTTACCGCATTCTTTAGCTACATGTGGGTTTCTTTCTCTCTCTCTCCAGATGGACATGCATTACTGCTTCTCAAAATACCGATGATATTCTCTCTTTCTCTTGAAGCCCATATGTAACTTTCTCTGTCAATTTTAAGATCTTGTTCAATGACTTTTTAAAGTTCTTCTCTCTGTCCCTCTCTTAAATAAAGATTACCCAGGGCTGCTATTAATTTTTAGCATTCTGTTCAGTAACATTTGGAAAATTGTGCAGTCTCTCTCCCTTTAATGAAGACTACCTTGGGCTGTTTGGTTGTCTATATGTAAAACTTTCAAACTCCATTCTTGCAGCTTTCTCTCATTTTTCACATCTTGTTTAGTGACAGTTGAAAATTTTACGATCTCTTTCTCTCTTAAAGGAAGATTTCCTTGAGCTGCTCTTTTGATTAACAAGACATTGGGAAATTGCAGTCTCTCTCTTAAATGAAGAATCGCTTGGGCTGTTGTTTTTTGTCTTTGTGTAAAACTTGCAGACTACAGTCGTGTAAATTTCTCAATCAGTTTTGACATCTTGTTCAATGACATTTGGATAATTTTAGTCTCTCTCTCTCTCTCTTCATCGAAGATTATTTATGACTGTTATTTTTGCCTTCATGTAGAACTTTCACACTCCAGTCATGTAACTTTCTCTATCAGTTTAAACATCTCATACAATGGCATTTCAAAATTTCAGTTCCTCTCTGCCATAAATGATGTTTACGGTGAGCTGCGTTTTTTGACTCGGTGTAAAAGTTAACTTTCTCTCTCTTCTTTTCATCTTACCATGTTTATTTTTTAAATTTGTGTCGTTCTCTCTCTTGCATTCGTATAAGTTATCTCTCCCGCATTTCCTTTCTCTCGCTTGGGATAAATGTTTTGAGTTCACTCGTGCAATTCTCTCTTATTATGTGTATCATTATTCTCTCTCTCTCTCTCTTTATATCTCTTGGATGAATAAGATTATTTTCATGACAAAGATGTTGGTGTTTCTCTATTGATCACGGAGGATATGGTGTTTCTTTCTCATACTTATTGGTGAGAACAAGAAGTGTGATCCCTATTTAATTTATTTTTAATTTGTTTTGCTTTCTGTTATGAAAAATATGAAGAGTTGTCCTCTTCTCATCATAGTCATCTATTTTTTGCGCTTTTAGGCGTTCTTCTCTTCTTCGCCAGTGGACGCTTGGATTCAAGTAATGTAAGATTTTATTATCTCTATTTTTCCTGCACGTCTTATAATTTTAATTTTTAATTATTTCGAATGTTATTTGAGATATATTTGTACATCGCGATACTAACCCTCTTCGCGTTGATGATTCAAATTATTTTTAAAATTGGTAATGTACTTTTTTTGGCGTTGAACTCTCTGCAGAGTTATAAATATGTTTGTGGGTTGTATAATCTTTTTATAAAACCTGCATGACGAAAATTTATGATGTTAACGCATGTTCTATTACTATTTACCATCCGTCACTTAACAGGGCCGATGACGAGTGCAAGGTATTCGGTTCTGAGTATAATAGCGATGATGACTCAGAATATGATATCTGTAAGGAAGTTGAGGAAAGTGACGTGTATTTAAGTGCACCAGACGAATATTCCAGTGAGGAATGGAATGACGAATTTGTAGATCATAGCAAGTATGACGATTCAGAGGATGATATGTTAACCCTTGATGGTACCGATGACGATGATGAAAATCGAAGGTATAGATACAGGGGCAATACGTATGATCCGAGATGCCCCACTGAGAGTTTTATATTTCAAGTGGGCATGAAGTTTGAATCGGCGTCGCAATTTAGGGCAGCTGTGAAGGACCACGCTATTTGGAACGGATTCAACATCACTTTTCTGAGGTCCGGTGACCAGAAAGTGGAGGTCGTTTGCAAGGGAAATTGTCCGCGGAGGATATATGCTAGTTTGGATGCTAGGAGAGAGGCGTCTGTTGTGAAAACGCTTAATGATACTCATATGTGCAGCAGGACGCCGAGGAATAGCCAAGCTGATTATCACTGGGTTGCGAAACACTTCTTGGAGAAAATTCGACTGAATTTGGATATGAAGGTGACAGATATGATGCGGGAAATAAATGATCTGTTCGGAATCACTGTTTCAAAACAAACATGTTATAGAGTCAGAGCCGAGGCGCGCACGAAGCTTCTAGGAACATTGGACGACCATTACCACATGCTTCCCGCATATGTTGCCGAGTTAAAGAGGGTAAATAGGCGTGGTACTTTTGAGCTGGTTCTCGATAGAGCGACCCTAGATTCCTTGGTTAGGTTTAAGAGGCTCTACATATGTTTCGATTCGATAGCAAGAGGGTTCCTTGAAGGCTGTAGATGAGTCATTGGAATGGACGGATGTTTTTTGAAGACCGAACTGAAAGGCCAACTATTGAGTGATGTCGGCAAGAACGGGAATAATCAAATGTTCCCCATCGCCTGGGCGGTAGTTGAAGGTGAAAATCAATCTTCGTGGACGTGGTTTATTCAGCTACTGATGAATGATCTAGGAATGGTGGACGGAAATGGCTGGACGATTATTAGCGATCAGCAGAAGGTACTTAATTTATTTCTTTGGACTCTTATCACTTACTGTCAAACACGTGTAGTACATTAATAGATGCGTACCGTCTAACATTGTGCAGGGACTAGAGAACGCAGTGTACTCCTTATTGCCCAATGCGGAGCATAGGAATTGTGCTCGGCATATCTACGCGAATTGGAAGAAGAAAGGACATTCCACGGCATTTTTGAAGAACTTATTCTGGAAAGCTGCGAAGGCCACCACGCACAAAGATTTCCAACGGCTGATGAGGGAGATGAGCAGTGTGAACCCACAAGCCGTGCAAGACTTCCAAGATATAGGTATAAAGAAGTTTTGCAGGGCGTACATTAATGAGGACAGAAGGTGTGAGGTGATCGACAACAACATTTGCGAGTGCTTCAACAACTACATCATGCAGGCCAGGTCTAAGCCAATCATCGACATGTTGGAGGAAGTCAGAGGTGCAGTAATGCAGAGGGTAGCAAAAAAAAGGGAGTTGTTTTCAAATAGAACTGATACGTTATGCCCTCGGATAAGGGAGGTTGTCGAAGAGAACAAGAAGAAGTCTAGGAGATGCACTCTTAGGCATGCAGGGAAGTATCAATTCGAGGTCACAGACTTGGGAAGCAGGTTTGTGGTTGATGTACTTCACAGAACATGTAGTTGCGGATATTGGGAGTTAAGGGGCATTCCATGCCCCCATGCTATATGTTGCATTCATTGGGTCAAGGAGGACCCCATCATTTTTCTCAGTGAATGGTTCAATAAAGACGTATACCAACTAGCTTACACTTATGGTATCCCGCCAATGAATGGCAAAAACCTATGGAGTGAAGTTGATGGGAGCTATGTATTCCCTCCTCTTGTGAGGAGACAACCTGGAAGGCCCAAGCTGAAGAGGAGGATTGACGTCGCTGAGAAAGAAGAACCCACGGTACATAGATTGTCAAGAAGAGGCCTGCACATGACGTGCTACCTCTGCCACCAAGTTGGGCATAATCGGAAGACATGTACCCAACCAAAAGTGGAAGCTGGAGGCCAGGTACAGTTTCAATTTTATGTCTAACTTTGTTTACATGTGTCATCATTTTTTTCCGAACGTTAACCAATTAACTTGTTCCACTAATCATGCAGGGATCTCAGGAAGCTACATATCTGCCAATTGTCGAAGACCATCGCCGGTGAAGTTGCAATTCGGCTACGAAACACAACGCGCTCAAGCTTATTAATCGCTCGCCCTAAACAAACATTTGTAGAACAGGATTCAGTTCTCGGTTGATGATACGAACTTTGTTATCCAATTCCAAAGAATTCTCGTTCATGTTCGCCGTTCTGAATCGCCGTTGATTAATCCATGCATTTCGGTACTTATTCGTCCTTCCTGTTAGCCCTTCTTCTTCGTCGTGGCCCATGTTTTCACAGTAAAACAAAAGGTTCTTACGAACTAAATTGGCCAGTGTCATGCCTACTTATAGTACGTATTCTCCAATAAACCAAGAAATTGTCTTCCAATAAAACATATTTCATTATGTTCCTCGCGACCTCAAAATTGAGTTACAGAACATAATATAATTCACAAGTCTGCAAAAATGATACATCCTCATTCACAATTCGATACAAGTGATCCATCATGCTTGAGAGATGTCGGCAAAATTGATATGGCCTCATTGAACGCCAAGCAGTCCACCTCCGGGCCACCTCCAGTCCGTGCTGGGTCAACCTCTAGGCATGGTCGAGCTGCATGCTCCCCGTCATTAGCTCTCTGATAAGCTGATAAGCTGCATGCTCCCCGTCATTTCAATGCCTCCTTCACCGTCCCCTGCTCTCACCCAACAAGAACATATTTTAAATTCAAATTGCCAATCAAGAATAATGTTTAACTTTATTGAAATGCTGTTTATTAATAATAAACGCATGGTGCAATATAGTTGTTCGTCTCACCTGGCACAGAATGCAGCCCGGCTGTGGGGAACTCAGTCTCCTACATTGGAGTTTTTTATCTGTGAGGAACACAGAATCCAGCCAACTCACTTGCTTTTCTTGCCTGAAAATTTCGGTATCAACCGAGATAGGAAATTTGAAATATGTTTTTCAATAAATTCTCAAACGACATAGGTGCATATCTAAAAGCGTTAAATGAAAGAGAATAAAATAAAGGCAGGTTCACATCTGTAGGAGGAAAAATAATGTTCAATTGTAATGCGCCTTGGCCAGATCTTGGGGCTGTAAAATTTCAATAGCAGAACTAAGTTATCGTTCATCGACCATCTCAGAAATCTGCGACTGGAGAAAATCCTTAGTGACACTGCTCAAATAAAGATGAGATTTCAGAATCTCAATCAGATGTACATCATCAATCGTCTGGGAAAGGCAGGATAAGTTATTCTGAGGTGTTTCTCCTTTTTTGATTGATTCTGCTTTCTTCTGGAGGGTTTGGCGTTCCTCAAGGTAATTTCTAGCAACAAAATCTTCAAAGGTGCTCGACAAACCATGGGAGATTTATGATCTTTCTTTTGCCTATATTGCTGCAACTGAATAGAAATGAGGATAAAAAATGAGAAAAATAGCATGAAATATCCGTAAAGAGCAAGAAACTGATGCTTGGAACAATGAAAAAGCAACATGAAAGGGAATTGGGGCAAGAAAAACCTTCTTCCTTCCGGCGGTTAATAGATCCGTCGTGTTCTTCTTTCTTTCCATTAGATCTTGCAGCATAGGCCAAGAGGGAACCGGGGGGTCAACGATTCAATCCTCACAAGAATCTGCTCTACAAAGAGACCCACCAATTAAAGAAGCAAGAAATTGAATCCTGAAGCAGCCTAAATCCATGACGACCGCAAGAGAAAAGGCACAGATCTACCAAGAGAAAAGGCGACCCGAAAAGAAGGCGTCAAACCTAGGACGAATCAAACTAAGAAGCAAAACAGTCAAAGATGAATCTGTTCATCAACAAATCCATCCGTCGGATAACTGTACTGCTTAAAATAAATCTTGATTCAAATCACGAGAAACCAAATTTCCAATAGAATTTGACAAAAAAAGCATATGAAAACAAATTCGCTGCGTCTGGAGAATTGATTTCTTGGCAAATTGAAGACAATGCTCCGATCCGCGGGAATTCTTCTTCCCCCCCTTCTCCTTCATGCGAGAGTTCTACAGAGAGAGAGATTGAAATTTGAGATCCAATCAGTCCGCAGTCTACCATCACTCGTGGATCAAAGCAAAAAAGAATCGGCGAGGAAGAAGAATTGAAGATCAAATTTCAATGAACCCTAGAACAACAAACGCAAATGAACGAATGGGTATGGAAGAGCATGAATTTAGCTCGCCCATCTCCTCTTTATCCCAAGGCACCTCCGTGGCCCGAGAGCAGGCGTCGATGACGGTGTTGTAGGTGAGGACCGTCGGCGCGACAGAGTAGGGCGGCCGCTTCAGCCGATCGAGGAGGGCGAGGGCGAGGGCGTGCTCGCAACGATTCCGGCGCCGATGGCGTTGATCAGCGCGGAAGCCCCTTCTCCCTCGCGCCCTTTCTTCCTCCTTCTCCACCGTCTCTTTCTCCTTCGTCGCCTTTCTCAGCTCTCTCCCGGGTGACTCACATTGGCGGGCTAAAATCTTTCTTTCTTCAAATCGCGCTATGACGTGGAATCCACGTGGCTGCCACGTGGATTCCGCCTAGGTGGACTCCGCCGGAACTCCACCTGGCAGCCACGTAGACTCCACGTCACAGGCTGCGGACCAAATGGGACTTCGGGCTGTGTCGCGGCAAAAAAAAAGTAAGGGCTGTAACTCGAATTTTTGAAAAAGTTCGGGCCACACCGTGATATAACCCCTATATTTTAACAATATTTAAGTTAATAAACAAAAAAAACCAATAATTAGTTTCTAGCCGGCCTGCTCTGCTGCAGTAAAAAGAAGGGATCGAATCGTTCTTAGACGCAAGAACAGATTTCTAGGGATTGCAAGAAGACGATCGGAGAGGGAAGAATCGCAAAATCGGCAACGCCGGAAGGTCTTCGAGAATCGACGATGAAGACGACCAAGGGAGGGAAGGTGATGAACCCTACGGATGCCTACCGGAAGGAGCTACGCAAGAAGGAGCTCAAAAGGGTATTCTCCTTTCATCGAATGAGCTTTGCCGCTGATTCTTTTCATACTGTGTAACTTCTGTGATTTCGACGTTTGGTGGGTGCATGCTAGTTTCGTTTTTTAGAGAATAAAGATGGAGTATTTGGTCGGGAATAATTCAGCTTCCCGTACGACAGATCATAGGTAATTTTAGATGCATTGGGCCGGCCTGTTACCAGTCTTTCAGATCATAGTTGATGATGGACTTTCAGACTGAGTCGATTTTGGATTATAAATTAGTTTTTCTTCTTCTGATCATGAGTAATCGAAATTTGATTCTTGATTTTATTCACCCAAATGGAAGAATGAACTCTAGACATATCTCTTTCCGACTAAGGGTGTGAGTAATTTTATTTCTTCATCATATGAGGAGTTTATTTGTTGTTTTGTTTAAACATCTTTATATGCTTTAATCCGAAATTTATTTCCCATCAATCCTTGAATTTATAAGGCAAACCGCAGCCCTTACCTGTCTTCCTAACAGCTGTGGATCTACGACTTGGAATCATTTCACCGTTCTCGAACGGATAATCTGTGATTTGGTGGTTCAATCTCGAAAAGATATATGTACTTTTGGATGTCTTGCAAGGGTTGAAAGCAGTTTTAATGAATCAGATGATAGTTTTGACCATCTAGTAATCAAATTTCATGCGCACCACTCATCAACTCGAACTGTATGGCATTCCTCGTAGCACAACTAAGAAATTTTATGTGTATTCTTTCTGCTCTAAGAATATCTATGTTTTTCTGCAGTCTCTCTATCTCTCTTTTGCATCATGTTCCTATGGCCCTTTAGATTTTACAATATTTATCTTCTGGTTCCATGATAAGTTTTCATTACTCTAGGATACCGTTACTTGAAAATGATGATTATATGGAGTTTGATTTCTATCTCATTTTAACTACCCCGCCGTCATTGTGACATATTTACTCATGCCTCCTTTACTTTTTTGGCAGAACAAGAAAGAAAGAAAGAAAGTACGTGAAGTCGGTATTTTAAAGAAGGACCCGGAAGCCATCAGAGATCAAATTCAAAAGCTGGAAATGATGAGTAAGTTTTTTTTGACTATATGCCTTTGGAAATAAATCTGTTCAACTCATTTTTTCTGCAGTGCGTTATGTAAGAAATGTTTGAAGTCTCCTGCTTTTGTGCAAGACAGCTTTTGCTTGGATTCTTTGCTGAATAAGAGTACATATTATGTTGCCTTGTTATCTTCCGGTAGATAACCGACTTCTCTTTTGAAGGCCATATTTTAAAATTTAAGGAGAATATGGAATGTGCACCAATATGTTTGTGGCTGTCTTTGTCCTAGGGGCTCAAAATGGAGAATATGCACCTTGTTGAAAATCTGTTGGAGGTACCTCACAAAGAATCGTCTGCTTCTGAAATAATCGAAAGATTTGTTGGGAATCCTACAGGTCACTCTGTTTTTATTCTCCGACGAATGATCCGAACTTCATCTGGCTTCGAATGATACTGAGAGGTCCAGGAGAACAGAATTTTAAGTAGAAACAATATGTTTTTACATTCAGTTAAAACGATCAGAAAATAAAGAATTGGTGGTAAAAATGCCCTTTCAATTGATCGTACTTTGTCAGTCCGGGCTATGGTATGGTACGTACGAAGGATGAATCTCATGTGGATTGATCCAAACATGTCATCCTTAAAAATTCCAGATTTGTAAATATTTTTCTGCTAGTTTATGAAACCATATTGCAGTTGGATAATTCAGTTTGACCAATTCTTGCTTCATTAATAATTTTCTCTGTTCCTTTTTGTTTATCGAGTTTGGAAAATCAGAATCAACGTATCATTTTAGTTTGATCGGCCTTTGAAATGTCCAGAGCTCGTGATGGAAGTCTAATAGGATTTTTTTTTTTGAATTACTAATAGGAGTTAATGTGCAATGATTCGTTTTGATTTATGGTCCTACATATGGATTGACCGTTGGACAAATGAAGCAAAGTATCCACCATCTTGCTGTCATAGTTAACTTTGAGAAAAAAAATCAATTGGATCTTGTCTCAGGTTTCAATCTTTGGAACAGAATTTGAGTTGCTAGTTATCGTACTGTTGTTTTTTTTGAAAACAAAGTTATCGTACTGTTGTGATGTGGTTCATTTTTTAACTTGTTAATTTTTTCAGATATCTTGTTAGCCAGGGCACAAATAACATAGCATTGATCCATGCAGAGGCAGACGGTGCGTTGGATAAAGCAAGAAAACACAAGAAAAGACAGCTTGAGGACACATTAAATATGGTTGTGAAAAAGAGGAAGGTAACTGCATTTTCCAAGTTCATCACGCGCATGACATTTGGTGTTTTGGTGGCTGAGCGCTTTCTATTTGAATTTGTAACTAATTGCCTTATAAATTTATCTTTTGCCTACAGTATGTGCTTCAACTCTGTGATGGCTTTTCACGTGGGCCATCTATCTGTTTCTACTTCATTTAGATGTTTTATGTATTGGAACATTGCTAAGATTAATCTTCCTAGTTAGAAACCATCGATATTGCGTATCAGCACACTCAGGATTTGGTGCGGTCATAGAACACAGATAAGTGTTGTCTCTATATTTTGTTTGTATTGTCCTGAAATCAAGACTAAAAGTGAGTTAATGTATTTGTATGGTTTGTCTCTGGTAGCATAGCTTCGGGCTCTGTTTCATTTTCCTCTAGTTCAAACAGTACCTCTGGTATCCTGATTCTTTTTGCTTGTCTATTCGAGTCCATTGGTATGTATATGGTTTCAACAAACGCTGAGTATCATGTCACTGAATATTGTTAGATCATCACGGCCCATTTAGGGCAGATTGGACTGACTTATGGGCCAAAGGCCATGTACATGTAATAGAATAACCCTAGGAAAATGAATAAAAAACCTAACTAAAATCAATCTAAATAAGGGCCCGTTAAGGGCCCATTAAGAGCCCAATAGTGAGGGGCCCATTAGGGCCATATATTAGGTCCACTAAGGACCTAATATATACTGGGCCTGATTTACATCAGGCCCAGACTCCAACGGCTGGAAAACTAGTCGTTGGACATCCAGTTGCAAAAAAGGGCAGCTGGATGTGATAGGTCCCAACGGTCATATTTTTCAAAAATATGACCATTGGAGGGACTGTTTTTCTCTCTCTCCTCAGTGCATATTTGTATAAAAAGGGCAAAGGATTAGTAATGGAGATTCTAACCTTTTTGTGCCCTATTTTCTGGTGTTCCTCTCCTCTTCTTCTCATCATTTCCTCATCTCTCTCAAGAATTTACAAATATACAGTGTTTTTTTAGTATTGTTGCTCAGGTTTAGGGTTCGCCAGCACTGCAGATGTAGGATGAAAGGACGATGATGACCTATCCTTGCTCTTGTCATTCGTTTTTCATTGAGATGACGATGCCAGTGGAATGACGAGTTTGTCATCATCTTTGCCTCTTGTCTGCAAACCCAAAATTAATAGAAGACTCTAACATTTCAATTTTTGGTGTGTCCATGTTGCCGCCAATTTGGTGCGGTTAATCTCTGTGACAAAAGTGTCTGATAAATACGTTTTACTTTGATGGTTATCTCCCTAAAATCGATAGAATTAATTGGCCGTTTGGTGAATGAAGTGGTGCAAGAGGAATTAGAAGTCAATAAAAAATCCAATGTTATTATTACATTTTTTGGAATAATATATATATATATATTTTTGGAAGGTAGTTTACTTCTGATATGCTCAAAGAGTCTAATAAAATCCTCGCCATGGATTATTTGGTTTCGAATTCCCCTTAAACATGGTAGCAGGCTGGGTATTTGGGCACATTGTATGGACACATTTTTTCTCATTTTCCTTGTTATTTAACTATTACAGGATTCTTATTTATCCATCATAAACTTATTCATGTCTTCTCTGTGTCGCATGAAAAAGTTATTTTAAGAAAATGACTTTTTCTTTTCTGAAGAAGACAGAAATAGCAATTATAGCTGTACTCCTTGTTGAAGTGTGTCTTTATACTTGATTTCCTCGGCAGGAATATGAAGAAAAGATGCGCGAAAAGGGCGAAACGCCGGTCATGTTTAGGTAAACTAGTACATCCAGTTTGACCTCTTTAAGAGAATTTAGTTTGTTTCTTCCTCATTGGGTAAACCCTTGGTCGATTCTCCAGCCACTTGGGCCCTCCACGGAAGCCAGGCATTGGAGATGATAAGGCCAGCCATCTCAGGCCCGAGGTACTCCATTATAAATTAATGCTAACCCTGACCTCTGTGAGGAGTATTTTAGTCATTTTATCCCTTAAGGCGCTTTTTGGTCTTTTCCATTCACATTTTTTTTCCTTTTAACGGTAGTTCCCTCCATTTAATGCCGTAAATTAACTCCCCCCAGAACACAGATTTACATTTAGTCTCTTTCCACTATTATTCAGGACTCTGTTTACTACCACCCAATGCTGAACCCCACCGGAGCTCCACCGCCTGGAAAACCTCCCATGTACAAATCTTCACTGGGTAGGATGACCCTCTCTTTCTCTCTCCTAAAATCTAGATCTCTTCTTCCCGGTCAAAGTAACATGTTTCTTCTCTCTCTGACCAGAGATTCCCTCATCTTCTTCTGCTGCTGCTGGGTCGACATCAAATTCAGAAACAGAAGAGATGCCTCCTCCGCCACCGCCTCTGCCGCCGCCGCCGTTGCCTGATTCCGATCTTCCCTCTGATGATCACAGTATTCCCGTCTCTGTACCGCCACCACCACCACCGCCTCCGTCTCAGCCAAATAGCCAGAGCTTGTCACTTCCCCCTCAGGGGATACCACCGCCACCGCCGGGCTTGCCTCCGCCTCTAAGGGAAAGCATTGCCGGGTCTCACCCCTTGATGCCTCCTCTTCCTCCGCCATCACAGTCGCAGCTCGCAGAACAAGGGGAGGATGGCGAACCCAGTGAGGTAAGCTCTATGATCCCATCATAGGGTATTCTATGAAAACCTTTGGCTTCATATTTATCAAAATTTTCTTTCCTTCTTGCAGGCCCCAGCAAACTTATATCCTTTGCCTCCACCACCTCCTCCTGGGCTGCCACCCAAGCAGCAGCTGGCTCCTCAGCCAGGGCCCATTAGGTTTCCTATGCAGCCTGACTTGTTGCCACCTGGCATTCCTCAGATCCACTCAATGGCGGCACCGCATCTTCCCCCTTTGCATGGCCTTCCGCCTCAGCCTTATCCGCCGGGAATGGCTATGCCTACGTCGATACTGCCGATGCCGCCTTTCCCTCCTGGGCATGCCCTGCCCCCCATGTTCAGACCGCCGCTTCCTCCCGGGCAGCCTTTTCTTCATAACGATGAGGCCGCTGCCATGAGGCCACCCAAGCCGTCTTATGTTAAATCGGCTGCTTCAACCGTCGTCAAGAGGCCTCTGGCTCAGCACAACTTGGAGCTCACTTCCATGGTATGTCTCTTTGCCTACCACCATCCTCAACATCTTTCTCTCATCACGCGATTATTCTCACCATCGCTGTAGTCATTCTCATCTTCAACATATTTTATCTGCTTCATTGGCATCATCATTCTACGAATCATCATCTTCAATGCTTTCGTCATCATCGTTATCATCATCATCGTCATCATCATCATCTTCAATGCTTTCATCATCATCGTTATCATCATCATCATCATCATCATCATCATCTATTTCTTCATATGTCCTTGTTGCAAAAAGAATCCAACAACATAGATGGATGTTAGCATCCAGATGGAAAGTATAGCCAGCCACTTTTTGTTCATGATCATATAATGCTTTCAAGGTTATCAATCTCCTATTTGAGTGCTTATTGCACATCATGGTCATCCATATCAGCATATGTATCATCAACATCATCATCTTATTTGCTGCCTTTATCATTACTCTCTCTCTCTCTCTCTCTCTCTCTTAAAGCAGTTATTGGGACCACCATCATGATCATCATCTCCTCGCGTCTGTTAAAATGATGGAACAGGTTCCTGCATCGGTGCGGGTGCGGAGGGAGACAACGGCGCCGAAGATGAAGCCAAGAGCGCAAGCGTTGGCCCCGAGCACATCTTCCGCCCGGCCACCTTCCCGATCTCCGGTGGTCAAATCGGCACCCTCATCATCATCTTCCACCAAGAACCCAACCATGGATGACTCTTACATGGCTTTCCTGGAGGATATGAAAGCCTTGGGAGCTCTGGATTCCTAGCCATGGAGATCAGTGAGCAAGTATGATTTAACGAGAGGACAGCAAGAACCATGGCAAAGAAAAACCCCTTGTCTTCGTAAGGTTCGGTCTGTCGTCACTAATCACTTTTATTCTCTTATTAGAGTTCCAATCCTCCATCCAGGCGGACATGGAGACCACAATGAGGGGCTTGGATGACTGATCTACAGGACAACTGCCATCGGTCACATCATTTGTCATTGTGGCGGAGTCGTGACGGATGACATCTTAGATTGGTAGTGATATGAAGAGATATTGATGATGGATGATATACGACAGTGCCGAGGGTCTTGGGGTGGCCATGATGGATGACTTGTGATGAACTTTTGAATGATGAGAGAGAGATAATAGTAGGGAATGGCAAACATCATCCATGACATCATTCGTCACTGTGATGGATCTGTGACGGATGATGGTTTTTAGCCCTTTGACGGCGGACGAGAGAGGGAAATTGGAGGGGGAGAGAGAGAGATTGACCCAGAGCGAGGGAGCGAGAAAGGGATCCAAAAAGAGAGAGGGAGAGCAAAGAAATGGAAATTTAACAAGCGGATTATGAAAGCAAGAAAAAGAATCTTCTTCAGATTGAAATAAGTTCCAAGTACTGAAACCTAATAGTTAGTTAAATTTCCCTAGATAGTTAGAGAAGAGATCAAAAAACGAATAGATAGTTACAGGGTAGCTTTCTAAAACCCAATTTGATTTCAAGCTGGGGAGACGGGGAGACATGGAGAGAAGTGAGAAAGTCTGGGAGAGAGAGTGAGAGAGAGAGAGGGAGGCAGACAGAGAGAGTATGAGGAGGGGGAGACAAAGAGAGAGCAAGACAGACATAGAGGTAGAGAACTGAAAATGTTAAAACAATTTAGCAATTAAAAATTTTAACGGTCAATATGTCATTTCATCACCTGGAACGGGATGCCATCTGTTGATGGGATGCGGGATCAAAATCGTGGGACGCGTGAAGGGACAGGAGACGTGAAGACGGCCATGTCACACTCGAGTTTGGGATTTCCTCCGTGACCGATGACTTTGCGGCCTGTCTAAATGCGTATAACGCCTCTTCTTTGGGGTTTGGGGCTTGCCCTATGAGCCGTTATATGCGTTTCCTCAGGGAGCAAGCCCAAAACCCAAAGAAGAGGCGTTCTACGCATTTGGACAGGCCGCAAAGTCATCGGTCATGGTGGAAATCCCAAACTCAAGTAGACCGGCCAAGGTTTCATGGATCCCCACATTGCAGAGGCCAACAAGAAGCTAAGGGCAATGCACTTGTTGTGCCAAGCCGACCAACAATCCTCATCATCAACATCAATTCCAGCGGGAATGGAGATATCCACTGTCAAAGACCCACTACAGGCTAAATAAGATATAGGAATTAATTATAACGGTTCAGATCATTTGAACAATCTTAACGTCCATATATAGTTATTACGTAAGTATTATAAAAAGAAAACCAGCCAAGTCTTACTCAGGGGAACAATTAAAGAGGGACTGATGGAGCGCGCCAACCTGTTCCACTGGAGACATCTGCGGAACAACCATCATTGTCATCGACAGCCCCGCCGGTTCGCGTCCAGCCCGACCGGCACGCCAAGGCATCAATGAAGACACCCTGGTTCGTAATTTTTGCGTTTTGATTTTCATTAGTTCGTGCTTGGTGATAAGCCTAAATTTGATGTATAAAATATGTCGTTATTTTCACTTTTAAACTTATACAATAAAATTTATAATAACCCTTAATCACTAAATACTATTTATAGAGCAAGCAAGGGGTCGAACCACAGGGAGGCGCTAAGCAAGAATTTTCATCCTAATTCAAATGAATTATTCCAATAATGAATTAAATTTACATTTAATAGGCCTTAATCATGTTTAATTTTATTTTGTAATTAATCAAAATTTAGCAAAAGCTTAATTCTGATATTAATATTTTCAGTCAAGAAAATATAGATAGGATACTTTTGGTTCTGAAATCAATTTAACTCGGATTACCAATTTTCCAATCGGGATGATTTTATTAAGACAATTTTTATGTATTAAAATTGGGCACTAATAATCAAGAAAGGGGTTTTTGAAATTGGACTTGAAGATGGACAAATTTTTGGATGAAATTTAGTATTCAGTCTTTTATATGTTGAATTGAATTTTCAAATGATCAATTTCTAAATCTAGAGAGAGAAAATAGACGAATTAACCTGGAGAGAGAGAGTATAAAAATTTGGGGGAAAATGAATTAAAGGTGAAATTCAATCCTATTCTAGAGATCTAAGATGCCAAATTGGATGAAAATCAATGGAGAACTAAGGATTAAAGTCAGATATTGAATCAAAATCAGAATGCAATGCTCATTTCCATTCAAATCAACTTCAAGGGCATGTACATTTTGCACATGCCTTGGCATTTTAGAATCGTTCAAGAAGAAGTTCAAAAAGCAAATTAGAAACTTACAACTTTCAATGATGAACCAAGATCTGTCGACTTCCAAAGCATCACTTGTGTCCTTCCTGGCCAAATCCTTGGGGAGAGCTTTCAAAAGTGAAATTTCCCTTCTTCCCGATCTCCATTTAAAAATCCAACAGTCTGGATCGTAGAGGATGAAAAGACAAACCTACCCTCAAAATTTGGGCGCTCGGACAACTAGATCTCAAGACATTGCCATTTTACTGACGATTAATCATGGCCATTGGATCATTTTATCTCTCTTCCATGCAGCTAAAAAATTCACTTTTTTATTGGCTGATGACTTTTCCTCATTTTCTCCACCCTCAGATCGCGTTTTACACGTCTTTGCGCACTTCCACAGGCTGCAATCATCATTGTAAGATAGGGACAAAATGTTCTTCTTGTGTGGCCGAGATTGCGCCATGTCGCCCTGCGTTTCCTTGTTTTAATAAAAAAATAAAGGTGAGCTTACCCTTTATTAAATGCAAGTGGATCGATTGCCGCATGCAATCAATGCGTGCGGCTAATCGATTCCGCGTACGAGGAATAATCATAAATCCACGCGTACATTTATTGCATGAAGAAAAGAGAAGGAACAAAAAGAGAAACTTTAGCTTTTCCTCGTCGCCAGCGCCAGTTGCTCCTTTCGAATTAATGATTTGCTCATTATGGCATCGCACATTGGGATGCCATAATAAGCCAATAAAACGCTCAATGAAAGCATCCAATCATTCGCTTGAATTTTCGGGCGAATGACGTGGATGCCACGAAATTAAAAAAACACATTTTAAAATCTTAAATAAATCATAAAAATATTCTTTTTATTCTAGAAATCATTTCTTGGCTAAATAATGGTAAAAAAATTGTAAAAAAATATCGGCAAAATTCCGAAAAACTAATAAAGCATTTACCAACCTCTAGTCAACTATGTTATGCCGTGTACAAAATATTTCTTCAATGCACTGAGGTTAAATACCATGTAAAAATACTAAAAAAATAAGAAACAATTATAAAATCAGAGTACAAGTCATTTATGACCATTTATGTATGATAACATGCAAACATAGCTAGTAAAACACATATATGTATGTAATATTCATCAATTTAACATTATAATTTTCAAGTTATCACTCGATCGATTCATTGTTTTACCGTGTTTGTGTGTTTGTTCTCGTCGTGTCTGTATCCGTCCTGTTGTGTGTCGTGTCATTTTCTTACCATATGGTTTGCATATCGAGTCATTTTTATTTTGTTTTGTGTTTTAAAAGGGGTCCCTTTGCATAAGGACCCCCTTGTTGGGCCTAGCTATTGGACCCTTTGTAAGGGCCCATCATGACCCTATATAAGGCCATGACAGGGGCCAGACAGATCTAGATCTGGTTTTATTAATGTGGAAGGTATCGTTCAGAACTTGGTCTCATGAGAGAAGAGGAGGAGAGGATGAGGAGGAAGAAGAAGAAGGGGAAAGGAAGGAGGATGAGCCGAAGGAAGGGAGGAAGAAGGAACTTGGAGGGAGAAGGGTTGTCGTCAACGCCCCCTTCTCTTCTCCGCTTCTGCGTTGGCATCCCTTGGTGCCCGTCAGCCCATCCATTGAGCCGTCGCATTCTCGATCGGCTACGCTCGGTATCTCTTTGACCTGCGGGAGGTGGTCAGGTGACTCTTGATCGCGCTACACACTATGGGACCCATGCCTCGTGCACTCAAGCAGTATTTCCCGACACAACCGTTGCTCGTGCACAGATTTCCGCCAAGCCGCGGTCTACGTCCGTGACATGCGACATACGCTGCATCGTTCACGTGCCTAGTCTTCGTGCGCCAACTCCATGACGACCTTGGGGCGCCTGTGCCGTGCACCTGGGTCACCGGCGATTCCCAACGCCATTGCAATCATGTCAGCCCGTCCATGCCTCACCCGCCTTGGCGACTCCGCACCATCTTGGACTACCCACGAGTGTGCACCGTCGCGCTCGACGTGCCTTGATAATTGACGACCGACCACCTCCTGCATGGCTGGTCGCTACCACTGTTGGTGTAGCTACAACTCCAGGTTGCTGCATCCACGCTTTGACTTGCACTCTCCGCTAATCCTCGAACTGCATTGTGCCTGTGAGATGCTATCACCGTCCACGCCACGCTTCACCTTTCGCTACTTGCTAGCCGCTGCTGGGACTCACGCCCAACCTTGGTATCGTGTGCTGCCGCTCACGACCATTTTCAGTTTGCGCGCATCGGACATTGCCTGGTGGCACCTGCTGAACACTACCGATTGCTTGAGTCGTTTGACTGCCCCTCTACCTCCTCGTCCTTGCCTCCAACCTCCGGTATCAAGCTCCTGCGCCGCGACATCGCCGTTGGTCTAGCCATGCTGTGCATTAACGAAGACACCGACGATGAACGCCGCCACTGATGAGGTACGTCGTTCCCCTTGTTTGTCAGTTATATTACGTCTTTCAGTATATTTTCTGCTGTACTCCACTGCGCTTGGGTTAGTTAAGGTGAGAGACTATATCAAGAAAACTACGACACGAGTGAATCCTTAGGTACATGTCAAGCCCGTCCGTTATGTGCGAGCGTCAACATAATTATTCTGTTCAACGCCGTAGTCCCTGTCATTGCCTGGACGAGCATCAAAAGGTCACAGTCACCATCATTGGTCGTCCACTCGAAGCTTGGAGCTCGGCGAATCCCCACAAGTCGGGGCCTACCAGTACATCTGCCTAGGGTTCACGTCATCACGTAGTTACATATTTTCGTAGGTTACTACCCGTCGGACGACCTCACCGATGATGTCCGACATCAAGGACTTTACTGTCTAGTGCCGCAGATTACAAAACCAATTCGGTTAATTGGAGAGAAGACATCATCAAATACATGGCATTCGAGGCTTGGGCATCCCCGATTTCAAGTTTTACAACTAGTTATAGAGAAATTTGAACTTCCTTTTTCATATCTTTCAAATGATTCATATGTGATTCATGTAGAATATCGAAATCACATAGATTACCTTTTTTGCCTACTCATCATTGTTCTAACAAACCACTGGAAACTATCCACTCTGATTTATGGGGACCTTCCCCTATTCTATCGAACTTTGGTTTTTCTTATTATGTTGTCTTTATTGATGACTATATTAAGTATGCAAGTGAATTACAATCAAACGAAAAAGTGAATTACAATCAAAATTTGCTGAGTTCCAAAAAAGAGTAGAAAATCAATTTTCTAGTAAAATAAATTTCTTTCAGTCATATTGGGGAGGAGGGAATTAATCGCTCCACCCAATCTTAAATTCACAGTATATTGTTCATCGGGTATCATGTCTTCATACTCCTGAATAAAATGGGACAGCAGAAAGAAAACATAGTCGCATAGTAGAAACAACTTTGACATTACTCAGTCATGCTTCAATGCCAAGAAAATTTTGGGATGAGGTAGTAGCTACAACTACGTATCTCATCAATAAACTACCAAATACTATTCTAGAAAACAAATTTCCTTTTGAGATTATGTACAAAAGCAAACCAGATTACTCTTTCTTAAAGGTTTTTAGGTGTCTTTGTTATCCGTATCTAAGATCTTATACACAACACAAGCTGGATTCAAGGTCAGAAATGTGTCTTCGTGGGATAAAGTTCAATGCGTATCGGCTACAGATGTTTGTCACTCCAATCAGGTAATATATATATTTAAAGGCATGCAATTTTTGATGACGATATTTTTCCATTTGCATGTAATAATAATCAGTACAAAGGAATACTTGGATCACATCCGACTGTAGCATTCAGTATCCCAATTGTAAAGAAAACACAAAGAATATTATTAGCAGAACAAAACTCTGTAACTGATAATAATAACTCTGAAGATTATACTGACATGCCTCAATCACCTAGACCAGATTCAGTACTGAATGTGGAAGAAGACAATCAGGTGTCGACCTCAGTACTGAATAGAAACATAGAAATATCTGATTCACTAGATCTCGCCCTGCAAGAAAGTTCTAGTACGCTTGATCATACCCCTCAACCAGGTGAAGCTCTTAAAATTAAGAAACTTAGTGATATTTACAATCAGGAGAAAACTCACTTATCATTTTCAGCTATCAAACATCCTATTCCTGAATTCTTATTTACAAGTCTAAAGTACATTGAACCGACTACTTACATTGAAGCATCCAAGAATGACAACTGGATGCAAGCGATGAGCTGAATATGATGCTCTCATGCAAAACAAAACCTGAATTTTGGTTACTTGAAACAAAAATCTTCATGTCATCGGGTGTAAATGGGTAAACAAACTCCAGCACAAACCTGATGGAAATGTAGATAGATATAAGGCTCGATTAGTAGCTAAAGGGTTCAATCAGCAAGAAGCATTTGATTTCACAGAAACGCTTAGTCCAATAGTTAAAGACACTACAATACGATTACTTCTGTCATTAGCTATTAGCAAAAGTTGGAGAATTCATCAGCTTGATGAGTCAAATGCATTTCTGCACGGGGAGCTGGAAGAAACAGTCTACGTGGAACAATCTCCAGCTTTACACGACACATCACATCCTAATTTAATTTCCTTAATCAAGAAATTGATATATGGTTTAAAAAAATCACCTAGAGCATGGTTTCATAAATTGTCATCATCACATCATTCTCTCGGATTTAGTAGTTCTAAAACTGGTTCATCTTTCTGTTTCTCAAACATGATGGGACCCCAATTTTTATTGTGATCTATGTTGATTGTATTCTGATTATGTCTCCAGAAACTGATGAAATTCAAACTATTATGTTTAATTTGCATAAACAATTTTCAATCCGTGATCTTGGGCCTGCTAAGTACTTCCTTGGAATAGAACTTGTACCACATCAAAAAAGGTTTATTCTTACTCAATCAAGGTATCTCTTATCTATACTTAAAAGATCAAACATGGAAAATCCAAAACCGTTATCAATTTCAATTGCTGTCTTCTACAGTCAAAGTTGAAGACAAAACAATGAACTCTTTATGTGATACGGAATATAGACACATCGTTGGGGCGCTTCAATATCTAACACTCACAAGACCTGATATTGCATTTGCAGTGAATAAAGTATGTCAAAAAATGCATTCACCTGATTCTAGTGATTGGATTGCTCTCGAACACATACTTCACAATCTAAAAGGCAGTCTTCTTCATGGATTACTCATTCATAAAAATTATGACTCTAATATAAGTGCGTTTAGTGATTCTGACTGGGCAGGTGATTGGGAAAACAGAAGATCAATTGGAGCCTACCTAATCTACATCGGGAAAAATCTTGTATCATGGAGTTCAAGAAAATAGCCTACAATAGCCAGATCATGCACCGAGGCATAATATAAAGCAGTTGCAAATGCAACTGCTGAAGTTCTTTGGATTCAGTCATTATTAAAAGAGATAAAAATACAATCTTAATCCATACCAACATTATGGTGTGACAATGTTGGTGCCACATATCTGGCTGCTAATCTTGTGTTCCATGCTTGGATGAAAAACATAGAAATTGATTATTACTTTGTACGTGAACAGGTGGCTGCCAAAGCACTTAAAGTAAAATACATATATAGTGATAATCAATTGGCAGATTTACTAACAAAACCACTTGCAAAGATTCGTTTTTATTTTCTCACGACCGAGTTCAACGTCGTCTCCGACCACGCTGATCTTGCGGGGGGAAGTGGAGGAGTTCAACTAGCCATGGATACGCCACATCAGCAAAGCAGCAGCCAATCGGACTTAATTTAAGGTTAGACTAGTAAAAAAAGGACACTTACCCTATACTTGTTATGAGAATTAGTGGCTAGGATTCAATATAGGAAAATATAGATGGTTAGGAGTTAACATAGTTAGGACACAGATAGAAGGTCAGGATTAAATCTAGAGTGGATAGATGGCCAGGATTAAATCTAGTCAGGACGCATATAGATGGTTAGGAGGTGATCCGATAGAGCCGTTATAAAACGTAATAACGGCTCAGATCGTTTGAACAACCTTAACGTCTATATATAGTTACTAGGGGAGCCCTCTCGCAATGCTCGAGTGACTGTCTCACTCTCTTGTCAGCCAGTCAGCCAATCAGCCTCACTCTCTTATCTGTGTACTGCGGTGTGGGGTGAATAGATAGCAGCTGGCTTGAGTCCCCCACAGCGTCCCCCCACCCGTAGTGAGGCTCAGCCCTTCCACACACACATATAAAGAGAGAGAATGAAGAAAAAGTCAATGACGTAAGCCCAAGATGTTGACTTACTCATAGTGGGTCTCCTCATCGACGATAATGTTCCAGCCCTCCCACGTCGTGCTCTTCCAAGTACGAACATTCTGCAAATGAAGAAGCGCTGCGACTAACTAAAAACGTAATCTAGGATAGCGAGCAAAGGAGCTACCTGTTTTCGAGGTGCTCTTCTCCCAAGCTCTCGACCATCCTAGAGATATTTTTTTAAAAATAATTACTCCATATTCATGAACCAGTGGAGAAGCGTACGGTCACTAGTGCGGGATTTATGCCATGTGTCTCCTTTCTGGGCGCCGACGCCATAGAAGAATCTCTCTTCCCACTTGTCCCCCCACTTAGTGCTGGTTTCTATTTCTGCTCCTCTGTAATCAGGGAGCTCGATCTTTGTTTCTGTGCTCACAATGCTCGCTTGGGGTAGAGAGAGAAGATGGTGAGTTAGCAAGAATTTCTTCAGCACTGGAAATTGAATTTAGTGATTAGAGGTAGGCTAATCATGTGTAAGATGAACAACAAAAATTGAGGAAAGAGCAGCCAAGAATTTTGAAAGAAAAGTGAATTTTAGGAATATTATGTAGAGAGTGAAAAACAGAAATTTTGTTAGTGCCATTTAGGAACTTCACTAGAATGATGGAAATTATTGATGTAATAATAGATAAATAAAGAGGCTTAATTGATCTTAAAAATGAAATATCTTTGATTTATTTTCTTTTTTTTTTACGAAATATCTTCGATTTCTAAGAGGCGTTGTTTCTCAGATATTCCCTAGAGAGAGTGGAGTTTGAATTTCAGGCATCCAAATACTCTAGTCTGCCAAATTTTTTGATTTATCTCAAAACTAACTAGAATATCTTCAATCTCTTAGAAAATTCATTTACTGAAAATTTCTACGCAATTCGGTACAAACAGAATTCCGCTTTTGTGAAAGTAAGAAATCAACAGAGTGACGTTAATAAGTTTGTGGATTGATAGATAAAAAAATGATGACGTTGATAGAAGGAGAATGTGATTTTAATACCTTGGACTCTTCTTTGATAGCAAAAATTTGGCAGATCTGCCATCACAAATCTACAGGAGGCGCCAGGATATCTTTGGCTAGCCAATTTTGCCTTCAAATGGTTATCTCATGACCTAGGGTTTTCCTTTGTAATCAGATGTAATCAGCTTCAATTAGTTGTTAGAGATCATTTTATGAAGAGGAGTGAGCTTACCTTTGCTTACGACATCATCATTCTTCCTCTCCCATAACCTCTGATTGTCAACCAGTTCATCCTACTCCTGCAAAACCCTAGATTAGAGTCCCTCACGCAGTAGACTCTTTCTCTGATAGATTCGAGGAATCTGATAGATTCGAGGAATTTGATAGATTCGAGGAAGGATCTCGAGTATTTCCTCTCGGCCCTTTTTCTATCAGTTGCATCGACAATGGCAGAGTTCACAGAAGGAAAGGTGTCTGTCATATCCACGGTAGTCTTAGAGGAAGCTGCGTAGATTACTGGTTCTCTGCTGGTCTCCATCTCGAATTAGGGTGTCGTTGCCACATTTTGGGCTGGAAAACTGGAAACGGTGCATTTGCCGCCTTCTACCTGCCATCTCCTACTAGAAAACCTCTATGTAAACAATGTTAGTCACATGGGTCGGTTCGCATCAACATCACAGAACATGATTCCTATCGGACCGAGCCAAGTCCTTGAGAAAGCGATGCAGAGTTGGCTGTGAGTAAAAATCGGGTTTGGTAGATATAACCCCACCATGTCGAGAGTCTGACCTTGGGACTTGTTAATCATCATGGCGAAGGCGAGTCGAACTGGAAACTGGAGGCGTATGAATCGAAATGAAAACCTCGATTAAGACGGGTATAGCGCGATCATGGTAGGAGAGGGACTTCACCGTAGAAATTTCCTTGGTTGACGATTTTGGCGTGGAGCATTGCCAGAAAAAAGCCGTCCACTTCAAGCCTGGTCCCATTGCATTGACCTTACATGGTGTTCAAGTTTTAGAGAAGGATCACGATGCACCCGATCTTGAGTTGTAGCTCGTGGAGCCACATTATAGCATCATCAATCGTGTCGAGGAACTTGCTTGGGTAGAGGGATTCGTTGTCTACTTTGCCAGGAGGGATTGCGTCGAAGCTGAAGTACTCTATCACTTCACCTGGGAAGACGTCGAGCACCATGTTGTTGACCTTAACCACATCATCGTTCAGAGGCGTCAAAATCATCTTCGCTGTCAACTAAGTTGTGCCATCTTCAAAGGTGCCACACACCTGGGCAATTAGCTCCAACAGAGAGGAGACATGCTGAATCTCAGCTGGAAGATCGACATCAAGGCCAACGTGTCCTTCTCCAACAGGAAGTAAGAACTCGCTCCACTCTTGTTGGTCGGGTGAAATGTGGACGTTAGTTCGGAGGTGAAAAATAGAGCAATGGTGCCATACATTGCTTTGGTTGAGGGATGAACTGACGATCATTGAGCGTGAGCCTTGCGGTATGACTGGAAGCATTTGCTAAAGTTGCCTCCCATCACAATGACCTTACCACGGGAAGGCACCGTTTCCAAACTGGCATCGATGCTCTTCATCACATCTCGAACCGATCGATCTAGTGTCTCGTACACATGGCGGTGCATCATTGGAGCTTCGTCCACAATTATCATGCTTGCTGACTGAATTTGACGGCCAATCTTGGAGTCAGGTGAGATTCCACACGTTGAGATGTGAGTGACGAGAATCGGAATCTTGAATGTCGAGTGCAATATTCAGCCTCCATACAGAAGAAGCGTCGCGATTCCACTTGTCTGAGTCGAGATGGCGTTGCAGCTAGAGGCCTTGATTTGCGTGATAATAGTCGAGTAGAGAAATGTCTTCCCAGAGCCCCCAGGCCCATCAACAAAGAAGACCTTGGCCTCCATAGCACATTTTGTCGATTTGATGGTTTCAAATACTGCATCGTACATGTGTCACTATTCTTCATTCATCATGGCTTGTAGGTGTTCCGCGGTGAAGATCACATGCATGATGTCGTTTCCTTGGCTTGGCCCCCATTTTGTGTCTGTCAACTGGAGTTTGATGCCTTGGGGAAACTCTGGGAACGCTGTGAGCGAAGATCCATTGTGGTAGAAGATTGACTTGAGCGCGCTCAACACTTCTTGCTGTATCACTTCAGTCACCTGTGAAGCACCGTTTGCAAAATGGATGTCCTCCGACATGGCGTCAAGGTACTTCTCGTGAAGCACGTCTGGTTGTGAGATGTCAATGTAGAGTAGCATCATCACGAAGAGCTCGCAAACTTGACGGGGAGAAACAATGCCAGATGCCAACACGAGATCATTGTCAAACTCTTCATCGGACTAGAGTAGGCTACGCACTTAAGCAACTCTTTTATACGTGTCGTAGACGACACCATTAACGGTGTGCAGATCTTTGTAACATGTCACACCTGGAATGTGATGAATCATCAACCAGAGGTAGTATCACGTAGTGTCGCGAGGACTCACCAAGTGCACCCTTCCGATATACTACATGCGCTGACGTCGTGACCAACATCGAGTGCAATCATTCCACGTGTAATACGATGAGAAGTCACAGTACATCATCTGCTTGGCGACTTCGTCTTCCATATGCTCCCTATTGTACCGCATCCACTCCGTGTGGGGTGTGCATGCCGACCTGTCCATGATGTCACTAACCGGTTCGTCTTCAACATACACCACAGATTGCATATTCTCGTCATGAAATTAGAGGGCGTACACACTTGGATACATCTTCTGCATGCTGAATTCACAGATTCGCCAAAAAGCCTCCAATGCAGATACGTATCGTGCATTGAGGTACTGTTGGGCTTCATCGCGTGACGAAGGCTCTTGAGCTGCACCAGCGGCAACACCGTCACATGGAGCATCTTTCAAAGCTACTCTGGCTTGAATGCGGTCATGGCCCTTGTAGACATACTCATACAGGTACTTCATAGACTGGATGGAAGAGCAGATTTCCACATTGATGTGGAAGTTGAACACCTTGCACAAATACTTGTTGTACAGAACAACCCAGCGGTTGTCGATGAGATGCGAACCCTTCTGGACGGTACCCATCGTTGTTGACTTGGGGTGAGCCGATGAACTCTTTGAGAAACTTCATGGAGCACTTTTCGTCCTTCATACACGAGCATCTTGGGTTTGTAGGACCGCAAGGGCCATGTATAATATGTGTCGTGACACAGTGAAACAACTCCTTGTCGCTAGAATTTGGTAACTCGGCACAAACAATCTTGTCGATGTCTTCAGGAGTCTTTGACTTGTATGGATCATCCAATATACAGAGCAAGTGTGCGTGTGGGAGACCACGCTTCTGAAACTCGACGACGTACACATGACCTTTAACTTTGCCAAATATTTCCTTGTCGATGATCAAATGGAGGAGCTCCTTCAATTTCTAACGTAAAATGCAACAACACAGGTCGAATCAATCTTGCGCCTTCTGGCCAGGTAGCAGAGCTTCCCTGATCTCGGGCCTGTTCGGGTTGCAAGTCATCATGATGAACAAATCTGGCTTTCCCGTCTGTCGTACAATGGCCATGGCATCCTGGTACAGCCCTTGCATGTAGTGCGGGCCGCCGGTGAAGGAAGGGGGGAGAATGATCATCCTCCCTGCAGGCGCGGCAACATCGTCGGCGGCAACTTGATCAACCAACCCTTGGTAGAGGTTTGCATGCAACGTCGCCTAGTTGTAACGAACCCACATCAAGCGAGATTCATCAATCTTGGCATAAGCATCCACAACATATTCTTGAAACAGCCGGCCAGAAAGATGAAGCACTCTTGATGCATCTCAAACCATGAAGTGGTAGGCATAAAACTGGTTCATCGTCACCTTGCTCCTTTCCTTCAGTTGCAGGTTCCACCCCGGACTGCCATACGGAAAGAGCAGCACAAAGTGGAGCGGATCATACTTCCTGTCAAGTTGATTCACGAACTATAGGCCCCCACCACGCTTCCGAAGAACAATGTTTTGCCTTCCATCCCCTTTGTTTCCGTCTCTAGGCACAAAAACAATAACTTTAGAGCCTATGGGTTGATCGTAATGGCAGTCCCAGATAGAAGGCTCGCCAACTCGTAGCTCGAACTCTTGGGTGGATGCAGAGTGAAGCGCTTCTTTGTTGTTCGCTTAAAACTAGCGAACAAAGGGATTGGCCACACTCAGACAACCGTAGATCGGGGAAGATTGAGCTCCGTCGGTTGATCTGGTAGTCCGTGTCGTAGATGTAGATTTGAGCAAAGTAGGGAGCTTGACCAATGGGGGGCAGCAAAGCATTTGAGATCTGATGATAGACGCCGCCTTGGATGCGGTACATGTACACGCCGGCACGGTTGTCGGCAAGCAAACGGTTCAAATTTGCACCGCTGGACGTGAAACTAAAAGCTGAATTGTAGGCTCGAAGAAAATTGCGATAGTGCTCCGCCTCCTTCGTCGTCCCCTCTGACATAGCAAGAAGCAGTACCGGCGGGTTGGGAAACACCGACAACGCGACCTCGCCATCCTTGCAGCATAACTAGAACACTGGGTTTCGCTGTCTGGAGCCAGGTTTGTGTTCTTGTGGCCACATCTTCGATTCGCACGAAGCGCATGTTGCAGACATGCCTCTGAGAGAACGTGGTCGAACGTTTGCCACATCATGGGCAGCTGTAAGGAGTGTCCTCACATTGAATGATCCTGTCGATCGACGGTACGCAATTCACTCGGCCCACTGATTGCGCTCAATAACGGGCGTAATCAGCATCCAAAAGGATACATGAATTCCTATTATTAGTAGTAGAGATATATGTTTAAAATGAAATATCCAAAATAATACAAAGAGATATAATATTTCATTACTCAAACAGTAGAAGCGTAGAAGGGCATATAAAAAATATTTCTTATTTTTTACGCCCATGTTCTATGTTTTATTCAGAAAAATATAAATATACCTTCCCATCATACTCTCTCTTAGATAAGACCTCATGAGCGATATAGTAAGGCGTGCCGACCGTTGACTTCGGTTGTGAATGGAACACCGAAGTCTAAATTCGAAAGAGAAAAATCGACGAAATATTGGAATCTAAATATACAAAGTCAAAGACGTGAAACCTTGGAATATCCAAAATCGCAGATCTTCAATCTGGGAGCCAACGATGTCAAACCTTGGAATATCCAAAATCGCAGATCTTGAATCTAGGAGGGAAGTGAGGTCGTTAGAAAGGAATTGCCAGTGCCCAGTAGAGAAGAATCGATGGCAGGGAGGGAAGTGAGCTCATCGGAAAATGAAGTAAAGGAGAGCAAATGAACATGAGGTGCTTTTTCACAAATTTTCATTGTTCACTAATTCCTTCCAAAAAATGGTTTTTATGGCAATGAAAACAGAAAACGGGTCTAACTTGTTTGATTCCTTAAAGCGGGTCTCCGGACCCGTTCCTTGTCAGCCAATCAGCGTCCAAAATGGTACACTAATTCCTAATAGTAGTAGTAGTAGAGGTGGGAGCACTGAAGAGTTAGGTGCATGTTTAGGGTGAGCGGTTAAAATTTAGGGTTTAGAGATGAAAGCGATTAGTCAATACTAAAAACATTGAAGAAAATATTGGGAAATAGTATGAAGGGGTAGTTACATAGATGGAGAAATGGATAGAGAAGGGAAGAGAGGAAAAGAGACGGTGGTGGCGATGATGTCAACGCATCATCTTCGTACGCGCCTCTAGCGTCACCTGATACATCCTGTATCATGACTCGTCGTCAACACCAACTTGAGAACTGCCCTGATGATGACTACATCAACGCACAGGCATCAGCGCGCTTCCACTTACGCACGAGATGTCCCGCGTCATGACACGTCATCAATGTCAATTGCAGAACCACCATGATGGCGACCACGTTAACGCATCGGCATCGGACGCGCCTCCACTTATGCATGAGATGTCCCGCATCATGACACGTCGTCAACGCCAACTACGGAACCACCCTTTGATATGACAAGTCGACACGTCGCCTACGTCGACTTGACGATTATTTTTATTCTTATTTCCTCTTTCCTCCAAGGCCTATACATAGGCCAATGTTGCAAGAAGTACTTGGTGAACTTTATTTCAAGAGTTGAAGTTTTCTTCTTGAGAAATTTGCCCTAATCTTCTTCCCTTTCGATCCGCCGCCGCCGCCAGGGGGGGAAACCTCTGCACGTCACGCCACCACAGGCAGGCCGCTCGCCCACGCAGCCGCCCACCACGCCACCGCGCATAGGCCACCTGCCTGTGCACGTCGCCTGCTGCGCAGACCACCCGCCCACGTAGGCCGCCCGCCCGCAGGCAGGCCGCCCGCCCGCAAGCAGGCCGCCCGCCTGCAAGCAGGCTGCCCGCCCACAGGCAGGCCGCTCGCCATGCCACTGCGCGCAAGCCGCCTGCCCAGGCAGGCCACCCGTCGCGCAGACCGGCCACCCACGCAAGCCGTCTGCTGCGCAAGCCGCCCGCCTGCAGGCAGGCCACCCGCTCAAGCAGGCCGCCCGCGTGCAAGCAAGCCGCTCGCCCTTGCCGGTCGCTCGCGACGCAGACCATCTACACAAGCAGGCCGCCCGCACAAGCCATCACGTCCATCCACTCCCACCTTCACGTGCTCGCCCAGCCGCCCATCTCATGCTTGTCCACAACGCTTCGAGAATTTCCGCAACATCATCTCGCACTATCTAGTGCTGAGGTACTTGTACACTTTGTGGTGTCGAGTGTTCTTCATCTAGTATTTACCGAGTGTCCGTACACCACCGTCGGATTAGTTATGCGTTTTATATCTTCAAGCGAATAGTTGAATATTATTGATCGTGTTGCTCTGTTTTCACCGCTGTGGTTGTAAGACAGTACTTCCCCCTTCGAGCGAGGAAAGGGGCTGCACCATCAGTATTTACACTGGATTTAATTCTCGAATTGGATTGTGTACTATGGTCTGATTTATCCACCCTAGTCGAGTTAGTCATCCTGCCTGAGTTAGTCCCATCATCCTGCATCAGACAGATAGGGAGAGATAGGGTGACAGAGTTAGAGAGAGAGAAGGAAATGGAAGGGTATGGATAGATCGATAGCAAATGGGAAAGGAAAATAAGGAGGGATAAAAGAGGAAAAATCATGAACTCAAGAGAGAGAGAGGGAGGGAAAGAGAGAGAGAGAGAGAGGGAGGGAGAGAGGGAGAGAGAGAGAGAGAGAGAGAGAGAGAGAGAGAGAGAGAGAGAGAGAGAGAGAGGGAGAGAGAGAGAGAGAGAGAGAGAGAGAGAGAGAGAGAGAGAGAGAGAGAGAGAGAGAGAGAGAGAGAGAGAGAGAGAGAGAGAGAGAGAGAGAATATGACTCGGAGAAAAGAGCAAGAGGGAGAGAGGATATGGACAATCAGCAGGAAGATAGAGAGAGAGAGATCAATGGGAAAATATGGAGTTAAAAAGCAGGAAGGAGCAGGGTAAAGTAGAAACCCAATAGAAGTTTTTTTTAGATTAATAAGATTAATAAGAGGGTTTTTATTTGTAGAAGTTAGAGAAAGAAAAGATGGAAATTTTGAATATCCATCAAAGTATAGATAGAGATGAAGACGTAGAAAGAAAAATAGAAAGAGAGAGAGAAAGTCAGATAGAGAAATTAGAAGAAAACCAGAACTCCCATTAAAGAAAAAAAGCTTTGAAGATCCATTAAAAATCTGGAGAGAAATAGAGAGAAAGTGAGAGAGAGATATAAAGAGATCAATAGCCTAGAAGGAGTAAAATAGTAGGACGAAATTGGGGAAAAATCATAAAAGCCTCTAAGATGATAAATAAGAAGGAACTAAATTTCGATGACCAAAGAAAAATGTAGAGATCGGCATATATAAAGAGACCAATTTTGAGATGTAGAAAAACATGACCAAAAAAATTAAATCAGACCATGAAATTCGTGAGAGAAAGACATAATTGACCCAATTAGGGAAGGGAAGAAATCGATTAATAGAGGGCGTTATACCGGTGGATGTCTTTTTTCTGAGCGGGGAGGCATTCGAGGATGCACTCCTTGCAGAAGACGTGTCCCTTGGGGCAGCATAGAGGGGAGACGAAGGGCTTCAGGCAGAGGCCGCACACATCGAAGGGCTTGATCGAGTCTTTGCCGAGTCGTTCCTTCTGTGTGTCGTACCCCAGCTTCCTCTTCTCATCGTATGTGAAGAACGCTAGGTCATTGTTGTTATTCGAGTGCCTCTAGGGCATCTTAGAAGAAGAGAAAGAAAAAGTAAACTGGCGCAAAATTCAGTATCGGAGAATGGGAAGGATACGCAGAGCGGGAAGGATACGCAGGCCCCCTCTTCTCTCTCACTCTCTCTCTTCTCTCTCACTCTCTTGTCAGCCAATCAGCGTCCAGAAGGGTACACTAATTCCTATTAGTAGTAGTAGAGATTACCTAAGTATTATAAATAGAAACCAACATGTATCATTTCAATGAACGGAATAACAACGATCTTTACTATTTCTTTCCCGTCTTCTTGAGCAATTTCTCTCTCTCTCTCTCTTTCTGTCTTCTGTCTAGACATGGTTGTTCTGTTCGTTTGGTGCGAACTTGAGTGAATTGTTAGTTCTGTTCGGATTTCTGAACAGAACAAATCTGGAAACGAACAGAACTTCGCACACACCCGTGTGCGGTTCGCTTTGTTCAATTTGTGCTAATTTTTTTCTCAAGTATTTTATACAAATTAACAAACTTAGAAGTTAGAACTTAGAAGGAATGCTTCCCGCTTTCCCTCCCCCATTCTACCTCATTTTCTCGTTCTCTCGAGTCTCGACGACGGCCTGTAGACACGCATCTAATTCGCCTCTAACTCGGTGACAGCCTGTAGAAAGCTCTCTCGAGTAGACATGGTCGTTCTGTTCTTTTGGTGCGAATTTGTGCGAATTGTTCGTTCTGTTCGGTTTTCCGAACTGAACAAAAACGAATTCGAACAGAACATCGAACAGACCCGTCATCTGTTCTTTTGTTCGCTTTGTGCGAATTTTAGTCTAATTTTGTGCGAATGTGCGAATTTTGTTCGTTTTTGAAAAAGAAAAAGAACAGAACAAAGAACAAGGGCTGTGCGGTTCTTTTGTTCAAATTTTGTGTTGGTTTCAAACGAACAGAACAGATCGACCATGTCTACTCTCGAGTCTCTCTCTCTCTCGTTCTCTCTACTCTCTAGTCTCGCCTCTCTCTGCTCTCTGCTCTCTCACGGAGCTTCCCGACATTTTAAGGTATCCTCGCCCTTTTGATTGCAGGAAAAATCTATCTTGTATGTCTCGTTTTAGCTTTTTGAATCGATGCATTTGCTTGGAAGTTGGAACTGCGGTGATTATTCTCTAGGAAATTCGACTTCCTCTGCCGTTCCTGTGAGTCATTTGTTAGATTTCTGCCTCTTTCTTAGAAGCTTCTGTTTGAAGTTGTTGTTGCTAAGGGGGCCTAACTAGCTCGTTCTCTAAATCCGGAGACTTCTCATCCGCCTACTGCTTTAAGTGCCCGCTCGCTAACCGATCCACCCCCAATCGGTCGGGATGCAGCATTGGCGAGGCTGGAGAAGCCAAGAAGGCTATGCCGCCTGAGAAGCTGGCCGAGCTGGCTGCCCTCGATCCAAAACGTGCAAAGAGGTTCTATTTCCCTCGCAAATATAAAATTTTTCCTGTTGACATATGCCGTCCATGTTCGTTTTATTTACTTCATCGTTGCACAAAATCTGGATGGGCTTTTTTCTCACTAGAATCAATCATTTCTTCTTTCGACGGAATTTCTGAAATTTTCCCTTAGCGTCGACATTTTTCTCCTTTTCCCCGAATGAGAGGCGGGCAAAGAGAAATTAAAGATTGTGATCCAAAAGATGAATAATTGAATCAATTGCTTCATGAAATTCACTGACGCCTGAAGCATTTCTTCGGGAATTTTTGGGCTAGTTTTGTGTGGCATTATGCAAAAACTTTAGGCACATTGGTCTTTTTATGCAAACAATATCTGTTTTATATTGCTTTTGAACATGATAGATGTCTACTCCGAATTGGAATGGGATACATCCAATCGTTGTGAATCCGATTAGATGAATTTGGAGACAAACGTATCCTATACTTCCAATAGTTTTCATGAGGACCATATTTTCAAAAAATGCAGCTTTGACTTGCAAGTTGACTCTGACATCATTTCGTCCGTCCATCGTTAGAGACGTTCGGATGGATGGTTTTTTCTTCCCGCGGGACGAAAACCGTCACATCTGGTGGTTCCCCGAACGGATTTTTGTCCTAACCCTTGGACGGGACGATTTTTTGTCCCGTCCCCATCTCTGCACTATAGTAGGCTCCGTGCCCATAATATTTTCTTTTTTTTTTTTGAACTACATTCGTGCCCATAATCTATCACCGCCTTTTATGGAGATCGGTTGGGATAGGTGATTGAAAAAAAAAAAGAAATACTAATCAACTTAAAGGTATCTTGAAACTTGATGACTAGATTCAGAGTTAAGGGCTTGGAAATTCCATTTGAGTTAAGTTGAGATGCACCTCAATCGCATGATTTATGAATGTTTTTGTCATATAGTATAGAAATTCTTACCGGAACTTTTGACCTGTTCCCAGAGAGACACACAAAATTTGACGTCCGAAAATACGGAGCTGAAAGTAAGGTGCCAAGCTACGGAACAACAGGCCCAGTTGAGTGATGGTAAGCAGACAGTCTACGCTTCATCGTAATCTAAGTTTCATTAAAACAAAAAAATCCTGTTTGACAGATTAATCCTTATTAATCGATGAATTTAATTATCTTCATCTTTCTGGGTTTAGATATCTCGTCTTTCCTTTTAATTATTGATTCTTTAAAACGATTTTCCAGTCCATGTAGGAACTTTACACATTCAATTAATGCGTCCGTTTTGTCCATTTTTTACAGCTGATGTTCATCTTTTAGTCATCTTTGATAAATTTATCTTGTCTTCTGATTAACAATAAACTCCCACATGTGTTTCTGAGTAAACACGCTCAGCAGCTTTTCAATAATACTTTAACAGACTTTCGATGACCATAGTTTCAAATTATCATCTTACAAGCTGGCGATTCCCACGATCTTAATTGCCTTATTTATCAACTTAATCACCTTATTCATCCACTTAATCAAAATAAATAGTGCCTCGGGATATTCTATCCAGCGTCTGGAGCAGTAACGTGCTTTTCTGTCCCAATGAAAGCAAGCTTAAGCTTTTTTCATAATGAATAATTAGTCTTTGACCATAGAAGGCCACCATACGTGGGCCTACTCACTGTTCTGGAAAAAAATTGGGTTCCTGTGATGATTAAGGAGTACACAAAATCAGACGGTTCCCTGACTTTGATCTGGAGCGAACTTAATCTGGTAGCATTTTGGTCATCCCAAGGAGAGCTTGTCTTTGTTGGCTGGAACTCGACATTGTTGGAGAGCCATTTTTTACCTGACCTAAACTCTTATTTGGCAATACCTTATTGGTCTTTATAAGACTATGGATGACAGCATGAAAGTCCAACGTCTCATCTGGTACGATCCCGTGTGCTTATGCAAGTTTAAAATCTCAAAATGCACCTAATGCGCCATACGGAGTTCATTAGTTTACTCATAATTAACTTAGATATGCATCCCTTGCTGTAACCTCACCGATTATTAATTTTCTTCGACGAATTGGGATTATGATAACTTTCTCCGCCTCCAATTCCCAATCTTCAAACTGAATCTGCTCCCCACTCGAATCCCAAGTCTAACCTTTCCGTTGCATAACCTTTTTTATCCCAACTATACTTATTTTTATTGAAATTATTATTAGACCTCGTATGCCTGGATGTATAAATTTCAGAAACTAACCCCCCAACGCATAAAGCGTAGGGAATCACTCCCATATCCTACATGAAGAACAGCGTCAATGTCCTCACACCAAGGACAACAAAGACATACTCATGTTCAAAATTGCACATGTTCATGGGAAACACACTTATGTTTAGGGGATTCGGCGGGGGGGGGGGATTAGTGATTGTCTTCCAAATCTTCTACTTCATTCATTGAATTTCTTACTAATTGTACTCCCAAAACAGGTCAGCTTTCTTACCCTGCGGTAGCACTGGTGGCGAAGGAATTCCTAGCAGTTCAAGCAACGAGTGCCGCGTGTGAGCAACTATTTTCAGAGGGTCGCCGAGTAATCAACTACCGGCGATCGAGGCTCACGGCAGAGAGAGTTGAGGTGTTAATGATGCTGAAGTCATGGTACAACAACGATGACCTGAGAGCAGATGAGGACGAAGACGGTGATGAAGAAGACAGACCATTTAACGTACGTCTCAATGCACCGACGGGTAAGACTCTATCCTAGCTCGTTCTCTTGTGTAGAGAGCTCTATTATTTATCTTTGCCTTCGCGAACAAAAACTATGATAGTGTGATATCAATTTATTTCATTTTTTAAACACGCAGATTAGGGCTCCACCACACAATACTGCCTACAATGATGGAAGAATCCCGTGGTCTAAATGCGAGATTCATCTGGTTTTTTCCTCTCTCTATCATTCTATGGTTTTATCTTCATCTCTGAGTCTCGCTTCCTTATATCTCTCAAATTAATTGATTCTCTCTTTTCCTCGCTCTAAACTCTCCACTTTCCTCTCATTCCGTAACTCCGTCTTCAAATCTTGCTTTCTTTACATGTGCAGAACAGGAGGGCTCGTCATCAGCTTGAGGGCGCTACTCAGGATTCAACCATCGTCGAAATATATTCTCAGCCAGGAGGCGGAAAGCTAGTTCTACAGCTCAAAATACCCAGCCAGAAATCTGACTGGAATTTTGAAGGTTTGGGTCTGCAGAGGGACTTCAATTTTAAAGACAGTTATTTTCCTTAAAAATGAGTCGTACTCTTCAAAATAGACATGGTGTACCCCACTTATTTTGAAGACAGTTATTGCTCTCTACTTTTCTCTCATTTCCTAACTTTGTCTCCAGTTTTCTCCATCTTTCTCTCTCCCTAAGTATCTCTTTCTCCCCTTCTATCATTCGCTGAGCTTCTCTTTTTCTATCTCCGATTCTCTCTCTCCTTCTAATTCTTTGATTTTGTCACTTATTCCCCCTTTCTATCTATCAAAACCTCCCTTTCTCTGTCTTTAATCCCCCCTTTATCTTCATCTCTCTATCTCCCTATCCCTTTCCTTCTACAATTCACTGTCCCATACTCTCACCATCGCTCTCATTCCCTCTGTCTTCCACTCCCTTACTCACCCTCCTGCTCTCCCTCTTCTTCTCTCTTTCACTCTCTCTCCCTCTCCCTCTCCCTTCCCTGACAAAACTGGGAACACTAACGTTTGTTTTAAAAAACAGCATCTTGAATTTGTTTCCGTATGAGAACTTAACAAAAGTTATATTATTATTGTAGAAATACCTAAACATATTTTATTGGAACCTAATCGTTCTACCCTCTAACCAAGTCCTAGAAATTATGGAAGTACACTCTGTTTCATGCATGTCATTTTAATGAAATTAATTCTCAAAAATCTATTTAATAATTAATTTCTTCCCTTTTAGAACGAATGAATTCAGTTATGTCACCCAATGAAATGAAATGAATTACCAAAATGAACTACCAAAGCCATTATCACTAGATTTAATGACTGTTATATTTATACTGAAAATATTATACTGATTATGGTGTTTCATGACTTGCGATTCGTAAATTAAGATAACGTCATACTAAATTAGATTATTCATAGTAAATTATACTTTATGCATAACATTTTTTTGCAATTTATAGCATTTTATGCAATTTCCAAACAATTATGTTCTTCCTGTGCGTATTTTGTTCACTTGTTCGAATTTGTTTGTTTTGTTCGAATTTGTTCGTTTGTTTGTATGTTCGAATTTGTTCGTTTGTTCGCATTTGTTCGGTTGTGCGAATTTTGTTCAGTTGTGCGATTTTTGTTCGGTTATGCGAATTTTCTATTCGATTTAAACGAACAGAACAGAACAACCATGTCTACAAGTTCTGTCCCAGTTCCATCTCTTCTTTATCACCTCTCTTCACGACACTTGTGCGCCCTCTGTTCCGTCATCGTCATCCGTACACCCACCGCCAGACCACAAAAAATGCCACAGATGGACCCGACGACGATCTAGTGGGACATTCAGATGACGGTTTAAGACGGACAACGTCATCATTTACCTCCGTCCCGTTCGCACCCCTTATCCGTCATCATTCCGTGAATTATCCTATAAATACCTGTTCACTCCTCGTTTCCTCTCTCTCCGCCATGGCCGGATCCAGCGAAGAAGGAGACGGTCTCCCCTTCGATCTCGATCCAGCTGCGACCAGGCCGCGCCTTCGTCTTCTTCCTCGGTCTCCGCAACTCCCCCTCGCGACCGCTCCCCGCGTAGATCCGAGCCATAGCCAGGTACGGCGCGCGCCCTCTCGGCTCCATCTTCATCACCTTCTCCGCCGCCCCCTCGGCCAGATCCGCCATGGAATTCCCCGCACATCCTCCGAGCAGCGAGCTCCACACCGCCGCGTCCGGCTCGCACTTCATCGAAGAAACCACCTCCATCGCCTCCTCCACCAGCCCTAGCCTGCAGAGAAGCTCCACCAGGCAGGAATAGTGCTCCAGGCGAGGTCGAATCCCGTGCTCCGATTCCATGGCCACGAGGTAACTCTTCGCTTGTTCTACAAGTCCGCCATGAACGCACGCGCTGAGCGCTGCGAGGAAGGTGATCTCGTCCGGCTTCGTTCCCGACGACTCCATCTTCTCCATCTGCTCCACCGCCTCTGCCGATCGGCCGTTGATGGCGTATCCGTTGATCATCGCGTTCCAGGAGACCAGATCGCGGATCGCGGCGGCGTCGAACGCGGATCTGGCTCGATCCGGCGACCCGCACTTGCCGTACATGGCGATCAACGCGTTGGTGATGATCAACCGCCGGTCTAGCCCTTGCTTGACGGCGAATCCGTGGATCTGCTCTCCGGCGGCGACGGCGGAGACGTTGGCGGAGGCGGCGAGCAGACCAGCGATGGCGGATTCCTCCGGCTTACCGCCGTCGGAGCTCCGCATCATCTTCTTCATCAGGTGAAAGGCCTCTCCGAAGAATCCGTGCCTCGCCAATCCGGAGATCATCCTGCTCCACGTTCCTTCGTCCTTGATCTTCGCCGCGGCGAAGAAATCCCGAGCTTCGTCGATCTTCCCGTGCTTGATCAGCCCGGAGAGGACGACGTTAACTGTCACCGCGTTCGGATCTGTGATCTCGGCGAAGATCTCCATGGCGAGATCCACCGATCCTCGGCTCATCAGCGCGGAGACCACGGCGGTGGAGAGGACGACGTCCGGATCGAATCGAAGGTACAAATCCATGGCCTCCGCGGTTCTTCCGATCTTGATCAGAGCGGGAACGATCGCCGTGCAAGCTTCCACCGTCGGATCCGCCATGGAAGAGAAGAGATCGACGGCCTCGGCGATCATGTTCTTGCTCAAGAACCCTCCGATCATCAGCACGAAGGACGCGCCGTCCCTCTCCGCCATCCCGTCGAAGATCTCGAAAGCCTCGTCCACTCTCCCGCCGCCGACGTACCCGCGGATCAGCGCGTTGCAGCCGGCGACCGATTTCCCGCCAAAAAAATTCAAATTCAAATTCAAATCCTCCGCTCCCGCCGAAAAGCAGAAGGAGATCAGAGCGGCCTGGACCGTCGGATTGTCCGCGGCGCCGATCTTGATCAACCGGCCGTGGACGGCCCGGCCGCAGCGGCCGCCGTCGTTCAGACGGGAGCAGGCGGCGAGGGCGGCAGCGACGGCCCCGGCGCCGACACGTGTCCAGTCCGGCTCCGCGGCGAGGACCCGGACGGCGTCGCGGAACCGGTTACCGGAGGCGAGCCCGCGGAGGAGCAGACCCCAGGTGACGGAGTTCTTGGCAGGGGCGGAGGCGAAGAGGGCGAGGGCGTCGTCGAAGAGGCCTTCCCGGAGGAGCCCACCAATCATGGCGGTCCACGTCACCACGCTGCGGGCAGGCATTTCGTCGAAGAGGCGGCGGGCGGCGGGGAGGCGGCGGGCGGCGAGGAGGGCGGAGAGGAGGGCGTTGAAGCAGGGCGGAGTTTTGAAGGGGAGCTCGGAGAAGGCTTGAAGGGAGGAGGGGAGGTCGTGGGAGGAGTAGAGGGCGAGGAGGGAGGAGGTTACGAAGGGGGAGGAGGAGGAAGCGGGGGTTTTGAGGGAGAGGGCGTGGATTTGGCGGCCGAGGTGGCGGCGGCGGAGGCGCGCGCAGGAGGAGAGCGCGGCGGAGAGCGTGGTGGCGGTGAAGCCGCGTTGGCGGCGGCGCATGCGGCGGAAGAGGAGGAGCGCCTCGGCGTGGCGGCCGCGGGCGGCGTAGGCGGAGAGGAGCGAGTTCCAGGAGACGGTGTCCGGCTCGGGGATTCCGTTGAAGAGATGGGTCGCGAGACGGAGGTCGCCGGCCGCCGCCGTGATGGCTCGGTTCCAGTCCGCCGTCGATGGGGCGGCCGCGCGCATGGCGGCGCCGCCCGGGCCTCCTCGAAGAAGAAAAAAACGGTAAAATAAACTGTATTATGAGAGAGAGAGAGAGAGAGAGAGAGAGAGAGAGAGAGAGAGAGAGAGAGAGAGAGAGAGAGAGAGAGAGAGAGAGAAGATAGGGGTAGGGTTTGAAGGTCCCGGTCCGGTCTGGTTTTCCGTACCTCAAGTTCGATCCGGTCTTGTTTCGTCCCGGTCTGGTGCCGGGGGTGGCAGAGGAGCATGGGGGTGGAGGAGGCGTTGTGAGTGCGGAATAGAGACAATGATCACTTGGGGCGGGTGATGGGAAGGGCGGGGAGGTGGATGCATAATGATACAAGGTCCAGTCCGGTCCTGTATTTATATGAGAGAGAGAGAGAGAGAGAGAGAGAGAGAGAGAGAGAGAGAGAGAGAGAGAGAGAGAGAGAGAAGGGGTATAGTTAGGGATCGTCCTGTACGTGGACAGGGATGGGACGGGATGAATTTCGACACGTCTAACGTTTGGATTCAGTGTAGATAGACATGATCGTTTTGTTTTGTTCGTTTATAACGAACAAAAAATTTGCACAAAAGAATTGCACTGGGGTCTGTTCGTTGTTATGTTCCTTTTTTGTGCGAAAATTAGAACAGATGTTTGAACAGTTTACACAATCGGAACAAAATTTGTACAATTCACACAAATTCGCACGAATAGAACAATTAACACAATTAGAACAATTCGCACAGGCCGAACTAGATTTGCACAAAGAGAACAATTTACACAATTAGAACAATTCGCACAAACTGAACAAAATTTGCACAAAGAGAACAAAATTCACACATGGAGCCAAAAATTTTGTTCGGGATCGAGGGTCAACTAGAGACCCTCACAGGGCGGACTGAAAGTTCATCTACGTTGACCACGAAAACTACATCCTCCTTGTCGGAGATGACCCCTGGAAGTAAGTCAGTTAATTTAATCAAATATTTAATTAAATTCAATCATATTTTAAACATATAAAACTATTTTCTTTATAGATTTTACTTCAGAAAATTCCGTAAAATACTAGAAAATCTAGAAAAGTCAGAATATCATTTTTAAAATATGATAAATCTGTTAAAATATTTAAATGAACCTAGATAAATATTTTGTGACTTGAAAAGTTGTTTCATTAATGACATAAAATACAATTCTCATATATGTATCATCAAGAGAATAGTGCTATCATTATTTTTAATTTCATCAAAGTCTCAAACTGAGAGACCAATATGGTAAAATTTTAAGTATTTACTCATATGTTTTTTATTATTTTAAAATATATTTTGAAAACTAATTAATACTTTGATAAGCTAAATAAAAAATTACATCTAATTTTCATGAAAACTACCATTACATATTTCAGATTCTACCCCAATTTTTTAAAACATAAAAAATAAAAGCATCATTCATTTACTAGAAATCATAGTTTAGCTTAATAATAGAAGCATCAGAGTTTCATATGGAGAGTGATACTGGTACAAAAATTTGATTTAAGAGTATCAATTTATGCATCTACCAAAGTTTATTATACTAAAAATATTTTAATTTATAATATATTTATGGGATATTTATTTGTTGAGACATGAATCAAAAGTCCAAACACATCACTTCTAGTTAGATTTAAAATAGTCTTCATGTGCCAAATTTATAATTGAACTTGTGATTAACATAATGAAAAATTATATATCATATCACAACACACCATCTTCAGTTGAAAATCTATCAGTACAAATCTAACAGTCATTGAATCCAGTGATAATGGCATTTAAAGTCAAATGGTACCTGATATGTCAGGGGTTTATGTCATTGTTTTAACTTGGACTTAAGAAAAAATATTATATATAGATAAATACTCTGCAATATATAGAGGGCAATCTATAGGGAGACAAGACTTCAATTTCAGAATTATCTTGAGGTTTGGACTAAAACAAACATAGTAAAATGTAAAATAAAATTTTGGGGGCTTTTGTCTTACTTTCTGAGATGTTATATAATTCAGGATGTAGTTTTAACAAAACTCAAGAAAAATTACTAAAAACATTTTAGATGATTTTACTGAATTCATTTGGTATTAAAAGAAGGGAATTAATGGATTTTATAGATTTTTAAGAACTAATTTTTTAAAAATGACTTAAATGATAAATTGTGTACTTTGATAATTTTCTAGAATTTAATTAGAGGGTGGAATGATTAGATTTCAATAATAATATTTTTAAGTATTTGTTCTTAATTTTTGTAATTTTAATCCATAAAACACCCGATTTAACTTTTCCAGCAATCGGTGGCAGTGGCGGCGACAGCACATTGTGTCAGCTGATGTGAGAGCTGCGGGAGATGGGCCCTTGGGTTGGCTTGCCCATTCCAGGTTGGTTTAGAAACAGTTATGACCGGTCCAGATCCAGTTTAAAATACTTAACCCAGATTTGGCCAAGTCTAAAAGGGGGGTGCCCTAGAGAGTAGAGACTAGTGGGCATGCTGCTGGACCCTCCATAGAATCATGGGTAGGTCAATTACGAATTGATGCAGTCCATGGAGGAGCTGAGAGTTGCTAGTCGAGGCAAAAACCCAAGCTAGTCTAGACATGGAGCCGATGATTTCAAAGTCCAATATGGAGTTTCCAGTACCAGACATGATCACAGAAAAAGGAACCGATCAGCCACAGGATTTCCCTCTCAAAGAAAGATTTGAATCATTTTGATTCCAAGGAAAGATCAAAGCGAGGTTCACAAACTATACAACTAGAAATCGACTGAGAGGAGGGATTGATAAAAAATAAGACAGAGAGAGAGAGGGAAATTAACACGAACTGAAATAAAAATAAAAAAAGAACTTACCAAAAACTTAGCAATCCAAACAAAACTCTGCTTCCTATGCTCCTCAGCTGATTCTGGCGCTGGAGCAGCGAGTCTGCCTAGTGCCGTCGAAAACAGTACAGACTGTAGGTTGAGACTTGAGAGTTGAGACTGGAGAATAGAGAGTACAGAGACAGAGAGATACAGGATTAGGGTAGTCAACTATAGGCTATCTAGGACGGGCGGTCCAGAGAGGGAAAAATAGTTACTGTTTCTGACAGGCCAAAGAGAGAGTGAGAGACTGAGAGAATGAGAGTCTGACTCAGAGAATCTGACTAAGTGTCTCCCAATGAGAGTCCATCCAACGTTTAAATTTTGTTTTAATATAGCCGTTATACCAGTTATAAAGGCTATGATTAAAACATACAATTTCTATATTTAGTATCATTTCATATTATAATTACCAACCAATGTAATTGTACTGATGAATACAACTATCTAATTCAAGCTTGTCTTGGTGTCTCCTTTCTTCTTCTTCTCCCTTCTTTCTTTTTCTTCTTTATTTTCTCTCGCTTGTTTCATCCGAGTTCAAGATCTAGCTCAGGGACGTGGACGGAATGAAAAATGGGACACAAATTCATCCTGGACGAGTGGATGGGATGGTTTTTTCGATCTGAGACGAAAAACTCATCCCATCATGAGGCCTTAGATGAGGGGCGGTAAGTGAAGGACAAGAATTGTTGGTTTACAATTGCAGGACAAATTTGTAAAGATAGATGCATCAATATTCTGTGGGTAATCACCATTGCCAGCCCCTTATCGGATGCAGAAATCCCACTGGCGAATGATACATATATAGATATTTGTATGTTTTAATCCCTATCTCATCATTATTATAATTTTTTAGAGTTTAGGTCATGAATTTGCTAAATGTAAGAACATATTGATTAGAGACAAGCAGGTGACTTGCCCTCCTTCAAGCGTTCATAACTATCTTCTAGTTGGGGTAGGAATTATTGGTAAAATTTCTTGTAGATGCCAAGAGGGTTCCAATTTCAACTATCTTAGAGTACCATAAACCGAACTGGATATATACCCTTTCAATAATAAATCCCATGGATGCCGTCTATGTGATCTATAGAAACCATGTCATCAACTGTATAACCGATCAATCTAAGTGAGAAAACCAAAATAAAAGGATATAATAATATTCGCCATAGTACTAGTAGTGGTTAAGTAAATTAATGGTGGTCTGGCGTGATGTCGAATTCTGGATTTTGTTGTCTTCCTTTCACTGAAAGTGTAATGTTGGATTGGGACGGTTTTGTACAGGTTGATATCCACGCACTTCTGGAGGTTATTTTTCTTTTATTTTTTGTCTTTTTTTTTTACTTTTCTGGAGTGTTATTTGCTTTGTTCTATTTTTGATGAGCTGAACAAGTTTGATTTCGTAGTCTTTCTTTCACTGGAAGTGTAATATTTGATTTTTCATTGTTGAGGATGTTATGCACTCGCTTCCAGAAGTTAAATTTGGTTGATTTTTGACTTTTTTGCTTTCCTGAAGTGATATCTCCTTTGTTCTCATTTTGATTAGCTGAATGAGTTTGATTTCGTCGTCTTCCTTACACTGGAAGTGTAATATTTAATTGACAAGGTCATTGTTAAGGATGATATACATATGCTCCTGGAGGTTCATGATCATTATTTTATACAGGAAAAGTATGTTTGCGGTATAGAGATATCATGCATATCTTTTTTGTAGTATTCTTTTATGACACAATGTATTACATTTATTTTGTTATAAAGTTCAGTCACACTTATGTTTTGTTCTGAAGCCTCACTTGCTAACGACAATAGTAGATGACTGACCAAACATAAACTTGAAACCACACAATGCACGGTGTCATGGACAGGTACCCCAATGAAAAAACTATGAAATAAACTCGCTAAAAATATCGGCCTGCTGAAAGATATTCGTCTCTTCCGATGTTTAGGCACCCATGAAGTCTTTTTTATTGGGTTATGTCTCTATGAATGTCAGCTATAGATGCCTTCTCCTATACATTGGGGAACATATTTATTTCTCATGATGTTGTCCTCTATGAGAACTATTTTCTCCGTTCCCTTCTGCAGGTAACAGCGGCTGCCATGGGAATCCAATGGTCTCATCCAAAAGAATCCTCATGATATTATTCTCATCCAAAGGAATCCTCATTATGCTCATACTTTATTTAAACAACATCATGATATTTTGTGCGATATAAAACTATTCTATTTGATTTCTACGTTTAATGACATAAAATTCAGTGAAAATACCAAAAAATTGGAAAAAATCATAAATTTAGAAAATATATTAAACACTTAAAATATTTAATTAAATAAAAAAAATCTTTTGACTAATAAACTTGTTTTCTTAATGTATTAGTGCAATAAATATCCATAGAAATACCGCAAAGAGGGAGGAATCATAATTTAATTCTAAAAATATAATAAACCCCAGAAATGTTTGAATAAATCTAAA
Organism: Wolffia australiana; assembly: GCF_029677425.1. NCBI lineage: Eukaryota > Viridiplantae > Streptophyta > Magnoliopsida > Alismatales > Araceae > Wolffia > Wolffia australiana. The sequence goes on along the minus strand of NC_135835.1, from coordinate 24,554,181 downwards.
TATATATTTTACAGCTTATAAAACATACTATAATTTTAAATTAATATCATCATTTGTGTTAAAATATCATATAATCAAGAAAACCTAAAGTTATTCAAAAAATGCAATAGATCATTTTAGGTCTTAGTAACATGCATTTATTGTCATTTCAATGTTAATAAACACAAAGTATAGGAAATCACAATCAAAGCTGCATGTCATTTATGATTAATAGGTATATAGAGCGTTAGGGTGAAGGAATCAGAAACATGACAAATGAGATGGGAGAAGATAGGAGAAGCAATAAGAGACATAAATAAAGAACGTAGACAAATGGAGATTAAATCAGAGACATTATGAGAGGGCAGGAGGAAGAGATAGAGAGAATGAAGCAGAAATATAGTATGAATGAGGCGGTACGGAGGAATGTGGAGAATAAGATTTCATATAGCAAGAGGGAGAGAGTTGGGAAGAGTAAATGAGAACATAGATAGGGGATCAAGAGATAGAAAGATGGGTTGAATGAGATGGAAGAAATAAGAGACATCAAGAGAGAAGATTGCGATTTTAAGGTAAAACAAAGGAAATCATAGATCTCTGTGGGAGAGAAAATAAAGAGAGATGACAGAGAAAGATAAATATTTTTTTTGAGAGAATTAATAAGAGGGAGAGACGACATGAATCTCCGATATCAGACAGAGAGAAAGATTGGAGGAGAGAGACTGAGAGGAGATGATTTAATTCATGACTCAAAATAATAGAATAAGAAAAACTATGTAAATGCCAAAATCAAATGGAGTCCACATACTCAAAATACTACATAACAAGAAATCATAGAAGAAAATTCTATACAATATATAAAACATCTTGAATCACATTTAAAAAATGCGATCTGACTTGGAAAAATTGTCACGTCAGGAAATTAAATTTGCAAGTTCTCTAGATCAGATCTAAGTGACTTGCAGTGACTGTGGCATTACCTAAATCCAGAGAAAGAACAAGTTGTGAGATAGGACTAATAACTAGTTGTTCCTTAAAGATAGCCCATAAGTTTCTCAATCAGAAGTCATGATTCACAAGTGATGGTTTCATGAAGTTCTATCGTTTTTCATTCCAGATACTGGATGGTACTAAGATATCAAAGGCAGGATGGTTCCCAGATGGGAAAGTTTATGAATGTTTCTGAACAGGATGGTTATGGGATGGGACAGTTTTAAACAAACCCAAAAAAGGTATGCAGATAGAGGATGAAAACTGTCCCAAACCATACAACCATCCTGTCAAAGATTATGCACCTTAAGGTAGAGATGGCCATGCATAGTGCAGAGATTTCTAATTGCCCCAAATTTTATGCCATTTGAAATTTCATATGTTTTTATCTATACAACATTTTCAGTGGATAACCTAGATGACCAGCTTTCTAAGTCAACTCTACCCTCTGACCGTGGGGCACAATGTAGATAAGTTGAGGGGTGGAAATCCAAGGAACAACCTAAGAGGATGGGGGTGGATTAGGTTCTCTATTTATATTTTATTTTTATTTTAACTAGCCTAGGATTTTTCTACTTAATAAATGAGGTAGGGGAAATGGGAAACACAGTTATTTTTTTTAGACATCTTAGGCTAATCCTTAATGCTGTTTGGGGGTATCCATCCCGAGGTGATGATGTGCCCTAATCAAGTGGCCCCAAAGCAAATCACTTGGAAATAGGGCTGAACAATGATACCATGAAAAAAGAAAAAGTCAATGAAGCTTTGTCGTCCTCAACCCTCAAAGGCTTCCACGGAATGACATTGCTTAATCTACTTCTTCTTATGGCCCCCAAAGCCTTAACCTCAGTGATCAGAAATATATAGCAATAATAGTATATTTATGAATAATGTATTCTCCTCAACATCACTTAGTATTTATGGCTTCTCAAAAAAGTATTCAAGACAATGATCAATTTTAAGTATTTCAACAAGGAAACTTTTATGTCAAGATTTTATTAATTCAGAGATAAAGATTCCTAAATATAACTATGACTTCCCTTCTTTAATACCTCCTTGTTTTTGGTTGTTCTTTCTTCAATCCTTTTTCTCCTCCACGATTTTCTTTGGATAAAATTCTCGATTCGAGTTTGACCTTTGATGCTTAAAATTCCAATAGCTTTTTCAATCCTGCACCAAATGCAATGATTCTACCTGGAATGGTTTTGTAACACAATTTTGTACAACTTTATCTCACACAAAGTATTAAAAAAAATCAGAGAAATCTTCATAGATCAATCTTTCAACGTCCTTATTTTACTACTCGATTCCTCTGTGTCCAACTTCAAACCCTTGTAACTCTTTTAAAACTCAACCAAATGATTCTATTCAAATTTATTTGGTTTTTTCTAGATTTTAGAAACAATTCATTTGTTGAACAAAAGATCAAAATAAGTATTAAAAATATGCTAAAAATTATTAACTTATCACAGGGTTGAGGACATGCAAAGTTTGGATCCCAGCCTTCTTTTCTATGAATCTTGAAATACTCTGCACCAAAAACCATGATTCCAAGTTCTATGGACTTTTATTGATTTTAGAAACAAATTTTCTCTCCAAAGAATGCTAAAAAACTGCTTGAAAATTGCTCTAGGACTCGAGAGATCTCTCTAGCTTTTGGACTGCGATTTTCAAAGGGCAAGAAGAAGGGAAATTTGAAATTAGGGCTCAAAACTGCATATATGGACTTGAAAATCTGAAAGAGCATAATGGTAATCTGTCAAAATTCCAAAAGTCATATTCATTGATTATGATTAAGAAATATAAAATAATAATCATTTTAATTTTGAGTTTTATATTTATAATTTTGCCATCAATTCAAAATACTTTTCAAGAGTTAAGAGAAAAAACTAGCCGTTATGCCAAGGACGTGAGATTTAAAATAATATTAAATTTTTAGATATGTTTACCACAACATTAAAGTAAAGCTATCACCATAGGATAATAGTATCTAGATGTAATTCATTTTTATTAAAGCATCAATAAATTTAGTTTTTAATACTTGAAGGTAGTAATTAAGATTTTGAACAAGTTATTCAACAAATCAAATGAAGACAAATTCACACAAATACCTGAACACTGGTAAAAACTATGTTTATCTTCATGTCATAAAATTACAAGTCCTAAATACACGGTTTGACTTGTTCAATGTATGGTCAAACTAAGTAACCTTTTAATATATCTAAGGCTCTTATTTTATCTTCACATACAATCAGTCAATTACTTGACTGAGAACCTATTGTGCTTTGATCACAACCCATATTGAGGCATGCATCACTTTGAATATTCAGCAAAACACACATCAAAGCCTTGTGCTAAAAATACCCTTAAAGCTTAATCTTCATGCACCTTAAGGGCAGAGATGGCTGCGCGTAGTGCAGAGATTTCTAATTGCCCCAAAATTTATGTCATTTGAAATTTCATATGTTTTTATCTATACAAAAGTTTCAGTGGATAACCTAGATGACCAGATTTCTAAGTCCAACTCTGCCCTCTGACCGTGGGACACAATGTAGATTAGATGTGGGGTGGAAATCCAAACCACCGACAACCATAAAACCATGAATCAAACTTGTGGCATGATTTAGAAGTAAAAGAAATAAATAAAATTTCCTTAATATTCACATACTTTTGTCTTTCGAATTGGTCAACCAAGGTCCGGGAAGAAAAACTTCTATCAAGAGAATGGACCTGTGTAGTACTCCCAAATTACATACCATAGACTTGTTCATTGTCCTTGTTGCCAATACTAAAGAAAGTCAACATTAGGTGCAGTTGCTATATTTGTATGTTCATAGATTCTAAAGGAAGGGTTACATCTATTTAAAGCTAAATAGGAAAATAATCCAATAACCAAATTACCAAAATGCCTTGGAGCACTGAAGATACCCTTGGGGTGTTGCATCATATCAATGCTCCCTTTCAATGACCATCTTGTGCTCAAGCTAGGGGACATCAAATTTCACGCATGTAATATATTGATTTTAAATTAAAAAACCCATCCATTGATATTCCTTTCTTGGCTTCCTAAAGGAACAGTTGCATCTATTTAACGCTAAATGGGAAAATAACCTGATAACCAAATTACCCATGGGGCTGTTGGTTCATATCAATACTCCCCCTGAATGACCAGCTGATGCTCAAGCTAGGTGACATCGATTTTCATGCATCTAATTTAATGATTTTAAAAGTTCTATCATATATAAAAAAGACAAAATTATGATCCATATGTTATGGTGTATATTAATAATATCATTTCATGCATTAATTAGCGTATTCTATCAATAATATTATTTATCTTGAATTTTTAAGAATTATGCAAGAAGGAAATAATTAGTATAAACTCAAAATTTTAATTTCATTATACTGTTTGGAATTTCTTGATTACAAAAACCTATTGATTGTTTTAGCATAAACTTCAAAAAGTGGTATAATAGTGAAGCAGATAGAAATGGAGACACTAATGGAGCCCTTTGCAGTGAGTGCAGTCTCTCATTCAAGTGGGCTGGCAGTAACTAAGCCAACCTGGACCAGCAAGCACATCACTTAAGCAGGTACACTGGCAGAAGTAGGTACATATTGTAGGTATAGTTAATAGGTAGAAGAGAGACAATGTCTGAGTCTGACACCCTTTATGCACAGGAAAGTCAAAGAGGGGCCAAGCGAAGAGAAAATATAAGAGAATAGGATCAAAGCCCATCTCAAAGAAGGCCTTTGAAATTGATAGTTTAATAATGACCCTTGATTTTCATAATGAAGATTGAAAGGACATGATTAATGCACATCACTGATTGCCTATTCCTTCTTTGGGCATCAAATCGATATCACAAATGAATCCAAACGCGATAGGCGAGAGCCTTGACCGATGGGGCAATGATGACGGATACTGAGAACCATCATTTCTAAAGTAAGGTCAGTGGCTGCAATTTAATCACAGCTGTTAAATCCTTTTCAAAAAAATCAATCAAACAGGGGAAATCATGTCCATTCATACTCCTGCCACTGTCCCCGTCACTTGCAAGCAAGTTCTTAAAACAGAACATGCATAAAACATTTGCTTGGATGCTGGAAAATCTGCAAGCATCATATCACATAGACTGAAAATGATATTAGTTCACTTCCATCATGTAAAGCCTAGGTATTGTCATTCCTTTTATGACCTTGCTGCCTGAAACAAAAACAATTGTTTTAATATTAAAGGGAAAGATCCTCCTCGTCTCCTTCACTCTATCCTTTATCTTTCCAATCTTAGGCAGTGAAAGGCCTTCAAATGTCTGGAGTGAAGTGGAATGAGTCAGAGAGAGGATAATTGATGACGAACTTGAAGGATGACGTGCTGGAGTGGAGGCCTAAAGCTGATGACAACTTTCAATATGGTGGAAAAATCAGGTAAGTCAACACCTAAATTAATATCAGTGAGAACAAATATTAGTGAGAGTTATATGAATAGATAAATAAAATTAGAAACAAGAACAAAAAAAACTAAAATTACTATTATGAATTACTAACACTAAAACTAAAATACCAAAAAAACTCACAGGAAGCAAGCTAAAGGTGGAACAAGTTCCTCACATGGTATCAAAATTTTGTTTTGATTTAATGATTGACTAGGAATTGATTTCATCTTCAACTGCCACACAATGCATTTTCAGTGTTTTCATCCATGGCCAGAACCCAACATACACATGGCATGAAATATATCTTCAGACCTTGATATCAGACAACCCGAAAGATGGATTGTCTTGAAATTTAGAGGGCAGCTTTATCATTATACTCTCTAGGCATCCATGTCCTAAGATTTTAAAGGCAAGTTTTGTAAAATATCTTGAAATTAATCCTGCATTGGTAGGCATAGGGAGAGAGAGAGAGACAAACAGAGACATACAGACAGATAGACAGAGAGGGAGAGAGAGAAAGCGAGAGAGGGAGAGAGAGAAAGAGGGAGGGAGAGAGAGTGGGAGAGAGACAGAGAGAGGCAGAGAGACAGAGAGACAGACACAGAGAGAGAGGGGAGAGAGTTTGAGAGTGGGAAAGAGTGAGAGGGAATGGAGTAGAATTAGAAAGGGGAAACTAGTGAGAGATGATAACATACTAATTAATACTATATTCACTGTTGTCATTACTCTCTACACGAATTTAATGGTATTTCCATCTCAAAAAAATCATTTTCTTTGTAGATATGATGTTAGAAGAAGAATATGCATCATCTCTAACCCTCACTTTCTGTATAAGTACTATTATAGCGTACTTTTCAAGCTATGTTGGGCTATTATGTTGTTGAGTTACCCACCGCTGGGGAGTTGTTCTGCATCGTCAATGTTGTAAAGTACAGATCAAGAATAAAATTGGTAAAGGACTGATTTCATGATCCAGACCAAACCAGGAAATCATATAAGTGAAATTCAAGCAGCCCTTCCATGAACCCATGAAGTCCTTTAGTAGGTATTTACCAGAATCTGGGGATCTCATTTTTTCTAGAAAAAATGATTTATATTTGAATAGAACAAGAACTCTTACCCTACTTATGGTGATTATATCTTGAAAAATAATACTACATATTAATGCTATGGTTAAAACTTCTTTGCATCAGTTTTTTATTATGAGAAAACTTTGAAAGAACCAAAGTCAAGCACTTGAGAGCTCTAGTTCTAAAACTGGAAAAAAATGGGACTGCTGCTCTCCTACAATGAACAAGAACTAAAAAACTTCACTTGAAAAATAAATATCATATTCAGTACTGAAGTAGTAATAACAACCACATCCACTCATTTAGGATGGCATTCTTTACTAGAACATGATCATTTACTAGATGAAATTCCAAATGCAATGACTTGGTGCAAATTCATAGTTCAAAATTTGAAACATCATGACAAGAAAAATATGTTTTGCTTAATTTATGGGAAAAAAACCACAATACGGAAGAAAGCAAAGGGACAGTTCATAAATAACATGTCACCGTTTCCATAAAATTTTGCGACAATGACCCACAATATGGAAACATTATTTATCCTTTCAGGATTCCAACAGGGACGAAGAAAAGAAAAAAAAATCGAGGCTATAATGATATTCTTCCGCATAGGCGCCAGTATGATCCCGGAAGAAAGAGAGACTTCTCCAAGACCCAAATGTCACGAACAAGAACCTGCATGTTTTGAAGTCCAAGCAATCTTAGACAAGAAATGTAAACAATCCTTATTTTTTACTAACACATTTTGCATGAAGTTTAAATGTTTGTGAATTGCGTTTCCAAGAGCAATTATGACTAGATCTACAAAGTCCAATACTGCTTTCGAAGATCTCAAAGAGAGACTCAAGAGTCTGGGTGATTTTAACTATAATTAATTGAAGATAATTACAATTGTGAGATTATATCCGCTTCCAAATTGGAGAAGACAAATTCTTACATGATCTAACAAAATCAAGTTCGATTTACAACTGAATGGATAAAAAATTGTAAATCCTACTTCGAGTGGAGCACGCTCAATGAATTGTATCTGTTGTTCGAATAACAAATACCTTGACCAGAAAAAGAAAGATTTTGTATGCAATCAAAGATTGTAAATATTGATTTGTTCATGAATTGTAAATTTCTTGTCACATGGCGCTAGTCAAGTAGTCTAGAGGTTCTGATTCTAATGAGAAGATAAAAGAAAAAGGCGATATTCATGTTTTAATGTTAAAACCATAAACCCCAATTCGGATGACCAACAATTCAGTACTAGATCACATTACCAAGACCTCCGCAAAGAAAGGAACTTTGGTCCTCAGGACCACATCTAAGGAAGAATCACAAACCTCTTTGGTTTTGTCTCCGTGGGAAATTGCTCCAGTTGAATCGTAAGCTTCAAACTTCTGCGAGAAGCACAGAACAAGGGCGAAATATTCAATCAGAAAATAAACAATTGGACCACAGTTGCCCTAAAAAGAAACACTACAGTTGGACCACAAACTGAGATAGAGAAGAATTGAAGATCAGAGCAAAAGAAGGGCAAATAGGCTGATAATTTTTTCCTGACGGATGTGAAGGATATAAAAACCAGAACCTTTATCTTGCAAACTTTCTTACTGAAATTCTTATACTTTGAAGTCACGCCATAATTGAAAAAAAATGACACGTACATTGAAAGTTTCAGTTTGCCTTTTCTTACACAAAAAATAATCACTTTGTTATGAATGTTTTCCGAGATTTGAATTTTGACGAATAGGCCAAATGTACATCTCCGAAGATTCTCACTAAGGCCATCATCACTCATAAAATAGACTGCACATCACTGCGAATCTAGTGCATGACATGCATCAAACATCCGTAACAGATAAAACTACTTTAATTCATCACTAATATCTGGTCCAAGATCCATGAAATATTATATTAAGATATTTAAGGAATCGAATAAGATTACATCAGTCAAAAGTAAAGCATCAGAATTTTTTTCTCATGATTTGTAAGCAGATAAACATGGCAACGGATGCTCATGTCCGTATGTTACATAATATGGCATGTAAAATTCATAATTAATTTTTGCTATCCCAATTTTTATTATTTGCAAGTCTGCAAACTTGCATGAGTCATTTAGCTTTAACACACAAATTGTAACCCAGTTCCAAGCAATGATAGTGCAATGTTGATGCAAACCTTAATGTAGGCTTGTATTGGGGAAGGGGAACAGATGAGGAGAAGTTGCCCGGTGGAGAGGAGAAAGGGAAATGATCTGAGGAAAGGTCAAACCGATGAGGCAGGGATCGACCAGGGATGAGCCGCCAAGAGACGCGGTGGGGTAGAGACGGTCAAGGGAGACAGGGATCGCAGAGGGAGGGAGGGGACTTAGACATAGAGAGGAGAGACAAATGACTTCATTCTTCTTGGCTTCCCTCCTAAAGGGAGGGCCTCCCTAATTAAGGAAACACATGATGATTAAATGACTAAAATATCCTTGTGGGCTAACATGACGAGACTACCCCTAGATAGTTTGAGAATTGTATCAAACGTTGATTGAGAAATTCACTTCAATGAAGACAAAGCCATCAAGGGAACATAAACAGATGGAAATATAGAAAGAGAGAAAAAAAGTGGGCTAAGGCACAAAACTTAACCTGGTAGCAGAGCCATATGATCAGCAGGTTGTACCATTTTGATAGGATCCTTGATAGGATCCTCAACCTATCTAGGGGTTGTTTCGTCATGTTAGCCCACAGGGGCATTTCAGTCATTTGGCTATTATGTATTTCCTTTAAATAGGGATGCTCTCCCTTTAGAAGGGCAGCCAAGAAGAAGAATGAAGTAGTGTTCTTGTCTCCCCACTCCTCGTCTAGGTCTGGTCTCCCTCCCTCCCTCAACGATCCCTGGCCCTCGTAATCGTCTCTACCTCACCGCGTCTTCAGGCGGCTCGTCCTCAGCCGATCCCTACCCCCTCTGCCCGGCCTCCTCTCGGATCCTTCCTGTTTCACCTTGATGAGATTATCTTATACTAACCATGGACCCAAAGCCATGTAATGTGTAATAGATTAACCTAGGGGAATAATAAAATTACTAACTCCTATAGTAGACTGCAAATGGACCCTCTGCAGGCCCATTAGCAGCCCAGTAATGGTCCCTTAAGGACCATTACTGGCCCACTAAGAAACCTAGACTGGTTCCTTAGTGCAGGCCCTTTAGGGGCGGAGATATCAGGCCCATTAGTGGGCCTGATATTGTCTGGGCCTGTTCCAGACAGGCCCAGCATCCAACGGTTATTTTTATAACCGTTGGACAGGCCCTCCAACGGTCCCTTTTAAAAAGAGGACCGTTGGAAGCCTACTTGTAAAACAAGTAAGCTTACTTGTTTTACAAGTAAGCCCCCTAACTTTACTTTCTGAAGGACTTTTTTGATAAAAAAATATATGTATAAAAAGGGGAACTCTGGTGAAGTAAAGATGATCCTTTTGGCCCCAATCTTGTGCACTCTCTCTCTCTCTCTCTACTTTCTCTCTCTACTTTCTCTCTCCTCCGAATTTCCACAGTTCTACACACCTCTCTACCCCGGGAACTTCTACCTCGCCTCGTCCTCTACCCTCCTTCCGATACGAGCCTAGATCTAGGTTCGTATCACATTTCATGAAGATTAATCCTTTACAAGGCTGAGGAAGTAGGAAGATGGAGTTAAGCAGGGCTGGTGTTGTTCCAAAGATGAATCGAAAGAGATCTACAATGTATAATGTTCAAGGACACATGATACAGTGACCTGTCGGAGGGTCTGTGCTGCCAGGTGGAGCTCTACAGCAGCCGTTGAAGTGATCTACCAAGTGTTTCCCAAACAAGCTAAGTAAGCCGTTCGTCCTGAAACGATAGAAAAGACGACGGAGGTGGCTTGGCAGGCCAGACCAACTGAACCAAAATGGATGAGTCAGACCCAGCCAACCAGGAGGCTTGGTGTAGAGAATTCCTCAGCTCAACTATAGAAGACAGGATGAAGTTCTGATGCCACCAGCTGTTCCTTCTGGACTGAGCAAAATGGGAAATGGTTTCTCAAGAGCATCATTCCTCTACAAAGAAACAACTAAGGAGTTGATCAGGAAGGAGAAGGTCAAGGACAGAAGTAGTTATGGGCTCAGGGAAGCTGATGTTGTAGTAGCAGTGATAGAAAAGGGTTGGCATTAGGGAGTGGCATCCCAGACAGGATGCGTCATCTGGCCCTGGGAGACTTGTGGACTAGGTAAGGCAGTCCCAGGGGTCGGCTTCCTTGGATCACACATCCTTACATGATTTTTTCCTGTGGACAAGGATCAGGGCTGCATCTGGTTCCTCGGTCCTCCAGATTAAGAGAGAGAGAGTGACTTTTAGGGAGAGAGATTGAGTCATTGAAGAGATTGAGTCATTGACGAGATTGACAGAGAGAGACTGAGTGAGTGAGAGAGATTTCAGTGAGGGAGAGAGACCATCCTGAGAGAGGTCTCACAAAAATTATTTATTCCAGTGCATCTGCCGCTTCAAAGAACTATGTGAGAGACTTCAGAGTAAAAAAAGAGGTTGATTGGAGAAAATTATACCATAACAAGTACAAATGAAGATAGGAAAAAATTAAAATGAAACAGAGAAGCTACTTTGGAAAATTTCTGATAACACATTATGAAAAGTCAAAAAAGAGCACATGATTTCCACCTGCTTAGTTAAGAACTCTATCGTCAGTTGAACAAATGCTTTGTCAAGATCATTCTTGTCGACGCCAATCTGGAGTACAAGATAAAAGTGTATCCAAAGGTCACTGAATAGACGATATGTCTCACAAGTTTAAAGAAGAAATGAAAAATAATACGAGAAGTATACATCTAAATTGAAATATAATTGAAAAACCCTTGATTTTGAGGAAAATAATAGAAAACAATGCCGCTAAACCATACCATTCGTGCACGTAGGGTTCGTATTTTGACAACAGGTTCCACCAATTCCCAGTAGACGGACTTCCACGTGGACTCCCGCCGTTTCAGATCATTCTTAAAGGCCTATTTATTGTTTTCATAAGAAATTCAAGCTTAATGCGAGACAGCAATAAATACATTAATAAACCAGGATAATCAATTATCACGAACATAATTAAATTAAACCCTGAAAACCTTAAGTAATCATGTCTTACTGAAAACATGTTCTCGGTCACTAACTTTCGTAGTGATGCTTTATCGCCTGCAGCCAAATGAGTATTAATCTGAAAATACAGATCAAAAGTAACGACTAAGGGTATTAGTAAAAATGAATAATCACTCCACTCAGTAGACCTCACAAGTTTAGAAGTGTTTTTTTAGGCAACAGCTTCAGTAATGGTAAAATTACTCAAGGTAAGACATACATCACATTTAATAAGCAATCTCTGGAAATGTACTGGACGTTTAAGAATCTTTGTAGATGGATGACGAGCTATGAAGATAATAAGATGATTCATGTCACTGCAGGCCAAATATCCAATTAAATAAACGGCTGAAAGAGAGAAAAGATTCTGCATTTATCATCATGTGAAGATTAAAATGCATTTTTTAAGGTTATGTTATATCTTTTTTAGCCAGTTCATTGGCAGTGGCTCTCCAGTCACTGTTGAGACCGTCTAGGGTTTAGAAAGGAAAAAGTCAACTTATATCATATTAGGGTTGGCATACATCCTAGTTACAAGAGTTGAGGCCATTATGAGCAAGTCATAAGTGGCCCCAGAATGAGAAAGACATAAAAGAGCTAAATAATATTGAATTGTTATGGACCGGTTAAATAATGGCCCACTACCGGATTACAAAGGGAAGTATTAAGATAGAGATAGGTAATGTAACAATTTCCTTCCTGGTGAAGACTTCAGCCAGCACCCTCCTATGGTCGTTATCTTTGCTCCACCTTGGCAGGAGAAGTTTTGAAGGAAACAAGGTCATTGAGAGAGAGATTTTACAAGCTTCATCCGAAGAAAGGTGTAATCAATAAATTACCAACAGGGCTACTCATTTGAAGCATGAGGATGGAAGAGAAGGCGGGGTTATGTGCGCCCAAAGATCAAATGAAAGAACCGATAATATAACTGAACAGTGGTAAATTCCCGACAGAAACCTCTTCTACTGAAAATGGTTAGTTCTGTTATTGTTTCTGGTTGATTGGTTGTTCTCCCACATTTTAATTTCTTTGTTGTCAAGCAACCAAGATCAATGTTTGGCCAAAGAGTATAAGAGGGTGATTGAGATAGAGATGTAAGGTGAACACAATTTTTAAAGCGATCATGAACATAATCTGTTGTTTGTTTTTTTTCTGAAAAACGAGATCTATTGTTCGTAGTTAGTAACCCTGAAGATAGCTGAATAGATGTGGGAAATGCAGAGGTATCAAAAAGTCGAGGGAGATTTTCTATCACCAGTTCTCATGAGAAAGCTGTAGGGAATATGATTGGGGTTTAACATTCTGTTTTCCGTGAAAAGGGAAAGAGCTTGTAGTACAACTGACGACCTCTTTATATAGTTTGAGCGCCTCTTGGTAGAATTCCTTCCGAGAGTATCCGGTTTTCTTCCGCAGACGAGCAACAGCGTATGCATTCTTGAGCTACGTAAATAAGAAAAATTGGCAGTTAACAAAACTAAACTGATAAAATTCAAAACAGTGTGTTAAGGCACTATCAAATTTTATCCAGAGATAATGAAAAACCAGAACCGACTCTAATCTTGTGCCAATAACAATTGCATAGTTCGTGATACGTATAATCTGACCAGTAAATGTATCTCCAAAACAATTGTTCAATAGAAGATGATAGAAGAACACGAAGTGTAAAGAACGTCAAACTCAATGCGAGAATTGTTCCTGTAGCTTCTTGCTGGTAGATCGGCAATGCTGATGTCTGAATTGTCAACAACAGCTCCCACGCGGAGGAGGATCTCCTTCCTTCTGGCGTCTTCTTTTCCGCAACCAATTCTTTATCCCGATCTCGGTCCCGCTACCAGCTTTATATAGAAGTTCCCACGCCTTATTCAAAAATCGCACGTGCTGTATCAATTGACACGTGCGACTGGAGACTGGCGCTGTCTCTTGCTGTGATAAGTCTTCAGCAGAGACTTATCACAGTGGCGCTCATGTTACTATTAGATTTGACTGATGAAAAATCAAGTTCCTTGATTCAGATGGCTGAAAAGTATTTAGCCTTCAAACTATCAAAAAATTCTTACCACGATGAGTCACCATGGATTACAAAAGATACAATAAAAGTAGAGAAGAAAACAAGGTCTGGAACCACCCAAAACGTAACAGTGATATCCGAACACCTGACAAGTAGAAAACTTATCAAGATTATTGTCGAAACATCAAATTAGACAACAATCTCAAACATCAGTCCCTTTGCTTATCAGCCTGCATCACCCATTTAAACGCCAAAGACATCGTTCACAATTCATGTCGTAGGTAGTCGAGAACATTTCCTAGAGTTAAATTGGTTTAAGAGGAAAACCATTTCACCAAGTCAGATGATTCCAATGTCATAGGATTATCGGCCTGGGTTTTTTCTTATATCCTAAAGATTGGACATAGACCTAAGCAAATGGGTTAGTCATTGAATAGTGTCGATTGAGTGTTAAGGAAGAGGACTTGTTCGGGATGGGACATTGTGTTACAAACCTCCCAAGGACTTGCAAGAAACGTCCCAGAAAGTAAAGGCGGGTGCCCCTTCAATCCATTGAAAGTGAGAGATTGGGCGGGAAAAGACTATATAAATAAATCCCTGCCCTCAAGAAAGGGTTTCAAGTTTTCTTTCTGAAAGCCAAGACATTCAGGATGGGCGAGAGATCCTCTGTCCAGAGAAGGGGAAATGGCTGATGCAGCTTAGTTCCCTGTCTGCAATTCTTCATTCTCCCTATTCTCTTCTCTCCCTCATCTTCTTGATTGTTCGTCCTGGTCATCTGTATCTCAAACCGTGGACATTACCGGATCAGAACGCATTATATGGACTTTCTTTCAATTCTTGTAGAAGATCTTCCAGAGCATTATATCACATTGCTGTAGGCAGATCCTAAAATTATTTCCTGATATGATTACGTACCATACTGATGAGAGCTGGAACAATAAGGAGAGCCCCAACCCATACAGGGGAACAGACATGCCTTAAGAGGAAAATTGCGAGAGAGGTGGAGCAGACTAGGACTATCTTTGTTATTGACTGGTACATTTGTTATTGACTACTTCAGTGGGGGGTTTTCTAAAAAAGTGTAATATCATGTCTGCCACTGATGAAATTGAGCCAATTCTATGTTTTATTTTGAGGTCTCAGGGTGGCAGGATTCTCCCTTCCCTACCTCCTCTCCTCTGTTGAACAAAAGTTTGACATTCTCCATTTTTTCTTTGCCAAAAGTTTGGGCTCCCACGATGGAGGGTCCGTGCAGCAGGGGGACGGGAGGGGGGGTGTTGGTGGTGGTGGTTTCTGCCTCCCATCGCAAAAGGGATATGATGTAACTCTTCAAGAACCAAAAGGGGTACGGTGCTACCACTCCAACTCGAGGAAATCCGTTGTATCTGTTGATGTGACATTCCATGAAAGAGAAAGTTACCAAAGATCTCAGGGAAAACAGTTGAAATGGTGAATTCTTGAGAAGCTGCAGGACAACCTGAGCATGTTATTCCACAAAATCACCAGCAGACGCTGTCAGAACCAGTGTCAGATTCTAAACGTGAAAATTGGGAGTCACAGATTATTGATGATCAGCTGTTTGCAAGCAGCATATTGTGTGCTGGCATATTTGAAAGGATCAGTAGGCCATGGTATTCTCTTCAGTCAAAAAGGTGGCATCAATGTTGAGATGTATACAACTGCAAATTTTGGCGGCTCAGTAGTAGATAGACGGCCAACCACAGGCTACTGCTCATTTCTACGAGGAAGTGTAATTACTTGGAGTAGTAAGAAACAACCAGAAACTGCATTGTGCAGTGCTCAAGCCGAGTACAAAGCTCTTGTCAAAAGCATCAGTGAAACCCCATGGATGAGAAGTATCCTTGCAGAGCTCTTGTCAAAATGCCCAGAGTTATGTATCGTGACAGAAAATGCAGAAATTGATATCACTCAAAATCCTGTCCTACATGACAAAACGAAGTACGTTGAGCTGAACAGGCATTGGATCTGGGAGAAGATTTGATCAAAGGTACGTGCAAATAAACCATGTAAAATCGCTTAATTGAGTGGCTGATATTCTCACCAAAGGGTTGGCAAGATTTCTCTTCGACCAACTGCTGATCAAGCTGGGAATAAGAAGCATTTATCAACCAACTTCATGGCGAGTGTAAGTAGTAGATATTTCCCGTAGTGCCCTTTCTTTCTTTTTCTTTACTTTCCCATTTTTCATTTTTATCCTATCTATTTCGTTGTATCTAAATATGCCCAATAATATTTGGACCCACTTGAAACACCAAAAATATGGGGAAGAATGGTGGGAGAAATTGAGTTTTTGTCTTCTCCGAATCCAAGCATTAGAAACCCTAGTTGATGCCATTATCCTTGCTTGATGGAATGGAAGTAGGCCAGGCCATGAACATAATTTTTTATACAGTTCTGTCATCTGTTCTTTTCTTGAATCTTCCACTCTTGGAATCCTATTTCTCTCAACGTGTCCTCAACAAACCCCCCCCACCCCCGGTTAAAGGAACAGAATCTTTACACAATGCATGGGCAATAAAATGTTGAAAATATCATACCAAACATTTATTGTCATCTTTTTTCCTCTTTAGTGGGACAATCTACTTTAGGCATAAGCCAAAACAGACATGGAAATGAGAAAGAGGAATTTTATGACAAAAGGAATAGATGCACAAAACATGTACGGTCAAAAATAGAAGAAAAGTCAGATTTGTTTTCCAAGTTTACCGCAACATAGACATGGGAACTATAATAAGAACAATTTAACAGAGAGACAATTATCCGTGATAATTAAATTTAGAGATAAAAAGTTACCTACTTCTAAGATGATTAGCTTTCCTAAACAGAAAAGAGAAACAAAAGCATAATAAGGCAACAAATTGTGAACCTCCATGATCATATCCTCCTTTGTTCTTCTCCAACCACTTCGGGTGAACCACCTAGTTAAAGAAATTGTAATGTTCATCAAAACATAAGGATTATATCCACAGAAAAGCATGTTTTCACACAAATGGTCGGACTTAAAACAGAGGGATGGGGGGTTAGAAAGAAAATCTGATCCATAAAATTCTAATAAACAATGGAATTGGAAGCATAACAAGCATGGGAAATTATCGTGGTTCTATACAGACAGTGAAACTAAGGTACATGTATGTGAGCACAGCCAATGAAGCCCTATGAATAAGGAGTCAATGAGACAGTAAGTACACTCTCACAGCAAACCACCTTCAAGCAATTTAAAGTAAAATCCATACAGAATTTTTTCAGTCCCGAAATTAGATTCTCAGAGCCATATAGCAAAGTTCGAAAATACGCTAAAAAAAGTAAGCATTGAAGTGCTTCTGAAAATTATCAAACATCAAAAACAATAATATTATATCCAGAAAGAACAGATGCACAAGACTTTGAGATAACAGTTTTCAGGAAACCTTCTCCAGAAAGGGATGGGCTCCCTAGGCTTGTAAGGTTCATAGATAAATCCTGGGCTTAACATCGTCACTTGAAGACCACCCTGCGCATATGTGTCTTAACTCATACTTACACCAACAGAAACATAAATAGCTCATGAACATAAAAGAAACGTGACAAATTCAAACAATAAAATGTGGAGATCTTACAAACTTATGGATCAGATTCAGAAATCTTACGAACAATAAATTCTAATTCTAGAATCTCAAGCTCAAAAATGGAACTGCAGAATAAACAATCAAGAGAAGCAAGCAACAGGTCTTTTACTACTGGTCAACCGGAATCTGGGAGGAAGAATGACAGTCATCAAAAAATAAAATATGAATTTTTTTGAAAAAGGATAGGGGAGATCACACAAAGTCGGTGACCCTCCCAGTGAGATAAAAATAAATTATCAATCAGTACATGTAGGGCGTAAAAGGCCAGCCAGGACCTTGGCCCTAGGCTTTTACACCATGCAATGGTAAAACCCGCAGCTGTTGGTATCACTGCGTCCGTCGATGCATCCCGAAAAGTTGAACCTGTCCCTCTCGCCCCCTAGGTGATCCACTTTGTATTGAGTCCCAAAACGCCACCTCTGATGAGATATCCACCCCCTTGAGTGGCTCACAGGTCCATACCGTTCGGGCAAAGGAACAATAATAAAAGAGGTGAGCGCAATCCTTATCACCATTTGTGCACATAGCACACAATGCCGAAGCTTCTGGGAGCCATTTCTTCCGAAAAACCTTCATCACCATTCTTCGTCGGAGGAGCAGCCAACAGAAAATTTTCACCTTAAGGGGGAACTTTTGTCACCATATGACGCGACACGCGTAGAGGATCCTTGGTTCCTCCCCTATTTGTCCGCAGCTGAGCTTTGCATAAGCATCTCGAACCAAGAAGGATGTGCCTATCCACTTCCACCCATCCTGTGTCCCACCTAGCAGGTGTAGGTGGATTAGGGTTTGCTGCAACCTTGTATAATCTTCCGTTCTTTGGTTGGATAAGGTGTCGCCTAGGCATGGGGTCCATGTGCCATCCCAACACTCACTCACCGTGGCACGGGGGGTCCTTGCAAGGGCATAAAAGCGTGGGGATTCTGCCTTAAATGTGCCAGGGGGGGAAAAATATAAAATATGATGGATATCATAGGGTTATAAAATCATATTTAAATAAACTCTAAGCACCCCTTTCCAAAAAAACTCCAAGCACACTATGTGCAACATGTAAGAAGAATGTGTTAGCATTAAATAGGGAGAGACATGGACACCTTAGGAGTGTGTAATACGACTGCAGCCTTGGCCAGAAGAGAGACATGAAAATGCTGGGTACTGATACGCTATTTAGAAGTATGTATCAGAAGAGACTAAAATAAAGACGAGCACACACGGAAGCAATTAAGAGGAGGGTCTCATGTGAGACTCCTCTTCAAATAAAACCAGCGTAGGAAGGCGGGGGCTGTGGTACATTCTCTCTTTTCAACAATGAGGATCTAGACCCGGTAGAAGGCAGGGAGGCTGAAACAGTGGGAGCCACCGCTTCCAGAGAAAAGGTAGTCTGTCAGGGCACCTCTGTTATCATCTTTTCCTTTTGCTTCTCCCTCTGTGTCTGTGACATCTTGGAATTCCTTTTTGGGTCTGAAATCTTGATTTCTAACCAAGCATAGTGGAGGACTGACTTTTATTCAAGATTTTCCGATCGTGAAATTACTCAAAAGTTGTCAGTATTAGGTACATATTTTCTTTGTTGTAATATAGTATATATATCATGTAATGTTTGTGAGTAGCAGTTAATTGCTACTAAGGGCTCAGCAACCACTATTCTACTATTGTTAGAGCATGGAAACTCCTAAAAGACATAATTCAAAGACAAAATGTCAGTGATGCGTTGTGGAATTCATTCACTTCACAGTTAATACCCAGATTTCAGTTTATCCAGTAGGAGATTACCGATACGTGGTGGAGTATATCTATTAAGTCTTTCACAATTGATGTAGGGAAGACTTTTGGATATAGTATCTGATAAGCACTTTTCAAGAAAATATAAAAGAAGAAGATTTAACTGCTCTGGCCATGCCACGTCAGCCCATGGACACTAATAGGGTCAACAACCCTATAAATAAAGACCTGGAGCAGCCCGCAAGATCAAGTCTCATTTTCAAAAGTGATCAAGGCCCGTCAGAGCACGGGAAAAGGCTGGAGTGCAGGAGAGGCCTGCATCCAGAGGGATGGAGAGATCCTGGTTCGCTTATCTTCTTTCTTCATTTGTATGAAACGTTTTCCACCTCTGGTGGATCTCTATTACGTTGTTCTGTTTCCTGATCCGAATTTCCATATTTGATTCTTGCTGGTACAAGGAAAGCCTATTCGGATTGTTTGTTCTTGAATCTTATCAGTATCCCACAAAAATCAGTAATCGTTATCAACAGGAAACCCCGTTTACCATCTTTAATCCAGTCCTGATGTGAGCAAGTCTATTGTCTATGGTAATACCCAAAAACTCTTCATTATTTTCAACATGATACCTACACTCCCACCTTTCTCCTTGATCAGGAAGGCTGGAATTAGAATTGTTTGACAGTTGAATTTTACCTGCTTCTAACAACTCGCAGACAAGTTTCACACTCAAGTCCTTCGGAAGTGATAGTATGCTACATTCCCTGCTGGGATCGTATCGTGAACGGGCCTGGCGGAGTGGACGAAGCCGAGGGGATGAGGGCGGCGGGGGAGTGGTGCAGTGGACGACGCCAGAAGGAATGGGGCTCGACGGTGTGGCCGTCGCCGACGGGAGAGAAGCTACTGAGAGGACATAACTACTAGTAAACTCATGTTCTGGCCTCCAACGAGGGCTACATATTTAAAGGGAAATGCAGGGGGAATGGGAAAAACAATAATGCCCCTAATGGGCTTACAAGACAGAGTAGATCCTAACTCAGTGTTAATGTGGTCTAAGATTCAGGGTGAGTGAACTAGAAAACAGATGTTGTGATCTATTAGAGGCCATGTCGGTAACTCTTGCAACACAGCAAACACCACCAAAGATTTTTCCTCGGAGAACCCAAAATGTCAATTAGGGATTAATTAAACCATTTCCTATTGTCAACGGGAGATGTGGTGCAACTCAATCAAATAAACTAGAACCGGTTAATTTCTCTGTTCACAATTGGGATAAGTCAGATTTAGCAAGGCAGGAAACCCTATCTGAACATGAACTTCCCCATTGTTTAGCTTATCACAATAATCATGTACTGATCTCTGTACTTCCAGCTAGGGCTTGTAGCACATGGTGATGATGTTGATGCTTGACATTGGTGAAAACGGTGGCAGAGGATTGATGAATTGCCAATGATGTCATCATCATCACCATGAATGTTGTTGTCCATGTTCATCGTCCACAGTTTAAACAAAAAATCATAAACAGCACTGTCAATTTGGGCAGTTGATAGGGTTGACATTGATAGGGTTCATGACATTGACAGACGAGAACAGCACAAGACACCATGTCAACTGTAACCTTGTCAAAGACCATGTCATCATCGACCACGTTAAAAATTGTCGATGAGGGTCAACCTTACTTCCAGCCATTCAGTGTCCAATGTCAAACCTCCCTGTCCATCATAAAGTATTTGGTAATCCTATCATAATTAGCATGTACCAATCTCAGGGCCTATAATAAACCAAGTATTCTCCCTCTATAAAGCCGTTCCCCACTTTCATTATCAAACTATGCCACTAGTAGTAGATTCCACCTGATTCTCTGCACTCCTACACCTGCAACAACACGGGGCCTCAGAGACAATTGATAAATTGTTCATGTCATCCTTTCAAATTCTTTTAATTTGCATTGCTCTATGCAGCGTAGGCCTCATTTCTACAGTCATGGATGTATGAACCATAGATCTTGCCCATATAACAAGAAATACATTTTCAGTTTTTGACACCAGTGATGCCAAACAAAGAGGCACGTCAAGGATCTTCTGGTTTAACTGAGGTCACCAGCCATCCAAAACCTGTCTAATCACAAACATGCAACAGTGGAACACTGATCTCAACCAATAGTTTTTAAACCGTCATAGAACTTCTATTTTTATGGCATTGACAGTATCCACATGGTAATAAGCCAAAGTACTTGTCTTAATATGTGTGACTTTAATGCTTATAACGCTGGTGGTTTCATCTTTGATATAATCCTGATAATGAAAACATCAATTAGATAGAGATGGAAGGGGGCCAAGAGGAAGATGAGTGCGAGAGTTCCCCAGATGAAGAGAACAAGAATGGTCAGGAGAGAGGCCAAACTGAGGAGGTAGGGATTGACCAGGGATGAGCCGCCTGAAGACACAGTGAGGAGGAGACTATCATGAGGACGAGGATTGTAGGGAAAGAGACAGGGCTTGGACGTTGAGGGGAGAAGAGACAAGAGTTTCCAAAAGTATAATTCTTCCTGGCTGCCCTCCTGAAGAGAGGTGCACTATTTGAAAGGAACATGAGAAAGGAAAGACTTGAATACCCTTAGTCACCAAAAGAAGAGACTGGCCCTTAGAAGGTCGGCGATCATATGAGACTTCTGATTGAGCAAAGCATAACAAGTTAGAAAGGATGCAGAAGTGACAAGAGAGAAGGGGAGGGTGGTAGGGCCAGAGAAGGTGCCATGACCAAGCGAGACGCAAAGAGAAAAACAAGAGCAACTAGAAATCATATAAGAGAGAATGTGTGTGGATGCACGGGAGCAGAGCAGACTATCGCTTATTGTAAGGCCCCAAAGTAGGCAGCATTCCTGCGCAGAGGTATAGTTCCGAATCATCCCGGACGTGGACGATGGACGGGACGGGATGAATTTCGTCCTGTCTGACATCTGGAGCCAGTGCAGGGACGAAGGACGGGACAAATTTTTCGTCCACCGGTACGAAAAAAGTCCCATCCAGACTTCCTGGGACGATTTTTCCTCCCGTCTGGGGAAAAAACCGTCCCGTCGCTCGTCCCGGATGGAAAAAATCAGTTTTATTTTTTTAATTTAGTTAAAAGTATGTTGTCCATTGAGTCGTTTAGGGCGCAACCTATCAATAGAAATAAAAAACCTCATCCGTCCGGCGGCTAACTGGCTATCTGCCCCTCCCCCTCCTCATCGTCGGCATACGGTGCCACCACTACCGACTCCTACTTTTTTCCCTCTCTGGTGCCACCTCGCTTCCCCTACGGACACCATACTTCCTTCCCCTCCGGTGCCACCTCTCCCGTCCTCGTCGTCGGCATATGCTTCCCTGACTTCCACCACGCCCGTCCTCATCGTCGGAGATCACGTGGCTAGCGAGGCTGCATGGCTACATCTCAACTGTCAGATGTGAATCCGGCAGTTTTTTGTCCAGATTTGTCTGTCCACCATCGGAGACCTCCAAACAGACAGTTTTTTCGTCCCACGGGATGAAAACCGTCCCGTCTGGTCGTCCTCGGGACAAATTTTCGTCCCAAATTTCGTACAAAGCCTTGGATGGGACAATTTATTTGTCCCGGGAAGAAAAAACCCTCCTGTCCGCGTCTCTGCACTATATGCAGAGGCCTGCATGCTAACTGTCTAGGATATGCTCGCATACTTGGACTCAGGCTTGGAGACTGAGTTCGTAATGTAGACACCACACACATCATGGGTGGTGATGCCCGAACCTGATCTTTGAAGACAAGGCCCATAAGGTGCTTTTGCTCGCCGGTGCGCAAGCACAGTGGATCAGGGCAGGCTACGCGAGCAGGCCGTTGAATACGTGTGGGCGCGAGCACTACTAGCCGTGCATTTGCAGGCCGCGCAGGCTGTGCACGCGCGTTGCCGTGGGCATGCAGGCGGTATGCCAGGTGTCTAAGGCATGGCCCGTGGAGCGCCGAAACAACTGCGGGCCATAGGGCGCCCCTGCGGGTAGTGCTGTGGTGTGCATGCTACAAGGCTTGGGGCACGGAGCACGGCAGCGCCGAGGCGGACCAAAGCAGTAAAGGTGTCAGCGCGGGCGCTGATGGCACATGGAGCATCAAGGCTGGGCACCCAGCACAGGGGTATGACGGATGGACGCTGGGTCACGTGTTATTACTGACTGGCGGATGGGCCGATGGCCATGAACCACGGGTGTGCAGCGCCCAGCCCAAGGCCATGATCGTAGCAGCAGTGCTCGCAAGCGCACACGTGGGGCCTGCGAACCTCAAGGCACAAGAGCGTCACCACCCTATGCCCCGTCTTGTTACTTTGGTATCATTGCTGGTCTTCCCCTTTTTAATGGCTACGTCTTCTCATGTAATTCTGCCCGTTATAATACAATGTCCTACTTTGATGCTAAGGGTCTAGCCCTACCCTCTCTCCTTAACCACAAAACAATCTAAGCTGTCCAAAGAGACTTCCGTAGCACAAATGAAGGCTGCTCAACGTTCCTGCCAAAGTGGTACGCATTCGATCCAAGCATTGTACTTAGCTCCAGATTTGACCGCATGACACTTGAACAAAGTGGGTAAAATACCAAACACTTAGTGACAGGCCAAAGTACGTCCAACAAGAAAGAACAAAGTGGCTTATGATAGATCCAACGGGAGAGAGATAACCCCACTTCACACTATCTCTTTTGGAATTAATTAGGATCTCAGAAGATGAAATTTCACATGATTTGATGTCCTGTCTGCCTCAGTTAACATAAAATTCGTCTCTGATTCCCAAGTTGGCGTATCATTTACTTATAGCTAAACCTTTTCCCAGTATATAATTATATCATCAAGCATCAAAGTGGCATACAAACGAATGACATGAGAGAGATACAAAAGCCACTATAACGAAAAATAACATAAACTTGAACAAATATGAAGAATTACCTGCCTCAGAGCTTGAGCAGGTACTTTGACCTGTGTTGACATTAATTTTACGTCCCTCAACATGACCGGGCGCCGATTTATTGACTGGCAGATGAGAAATTGAAGAGCTGTGACCGATAAAAAGATGTTCCAAGAAGAAAAACAAGAGACTACCCAAAATATTACCTCACTGGAAAGAAAAAATTTCAGTTCTTCAGACGAATTTCGGACAGTGGTTTTACCGTCCAAATTACTAGAACTTGAGAAAACGGTCCGGAATTTGTGATATTCATACATGAGGGGAGTGTAATCCGACCGTGAAACTGAAATATATCGATAAGAAAGAAGAATCAACATCTGCGGAGCATAACTTAGAGAGACGTATAGAACTGAAACGATGTACCTTCTGAAGCAACTCTAAGATCATCACGCGGCCCTCCCCACCTGAGAAATGGAGGTCAAACTAGATCTTCAAAATCGACACCTCACGAAATTTAAACAAAAAAAAAAATCGGCTGCACGAGAATCCCATTAGAAGAAATCGAAATGCAGATTCTTAAGTGGAAATGAGAAGAACCAAACTCAGGGAGGAAGATTACAGCGATGTGAGGGGGGCCTCTCTGTGGCCCAAACCCCGACGGAGGAGTTGACGAACAGAAAATTGTCTCAGCGCCATGATCGCAGCGATCGACCAGCGAAGGATAATACGAAAAATAAATCTCAGAAAGAAACTTCAAACGAACAAGAATTTGATTAGGGCTTTAGCAAGAGCCCTGAAGACCATAAACGAATAACTTATGAAAATTAGAATAAGATAGTTTATGATAAGTAATATTTATTTAAGAACTTGTTCAAAGTAAGTGTATGATAATTCATATAAATATTCAAGATTGAACATCAGAGAAAATGTGAAAAATTAGTTGAGAAACAGGAAATTTAGTATAATTTGAATGGATTTTTTTAACACATAATGAATAGTTCTTAATGTATTGTTTGTTCCTAAAAATGCTTTCAGACTTGGGTGAGACATGACTCCCATTATTTCATGAAGATATCACTAAAATCATAGTTAGAAATCAACATGGTAGAAAATGTATAACTGAAATCATGTAAGGAAATATCAGAAGTTTTAATACTGTATTTTTAATCCAATCAGACTATCACAGATAGAGGGGGGTCCCAAGAATATCTAAGAATTATATTCTTGCTATGACAACTACAAAATTCTTCATTATATACAAATACAGTTAAAGAACATTAAATTGGGGCCTGGCTAGAAAGTGTTTGGAGTCTAAAAGGATACCCAAATAATACTCTATCCCCACCAACCCCCACGACTATACTTCTCTTGGCATCTTCATAAGTTTTTTTCCTCTATTTCTATTCCTTGAATTTCTCTCAATTGATCAACAACCTGAATCTAGTTCTCACCATCTGTCTTCCCCCTAAGGAAATTTCAATCTCTCGTGATACTTTCTCTCCTCCCTCTCAGTTTTGAACCCTCTTTTAGTATCTCTTATCCTTTCTACTCTTCAACTATCCCCCCTTTATGCGTCTTTCTTTTTTAATTTCAATGTCTCATTTTAATCTTTATCCCTTAAATATCCCCTTTTTCCATCTTCAAGACAACTCCTTTATTAATATTCCTCTTCGCACTATTTGCAAGCATTTTTATCACTATTTTATATGTAACTTTTTCCTTAATTTTTGAAACTTGGTGATAAATAATTGTCCCTGTTCAGCATAGCTAGAAATTTCCTTTATACATTGATATGCCAGTTTTTAAAATATTACTGAAATTGAGTCAGTTTTTTGCGATAATTTTTTGCTCCATCTTTCAGCCTTTCCTATTTCCTTACATCGCCGAGTATATGCCATACATGTCCCATCCTATCTGCATTCCGAATTCCAAAAGATCTACTTCTTGTCATCAAGATAGGATGGGATGGGACATGTATATAACCTATTCCATTACATCTATTTACCATACATGTCCCATCCCATCCTATCTTTATCATTTCTATTCCCTTACATCTATTTACCATACATGTTACGCACTCTACTTCTTAAACCTCTTCGTTTATTTGATTATCATAATAATCAAATAACCTAATTTGTATTATCTTGATGACAAGAAGTATAATTTTTATATTTTTTGATAATGAATTATACTTTTTACTATTGTTTTTTGTTTTATTTTTTTATGAATGAAGACTAAAATTCAATGAATTTAATCTAAAAATTAGTATTTAAATGCATATAGTATTAAGTCGCATTGAGTTAAAATCAAGGTAGTAAAAAAATTGATTCTAAAAAATACGTAGAGAGTGCAAAAAAATGGAAGGAAACTGAATTAAATTTATGTAGCAATTGACAGATTTATCTTTATGGATGAAATGAGATTCGACCCATGACCAATGGGTCAATTCTTTAATATTGTAACTGAAGATCCAAGACACGAATATTGTCTTCTCTAAATTTGTTAAAATTTACATCAATAAAACTTTATTTGGTCAGTGAAATGACTATATAAGTACCCATACGTATAGACTGGTACATAACTACTGAATTCTTATTTAGGATAAATGAAAAGCAAGAACCTTATTTCCAAGTTTAATAATGCTGTCTTGTTGCCACAGGAGTTTTTGGTAATGACTTGGGGTTATATTTGAGGATTTATTGTAATTATTCAATTTATCAGGTTTTAAAGGAAAGGTGATGTAATACGACAACGACTGGGATCAAGCGTTTCGTGTTACACCACAATTATTGTAATTATTAATGCACTACCTTCTAGATGATAGAATGACGATTTTGAGAAACAACGACAAGTATGAAGAATTTCACAGTCAGGTTTGATGAGTAGCTAAGTGGGCAAAGTTCGATTGAGCACAATCGACTTCCCAATGTTCCTTTGGACCAAATCCAAACGTGTGTAAGACGAGGGATAGTATAACTATCCAAGGGCGTCCAACATTCCATGAAGGAATTGATGCACTACCACAAGAAAATCTATGACTCTCTAAGGTATTTAGACAGGTCTGGCAGGGTCCTATCTCTCGAGGCACAGGGCAATACTGAGACAAACACTGAAAGAAAGTAATGATCTGCAAATAGATGGAATGAATTCCTATGAATCTGGTAAGTCGGCCGAGAAGTTGTCGTTGGCGCTTGTTGACGAGGCGAGTAGTGTGCGCGATGCGCAAGGAGCCCAGGGGTGACACACGTGTGGGCGCGACGCACTGAGGACGTGGCGCGCGGGAGAGCGGTGCGCGGGGCGCGGCGCATGGGAGAGCGGTGCGCGGGGCGCGGCGCGCGGGAGCGTGGCGCGTGGGTGCGAGAGAACGGTGCGCTGGCGCGAGGGCGCGACGCGCGGGCACGAAGGCGCGGCGCACGAGTGTGAGTGCACGGCGCACAGGCGCGCAGTGCACGCGAGCGCAGCGTGTGGTAGCGCGGCATGCAGGCGCGAGGTTGTGATGCGCAGGTGCGCGGCGCACGGGTGCGGTGCACTGAGGTGCGATGCGCAGGGCGCGTCGCGGGAGCGGGCTCGCGTGGCGCAGCGCACAGAGAGCGGTGGGCCGAGTGCGTGGCACACGGACTCGACGTGCAGAGGACGGAGCGAGGACGGCAGGCGATCACAATGGGCGGCGGTGCGGATCCTGCGGCAGCGTTGAGTTTCGGGTGACGATGGAGGATGTCGGAGATCCAAGAACACCTCCAAGATCCACGTTCTTGATAGCTTCTTGCACTGTAACTGCCAAGAACTGGGCTTCTTGCAAAGAGAGAAAACTATGACTGAGAGGGGACGAGGGACTCCACATTGATCGTATCGTGGAGGGTAGGCCACGTCTCCCACGATCTACGATGATGTCGACCTCTAAGAACTATCCTCTAGGCTATGGCTAAAGAAGGAAAACAACACAATACTTGGATTTCTCACAATAAGTCTGTATGTCCTCTTGGGCATGCCGTCCTTATATAGGGTCATGGGCATGCCCAATCAGCATAACTTGAAGGAACCATCTCAACGCGAGAGGTTCTCTCTAAACATGAGAAAAAATTAAAACGATCGAAATGGACGAGGCCAAAACACAAATGGCCCGGTCCATAATTCGGCGAGGAAATTACAACAAATGACATAAAGAAAATAAACTAAAAACGCGTGCAGCTTTGTCTTTCACTTGGAGTACTTGAACGAGGAGTCGCGGGCGTCAGCTCGTGTGGCTCGGTGCGGTTGTTGGCGACGTTCCGTCTTGCTGTCGAGATGGTCCCCCATCAAAAGGAAAGCACCAAAATTCTCAATATTTCGTCTTCTGACATACATTCTAAATTTTCAAAGCTGCTGCTACAAAATTTTTCTCTCCTAAAAAAATTGAGCTTGAATGATATTTTATGTTCTTGATCATATTATATGAGTTTCAGTAATATATATAATTATATACTAATAAACATAATTAAAATGAAGAGATTTGTTTTGAAACTTTAGGTTAGGGGTCATGAAAATGAGTAAAAATTTGTGAATATTATTATTAATGTTAAATGATTTGATCTGAATTAATATTTTGGATTTCATACGTATAATTATGCAAAAGTATTTTTATTTTAATTACATAAAGTATTATTTATTTACTGATTAATCTGGAAAAATATTTAAATGTGAAGAAATCAAGAAGAAGAAGAAAAATTAAGGAAAGTAACCACTTACTTTTACTTAAAAACTAAAAACTTATTTTTTGTCCATGAATAACTAAATGTGAAGCATCATAAACCTTGATGACTGAAAGGAAGAAGAATAGAAGAGGAAATAAAAGGAACTATGAAAGCTTAAAGAATGATGATGTACAAATTGGTGTCTTTCATCATGGAAATTCATATTATATCGTTCATAAAACACAATATAACATCAAAATATTATTTTATGAGTAATATTTATGGTTGGGTCAGAGAGTGGAATTATATGATTAATTTTATTTTGAGAAATTTAATGAAGTCATCTAAGCTTAATCAGTGTTTTTTATAATTCTCTTAAAGTATAAGATTTTATGTTTTTGATATGAGAAAGAGGAGATGATATTTTAAAGATAAAGATCAATGCATTAGTATCACATTCAAATATTCAAATTTTGGTTGAATTGTATAAATTTATTGTTTCAGATATATTTAAATGATATTGATGAAGTTTGAGAAGTTTTTGATGATAGATTGTGAGAGATGCAGAGAGGAATCTTGTAGAGTGAAGATACATCGAAAGAGATAAATATACTTCAGTAGGCAGGGTAATATTTTATCTAAGATGGATGTGAAAATAAAAATTTATTTTAGCAAAAATATTTCATTGGAGTGTGCTATTAAACATTCACCCAATTGACCATAAACATGATTTTTTAGATTGAAGAGTAAATAATGTTTAGTTAAGTTTGACAGTTTCAGTGGGTTAAATCCAACTAACTTATTCAATGCCAATTGAATCCTAGATAATCAGATTTTTATATTTTTATGATTTTGCTAAATAATTGAAATGTTCAATTATTCAATATAGGGTGTTATATTGTTTAATTGTTTTACATGTCTTTAAATAGAGACCAATGTGAAACCTCCTAAAATGGGAGAGTGAATCCAGATCATAGTGTCTTGGTTACAAAATAAAACATGTGTATACACCCAATTTTTTGGTTATTTTTGTCATTGTTTCATTCAAACTTGACTAGTAATAGTTTGTGATTTTTACCTTAATTTCTCTATAAAAGATTTGTTTTTTCCATAGGGCGGTAGGAAACTTAATTTCTTAAATTTTATATTTTTGAAAATTATAAAAGTTTATTGGAAAAGAGAGATATATTTTCTGCATTTTAGAGCATTTTTATATGTTCGTAGGAGTGAAATATGAGGTAATAAATAAATTATAGGGTTTGTATTAATTTAATAATTAAATGAATAAGATAAATAAAATTTAAGATTTCTTTAATTGGGTTAGAGTTGGAACTAAATCTACAAGAGCCAACGGTATGGAAATTATTAAATTACTGAATAATAATACTTTTATATGCTTACATTATTTGTTCTGGTTAAACAATAGTCGTGTAAGTGACGGAAGTGCTATTAATGGTTTACCTGATTTCCATGAACTAGTTTCAATTCAGCTGTTTTGGATCTAGCACGAATAATGTTAGTGATGATTGTTTGGAGTGATTTTATGCAGAAACTATGGGGGGATGGTTGTGGTGGTAGATAAGCAAACAATGGTGGAGAGCAGTTGTGGCATGAAAAAGTAGTGTTTGGCTATTGTGGAACATCAGTTGCATTTGTGAATAGGGGCTTTCAGAAGCAAAAACATGGTTCTCAATGTTAATTTTTGGTATCATTAACCAACTCTCAAGGTATCTCAAGGTATCTAGGATCTCAAGGTATCAAAGCCATCTAATACGAGTGGAATCTCATGAAATCTAAGGGTAGGTGACAAACTTTGTTTGTCATTCCAGTCCTAGGTTGAGTGGTGTACTATTTGGTATCATTAACCAACTCTCTTTAAAACATAATGGATAAAGGAAATGCTATTTTGAAACGCTAACCACTACCAGGGAAAGATATGAGGTTGGTTTGTATGAATGATGGAAAAGAGAGGAAATAATGGGTTTCAGGCACTTAAACTCCTCATATTTGACACCTTGGGATGGAGGGCCAGGATGAATTAATACGTTCCCCAGATCCATGCCCTTCATTATACAGATTTAGAAAATATGTACCAGATTTGAAGTTCTGCCAGATCCACGAAATGCATAATTTTACGCTAAAGCCATGGGGTCATAGATGTGTTTTATTTGGTTCTTGAATGACCCTTTCGCAGTTTGGGCCTTCTAGTTTGGTCCATTTCATCTTTAAATCCTCATTCTCTTCCATTCGAATCACTAAATTTTCAATAAGTCCACCCAAGGCCATCCATTCAAATAAACTTCAAGATAATGTTATTTATTGGATAAACAAACTCTAATGGAATCAGTCTCAAAACATACAAGTACATAAAATAATGCAAATTACAAATTAAATTTTTTTTTCATTTATTAATAAATAATCCATTATGAGTGTTCATTGCATTTTTTCATGAATATACAATGGCTTAATCACATTAATGCATTCATCAGTTTGTTATTATCAAATGGGCCTTTTGTCCATGTGTGCATATCTTGTGGATGACCACAGAGATTCTTCCAGGGTCACAGGTGGGCGCCCAATGGACAGTGCCATAGGATTAATTTTTGGGCAAAATTTTGGAAATATTTATTGATGTTTTTGAATAATATTCTACCTATTGAATGAGTATTCAAGAGGTCATACGAGAGAAAAGTTCTGATTAAATGTATGGTAAGATATTCATACACATACTACTTTTGGTATGTTTTGAGGAATGAGTTTTAGGAAAGTTATTAATGGTATTTGTATATGGATTTTTAGGATCAAGGTTAGAGTCTACGAGGGATCTGTATATTGCCCAGATAAAGTCATTTTTCTAAGGTTCAGGAAAGGCCTGCTGTTAAGAAAAAAATACTTTTTGCTCTTTTTTCAAACAGGCTGAACAAAAGGAATTCTGCAAAATTTGGTGTCCTTATGGACAGAAGATACTAGGTTTAAATTACATAATGAGGAGAGAGATAAAATTACGTAGGGCTAACATTTCCTAAAAAGCCTCTTTTCTATCCTTTGATTTATATTTATCTGATTCTTCCCACACTCCCATTGTTTGAGAGCTCCTATTTGAATTTTATTTTCCCTTCTTTGGTGGGATTTTTTGGGGTTAGTGTCTGAGCGCAGGTTGTAGCCCATAACCCTGTAATTACTCCTTTGTGAGGCCTAATTCAAAGCTGCTCCTTTTTGAGCCACAATCCTGTCATCTTAGCTTTACACTCCAATCGTGTGCTCCAGACCATAGATAATCTTATTTCAGTCCTCCTGAACTTATAAAACTAAGAAATATTAGTATTAAAAAACCAATGGAATTCTATGAGGTCAAGTGGGGTTGGTTAAAAATTACGGTATCATGCAGATTGTTTTATTCATGTGAATAGTAGGAGTTTTCACAAAGTTCCAGGAATACCATGATAAATTTATGATTTATATGCATAAAATCATATGAAATATATGTAATCACTAACACAATTATCATGTTATCAGTCCTCCATCTTAAATGATTGATAGAGCTTTAGGGACAAGTATAAGTGAATATTCCATGAAGTTGAAAGTCCCATTATGTTGGTGCCCAATAATTGTGTTATGACTTTTTGGAAGCTTTTTTTAAATGAAAGTATTTGAGATCCATCCCCACTAGGAGATTGTCTGTTTATCCCTTCTATTAATTTGAGGATTTTACAGATTTATAAATATAAACTGTTTTAAAAAGTTAATGATGAGCTAATCACCTCGCATGTAATTAAATCATCTACAATTTTGGTTCTTTGAATGAGTCATCACGAGCTGTTGAAGTGGTTGGCCAATAGAGGTATTCACTCGGGCTTTCAACACATTTAATATCCTTGTCTTCTACTTAATTAAGTGATACCATTGACCTGAGAATGATCTTCTCATTGTTCCAATTGCAGTGGGAGGGGAGAGTGCCTACAAAGAGGAGGAATTCCTTTGGGACTTCCTTCTTTTTATACTTAATGGGATGTTTTATAAAAAACTTCAACAGATCAAATATATCCTTTATCATCCAATAAGCCTTGTGAATGTGACTATTTAGGCCCATAAATTATTCTTGTTAATGACTCAACATATATATCAATTATTTAGTCACATATTCATATGACTCACTCGTTTGTTTAAGAAGCTAACATGTGAGGTGTCAAAACACATTACATTATCAGGGTACATAGGAGTTCATCAACTCTGATGCGGACCGGGAGGAAAGGATAGACGTCCATTCCAGAAAAAATTGAGTGAGGATAATGCAATGGGGATCCAAATGTTAATGCGACATCAAATAAACTTTATGCAATCTCTGGTCTCTGGCGGTCAACCACGGCCACATCGGAGATCAACTTCAGGATGAGTTGACCCATACGATGATTTTTGCCCGTATGATGATCTTTGATATTCATACATTATCTTTGCATGACGAAAGGACAATTTATTTCAAACATGGTGAATTGTATAAGATTTTTTACAATTTATTGTTTGATAAAAATTAAGACGAAAGATTTTTCCTTTTTAATTGTAGTAAGTCCATGACTTTGTGGTCTCAACATCAATTACTGCTCTTCTCAAAATTTTTTTTTTGTGTCGGAATAAAAAACATCCTCATTGTGTCATTACAATCATGAACACATTAGTACATGGTTCTCTCAAACATGAAGCATCAATGGGACATTGATAAGCCTAAAAATAGTGTGTAAATATGTCGTTGATTTGACGTTTAGACTTATACAATAAAATTTATAAATACCCTTAATCACTAAATACAGAGTACAGAGCAAGCAAGGGGTCAAACCACAGGGAGGCAGCAAGTAAAAATTTTTATCCAATTTTTAATGAATTAATTTAAGGATGAATTAATTTTGCAATTAATAAACCTCAATTATACTTAATAATGTTATAATTAATCAAAATTAAGTAAAAACTTAATTTTGATTTTTAATATTTCTGTCAAAATATTCAAGATAGGATAATTTTAATTATTAGATCAAATTAATTCGGATTAATAGTTTCCCAATTATTTTAGATTTTAAAATAGATTTTAATGAATTAAAATTGGGAATTTAATAATCAAGAAAAGGGTTTTGAAATTGGACTTCAAAATGGATGAATTTTTTAATCAAATTTTGTATTTAGGTTAATTTATATATTAAATTAAATTTACAAACAATAAAATTTGAAATCTAGAGAGAGAAAAGAAGAGATCAAATCTAGAGAGAGAAAGTGAAGAATTTTGTGCAAAAGGAAAATCCGACCCTAAATTAAAATTCTAAAACTGCAGAAATGTTTCAAATCTATTTAAAACTGAAGATTAAAATTCAGATATTGAATCAGATTAAAAAATACAATGCTAATTTCATTCAAAACCACTTCTAGGGCATGTACATTTCGCCCATGCCTTGGAGTTTTAGAATCGTTCAAGAAGAAGTTCAAAATACAAATCAGAAACTTACAACTTTGAATGCAGGATCAAGATCTGTCAACTTCAAAAGCAAATCCAGTGTCCTTCCTTGCCAAATCCTTGGGGAGAGCTTCAAAAAGTGATTTTCGCCCTTCCAGACCTCTATTTAAAGATCCAACAGTAGGGTTTGTAGAGGGGGAAAAGACAAACATGCCCTCAATCCAGCCCAATCGGACGGCTAGATCTCAAGATATCGCCATTTTACTGAGGATTAATCCTATCCGTTGGATTAATTTATCTCTCCTCCAATGAGTTAGTAAATGGCGCTTCCTGATTGGCTGACACATTTTTTCCTCGTTTTCCCCCTTCTTGGATCGCAATCTGACACGTCGTTGTCTGCGTCCGCCGCCCGCAATCATTGGAGAATGATCGCTCTCTTTAAACGGCTAGGATGATGCTACGTCACCCTTTTCTTTTATTTTTCTATAAAATAGGCAGAAAATGACAATTTAAGCTGCAATTTTTGACCTATACATCGTCGATTTCCGTGTGCTTTTAATGCACGCGGCGAATCGACGCGGCATGCATATTGAATCTCGTATGTCGGTTAGCGCATGCATTAAATGCACGCACTAACGAACTAAGAATGATTATAAATGCACGCAGAGAATCGATCTCCGCGTGCATTTATTGCACGAAAATTAAAACATACCTTTTTTTTTTCATGGCCTTCCGCGCCACATCATGATTTCTTGTGAGCTAATAATTGGCTCATTATGGCATCGTGATTTGCGATGCCATAATGAGCCAATAATGCTCATTTTATCTCTCTCTTATGTAATTTAATAATATGTACCATTCATTCGCCCGAATTTTGGCCGAATGATGTGGATGCCCCTTAATATATATATATAAATATAAAAATACTTTCTAGATGTCATATATAATAAAATATGCGTTATTTAAATATAAAAAATCATTTCTTAACTAAATATTGGTCAAAAAATTATATGAAATTATGTAAAAATTCCAGAAAAATTAGGAAAACCCTTACCAACCTTCAGCCAAGTATTTAAGGCCCTGTAAAAAAATATTTTTTCAATGAAATGAGGCTAAATACCATGTAAAAAAATGATAAAAAATAGGAATAATAGTAATTTCAGAGTGTAAGTCATTTGTCTCTATTTTTATATGATAACATGCAAATATGGTCATTAAAACACATAAATATAATGTAAAATTCATCAATTAATCATGTTAATTTGTAAGTTATCAGACATAATTTTTAGCTTCAGTTAGTATATTCATAAACTGTTTATTTAGTATTATTTTAGGTTTGAAGGTCATTACGGACATTCCCCAGTGAGATTCCTTGAAGTTGTCAAATTATCAGTAGAGCAATGCACAAATCAACGTGACATCATTTTGGGCACTTATTAGATGAACCATGCAGCGTTTGATTATATTTCTACTTGGATCTTGTCTAATAAAATTGCAAACATTTCCATGATGACTGAATCATGGTATTAAATTGTTCAACTTCTAACAGATGAAACTTAAAACTATGTAAGATGTAATTAATATCTATTTGTAAGTTTATGTATCATATAGAATCTTTTGCGGCCCACAATGATTTTTTTCCAGTTGTTAAATTTTCTGTAATGTCACACCTCAGCGTATTGATTGGTTCGGCTGTCTAATCTCTGCTCAGGTTGTGGAGGCTAAGGACTCGGCTGTTTATGTTGCTTGAAAGTTTCATTCTACGTTGGTTCATCATTTCACTTATTCTACTGGTTCCTTACACAGATATATGTTGTCTCTTATCGCTGATTATTTACCATAAGTCAAAATAACTTTAAGATGTATCAAGGGCAAAATAGATATGACAATGCATTACAATGCAGTACCTAGGTGATTATGTATCAAGTGACATGTAAATATTTACAGTTACAATAACCACCTAGGTGATTATGATTGTCACAAGAGCAAGAATGACATATATTTATTTTTTGGACCCAAATTTAATATGTTGTTGATCAGAGAACTATGTAATAATGGCAGTTTCTTCATGATAAGATAAATATTTAGCTACATTAGTGACATTGTGTCCAGGAATTACCTTTCTCAACTTATGAATAGTTAAAAAACTCACCCCAAATGAGATGGGGATTATGGTGGAGAAAATCTCATCGATCAGATTTAGTAAAATCCAGTGTGTTATGGTTCTTCCAAAAACACATTGATACTGAGTCTGAATTTATTAAACCATGCTTGGACCAAGAGTAAGTCTAGGTTGAAAGAAGATTGATACAATATAATCTAAGGTAATTCACGATTAGAGGAAGGACATGTGAAAAAGGAACTGAAACAAAACATCTTTCAGTGTTACATGCAGGCTACAATGAAGGTTAATATGTTTCGTTTCACATGTGTTAATCCTCAAGGCGTGTTTCAAATAGATCAGCATTTAACCAATTATTTAGCCCATCAATTTAAGATATATTGTATGCTGAATGAGAAGACAAAGAACAAGATACAATTATTTTCTTTAATAGAGAATGTATCCGTCTATGCCTGATAAATGATGCAATATTCAATGATAAAACTCTCATACAAGTCGCTATGATTGATTCTTTCATTTATATAAACAAATGCTCTGAAAATAATATGATAAAGCATCAGAGTATAAAACATAAATGGGTGCTGCAACACTTCTTTCAAAACTAAAATGTGATGATTTCAAGGAATCTTGACCCTTGGAGATAAAATATCATTCTTAACCCAAATTGGGTAAAACTTTTGTTACATTTCCATTGCTATTTTTATTTTTTGGAAGCTTAACTTTCACTTTTTTAAAAGTAACAAACCAGATACTAGTTTATAAAAACTAATTTTACACTCTAATTGAATCAATATTATTTATACAAGCTTCTTTAACGAGTATAGAGAAAGTAAGTTTGAAACACACGAGAAGCATGTAAAAAAAGTAAGTTTTGTTGACTTTGACTAGTCAATCAGGTGGCAACTGGGTCAGCCCTTGAGTGGCAATGGCTGGTAGTTGTAAGTATTCGCAAGCTCCCATATTACTCAGACCCTAGCAAAGGTGAGAAGGAGATTTGTCAGTTATATTTAAGTCGTTACCTGTTTTTTCATATTTATAAATTTAAAAAGCCAAGACCAAAACTTTCCAACGCTTGAAAGTTTTGCAAGGATTATATCAAAACTTACACCATTATATCGAACTTACACCATTATTCTGTATGCATCAATGATGACAATCTATAGTTGGATTTTTAAAAGGATTTGTAAAGGTAGATGGAGCCACCCTAGCATCTCGTTGTGTGGGAAATTTTCTTTTCACCATGCACTAAACTGTTCTCTACTTCTTGTGTTTTCTCCCACAATAAAACCCACACATTTATCTTTAGTGTTATTCTTGATGCAAAAGATTGAAAAAATTTATTATCAATATTATGAATATATTATGAAAAACAAAATAAATATTTTTTTGAGAATTAATTTTAATTTTTAAAATAACTTTCATTAAAACTAGATCATGAAAATCAACAAAAATCATATTTAATGGAAATAAAAAGCTTCAAACGCCTGAAATGTATTTTTTTAATGAAAATTAATGTTTTAATATCTACTCTCTATGAAGTTGACCCGTAATTACCCAGTTTTTTTTTAGCTTATTATTCTATAGTTTGTTGCATAAATAAAAAATTCGAGTAACAATTTTAACATAACATCTGTTTATCAAAGGTAACACAGACATCGTTGTCAATTTGCCCGAGGGCTTAGTGGTAGCATTTTACACCAATTTTCATCAAACTTGAAGCATCTACACCACACTCTTTAATAAAAAAATTGGATCGAACAAAGTCAATGCACTTGTAGACCAACAATGACTTGGGAGAAGAAATAGATAATAAAATACTCTATGCAAAGCAAAGAGTTTTCTTAAAATACTCATAAAATACTAATATGAGTGGTCTCTCTGTCTTAAACCTTCAATTTAATTTTAGGGAATTCATGGCTAGAATGACATCATCTTAGACCTGGATTCATGTCTTCTATTTCCAAGATGTGGAGATAGACTCTCCAAATTTAAATATTGGGTTATTTCTACAACTCATCTATGTTTGAAAAATGTAATTTTTACCCATAAGCCATAGCTTATGTTTCCTTTTGTAGTGGAGGTCGTGGCTTTGGATTCTTGAATCTAAGGTGTCAAGTGGTGTTAGTCTCATAAAACAACAAAATACTTAGAACTAGAAATTAGCAACACAAATTACAAAGTTCTCATAAAATATATGAAGTTCTCATTAAGTAAAGAAAAGAGACCTAATGCAGTTATAACTCTAAAAATAAGTAAAGAAAAGAGAACACAAAGAACATTTTTTTTAGTTAATTTATTGTTATCAAATACTTGAATATAGTTAGTACATAACACACTGGAAAAAACATTTATGTCTAACACTAAAATTGAATCGTTTCATATATTAAACATTCTAGTTGATTTAGATGAATGGATTGAGATTTTAGAAAATATTAAAAAATAATTTGATATTGTATGTTCTGATCATTCCCTA
The DNA here is from genome assembly GCF_029677425.1 of Wolffia australiana. Classification (NCBI taxonomy): domain Eukaryota; kingdom Viridiplantae; phylum Streptophyta; class Magnoliopsida; order Alismatales; family Araceae; genus Wolffia; species Wolffia australiana. The sequence goes on along the minus strand of NC_135835.1, from coordinate 24,515,618 downwards.
TATTTGAGAAAATGTTTATGAAGTTCTTTTTTGGAATAAATTAAATATGTATAAATTATTTTGATGTCTTGATTTATTAAGAATTGTGTTCTATTTTACTTTTGGATTCATAATAGACAAAACGAACTGTGAGTTAAATGGTCATTCTTTAGGAGATTGCATTTTAAATGCCATGACTTGACCTTTATTTGAATTATTTTTAACCAATAGTTGTCACTTTTTTTTGTTGTAATATTGTAGTAAGTTTAACTTTTACATTTTACTTTTACACATCAACATCCAAGGTTTGCGCTGTCGGGCGTAAGCTTGTAGAATGCTTGCAGGAGCGCTGCCTTGAATTGTGAAAAACAGAAATAATCCAGCAGAGAATTAGCCGATGTAGAGAGTGAAGAAAGGAAGAGAAAGTCCAATAAAATAAACAATAAATCACCATAGCAGCTGTTTCTTCTGTCCAAATGTTTTACACGGGTAAAACCCCTTTACATGGGCCAATAATGGGCCCCTTTAAGGAAAATGACAAGAGAGGGAGTGGTGCACGTCCTCTCTTAAATGTTTGGCTGGTGACTAGTTGCCTTTGACGTTTTATTTAATCACATAAAAACAACAATACTTTATTTCCTGTTTGCAGAAAGGTAAACTTATTTCAAATGATCTTGTGGTTTCATTCTATCAAAATTTCGACAATGTTGAAAAATAGGGGAGTTAATGAAATTTTGCAAAATGAAGACTCCGAGAGGAGTTGTTGGATTGGATGTTGAATGTTCAAAGATTTCTTCCAAGTCATTTACATCTTTTAATAACTTTGTAACGTTGCTGCAACATAACGACTCGGGACATGTTAATACATCAATTTTTAAATGCTTAATGTTGTTAGTTATTTAAATTAACATGGTTTATCTTAATCATGTCAGTCAAATAAATTAGGCATTTTTATATACACATCTACCAGTAACATATATTTTTTCCTGAGTTTACAGCTTGTATTTTGATCCTCGACAGAAAAAATTGATAACGTCATCCAAATAGTTTGGTGGAAAGTAAAGCAATTCGACCCATGGGCCTGCACACTTTTCGCTTAACCGTAATGGTTTGGATCTAGATTATCTAGCTAGAGTATTTACACAATGTCTTAGGGGGAATCATTCTACTAGGGAATTGAATGTTGCAGTTTTTGCCGTGCCACCTGAAGATTCACCAAAATGTTCATGTCATTAAGCTGATATGGCCAAGATGCAGGGCACCTTGTAATTGCCTTTACAAATCACTCTGAAGGAAATAAAAAATCAAGAATCACTAAGTAGAACAACGTGTTCTTCCTAACAGGAAAATGCCCTAAAACATTTGTAATATTCAATCTGCAAGGCAATGCATGGATCAATCTACAGCAATAAACTTTAAATTTCCCTGTTTGAATCTTAAGTTTATATTTGAGTTTATATACCCTAAAATTAATACAAGGTAAAAAAAGATTGAAATTGTACTCACCCAGTTAAATTTTCCACTAAACAAAAAGTTTGGCTTTATAATCATGTCACACTTATGATTCAGTGAAAGATGAAGCTGTATTGTTTGCAAGGGATTGGGATAGTATCAAATCAAGTCCATCAGATTTTGATAGAATATTTCAATCAATAAAAATGAGATTTGATCTAAACATTTTGAGTGTTTAGATCGAAGAAGGTTTTAGGTCAAGTTCCGTTGCATTTTTTTAATCGATTCAATTGTAAAAATATAATTAGAATTTTTTTTCAAATTTTTTTTTAATCGATAGAACATGGGTAAGCTTTTATAGTGAAATTGTGATACTAAAAGTAGTAAGTTTCCTAAATATAATATTTCCCATTTTACTTGGTACAATGGTCCATCTAAATGTTACCGGATTATTGATGTTTCCTATATATGTTGAACCCTAGCTTTCTATGTTTTCCTATATTTAATCCTAACCATTACATATCTTTAGCAAGTGTAGAATGCATGTCCAATCATCACTATAAGCTTATGTGTAGAGGCTGAATACATGAGTATCTTGAATAGTCTCACTCCATAGTCCAAGAAATCATTAATGTGATCCCTGCACATGTGGTCCATTTAATCTTCTCACACCATACAATTGGGGATATATTTGTTGAGATATGAAGCTCCTTGAGTGATTATTATACCTTTATAACTTTAGTTGTTTCATTAGCGAGTGCTTTGGATTCAGATTCAGTGCTTGAACAAGCCATGGTTGTTTGCATTTTGAAGCTCCAAGAAACCAGATTCTGACCAAGATGGATCAAATATGGGTTTGTGGGCCTACAGTCTACTTGATCATCTGTCCAATCTGCCGCACTGAAGTCATTGATTGTTATGTCAGACTTTTTAGAAATGAGTAGAGCATGAAGAAGGGTGCCCTTGAGGTACTAAAGAAATGTTTCAAGGCTACCAAATCATCAGCCTTGGATCAACACATCTTCTGGCATGCTCTGTTTACTACGAATGCCATGTCCAGCCTTTTCAGAGCTAGCCATTGAAAAACAACACCAATTTGTCTATAATAAGTATCATCAATTGTGTGTGTGTGTGTTATCAAGGGAGGATGGAGACGAAGACATCGGAGTTGATAGTGGTTTTCTATGTTCCATATGATAGTATTAAAGTTTGACAGGAAATACTTAGAGTTAGACAGCATATATCCATCAAGATGAGCAATCAATTCCGTACCCACCAAGTATGTTGTTGCACAAATAGGAAGTTGGTGAAAAGAGGAAGTGGCACAACCCCTCTCTTAAATGTTTGAATGATCAATAGCTGCTTTTATTTTTTAGTAAATGACATGAAAATAAGACCATTTAGTTTCTGGTCAGCAAAAAAATTAAAATTTATTTTGAATGATCTTATGGTTTCATTCTATGGCACAAATTTCAACTATGTTAAAATGTAAGAGAGTTAATGAAATTTTGGGAAGTGAAGCCTCTGAGAGGTGTTTTAGGATATGATAATGAATCTTCAATTATTGATTGCCAGTCACTTGAGGCTTTTTGCAACTTTGTACAGCTGGTCCAGCATAACAACTTGGCAGATGATAATTCGTGACTTAGAAATCCCTAATGTCGTTAGTCAATAAAATTAACATGGTTTATCTTAGTCACATTATATACAAATCTTTACGTAACGTATATTTATTTATTGGATCCAGTAGTTTACAGCTCTTATTGCTGGTGCTCAACGGACATTTGATAACATTGTCCAAACCATCTGGTGGAAAATAGATATATTCAACCCCTTGGCATGGAGGCTTTTTGTTCAATATTAATGGTCAGGATCTAGATTACTTGGTAAGAGTATTTACACAGCAGCTTTGAACAAAGTTTGCTTCTAGCAGATTGAAAGTTGCAGTTTTTGCCGGGACAGTTAAAGATGTTCTAAGATGTGCACCTCATTAAGCAGATGTACGCACTATGCATGATACCTTAGAATGGCCTTTTCAATCCGTAATAAGGGAATAAAAAATGAGAATTTCAAACCCCTAAGTAAAATTTCTCTTCTTCCTTACACGAAAATGCCCAACGAGATTTGAAATATTTTGTCTACAAAATCGTGCACTGGTTCAATCTACGGCAATAAACTTTAAATTTCCTACTTTCAATCTAATTTTATAATTGAGTTTCATATATCACTTTAGTTCTCAAATTTCCACAGTACTATGTGATTAAAATTTTACTGAGCACGTTGAACATATCCTAGTACCCTTATAATGGTGAGCCGTTGCTCGAGTTTATTTTCTATCTGATAAGACAGCAATGGATAGAATCCAATTAGCTGGAAGACAAAAACTTTGGCATTGTCATCAGGTTAGGCTCATCATTTGTGATGGATGAAGCTTTATTGTATCTTGGGATTGGGGTTGGATCAAATCGAATCGATAATTGTTGGAAAAATGTTTTGATCAATCAAAATTTTTCTTTTTCAAGGAACAAGGTTTTAGGTTGCGTTCCATGTAGGTTTGTTGATTGAGATCTAAAAGCTGGAGAAAGAAATAACAACTCCCTGTCATGCTCTATCAATCTTTGCCTCTCGTTTGTTCTCTTTGGCTTACTCATTCTCCCTCTCCCTCAACTGTTATCTCTCTCGCGCTCACTTCCTGTCTTTCTCTCACTCTCTCTATCGCTCGTTCTCCCTCTCTCTCTCACGTTCTCTCTATTAATAATTTGAGGTTGCACCATGAAGATCTAGAAGGATGAAGAAAGGGAAACGGAGGAAGGAGAGAGATTGAATGAGACCATAAAAGAATGGTAAGCATCGTTGCTATACCACAACAAGAAATCATTACAGGGGCTCGTATTTATAGTGTAATATTGATGCTAAAAGTAGTTAGTTTTCCAATATTTCTCATTAAAAACCAGTATAACTGTGCTATCTAGATATTACCTGATTGTCTATGTTTCCTACCTATGTTGAATCCTAGCTGTCTATGTTTTCCAATATTTAATCGTAATCACTACACCTCTCTAATGAGCATAGAATACACGTCCGGTAATTACTACTGTAATCTCAAGTTAAGTCCTATTGGTCGACGTCGGGCTGACAAGGCAAGTTAAGCTCCTCGACAGTTTCTTTCTCCCTGTGGCTCTCTCTCTCTCTCCTGCTGTCACTTGCTCTCGCTCTCTCCCTCTCTTTCTCTCTTGTTCACTCTCTCTTATTGTCTCTTTCTCTCTCGCTTGTTCTCTCTCTCTCTCTCTCTCTTCTCTCTCACTAGTTATCTCTCTGTCTCTCGTCCTCTCTCGCTTGCTCTCTTTATCCCTCACTCTCTCTCTTTCTTCATCATTCAATTATTTCCTCTCTCCTCTCCCTCACTTGTTCTCTCACTCTCTCTCTCTCCTTCTCTCCCGTTAGCTCTCTCTCCCCCTTAATCTCTTGCTTGTACTCTCTCTTAGTCTCTCTCTTTCTTTATTCCTATGTTGCTTGCTCTCTCTCTCTCTCTTCCACTCTCTTTCCCTCTTGTTTTTTTTTCTCTCTCTCTATCTTTCATGCTCTCTTGGTACCTCTGCATCTCTCTTGTCCTCTGCGTCTTTCTCTTGTTCTCTTCTTCTATCTCTCTCTCATGCCCTCTCTCTCATTCTCTCTCACACTCTCTCTCACTCTCTCTCACTCTCTTTCTCATCCCACTCGTTTGTGCTCTCTCTCTCTCTCCCTCGGGCTCTATGTCTGGCTCTCTCTCTCTCTCTCTATCTCTCCCTTGGGCTCTATGTTTGGATATCTCTCTCTCTCTCTCTCTCTCTCTCTCGCCAGACCAAAAACTATGATCCAAAAATCGAGTATGAATCGAATGTATCCCAGGTCTAGTCAATGTTTGGATTAGATCGTATGAATGCTCTATCAGATAGAATATTCGAAATATCAGATCAAATTCCTGATCATATTTGTAGCTAATGAGCAAAACCTTGACGTTGTGAGACAAAAACATAAATAGGGTGGCTACCAAATGAGACAGTAGAGAAAAAAATCATAATGTATTCTAGTAAGACGAATATAAGTTTAACACAATGGACCACAAGAGAGATGGGGATAAACAAGGGGGAAAGTTTATTTTTAGAGGTTAGTGGATGAAGTTAATAATAGATAAAGGATCAGCTGGGAGACATTCTTAACCTTAAATCAGTGTGTTATGCATGAAATTTTATGTTACAGAAATACAGTGAGGTGATAAATATAAGAGAAAAGGAAATACTATTAGATTTTGATAATTTTTTCCATATTAAATTGTTAGAGGACACACGATTACTCATATTTTCTAATCAAAGAAACATATAAAACAGTTGTTTTTATAACCATTAGGATAAGACAGCAGAGAGGTCCTGTTGGAGAGGATGTTGCATGTTCAAATATTTCTGTGCAAGTGATTGATGCCTTTTAATGACTTTGTCCTGCTGATAAAACTTAACAACTTGGATAGCATGCATTGACTATCTATAATCCTTGAAGTTATCCATACAAAAAATTTAATATGGGCGATGTTAACCATACTCGGATACACATGTTCAAGAAGCGTTAAGTATGTTGACATGCTTTATATTTGTTAGTGGGATCCAGTTGTCCCCAAAGTGCACTACTGATGTTAAAAACTTAAAATACTAATTTTTTTTAATATGTATAATTTATAGAGGCAGCATAATGATTATGCCCACATAAATTGATATAAAAAATCATTTATTTCTTATCCACCCTGGGTGGAAACATGTAGACAAAATGCAAACTTTATTTTTATAAATGCGGAATAGTATATTGGTTATGAATTAGTATGGTTTATTTTACTTGCAGTACATCCTGTCTGCTAATAAATGCTGACTTACATTAAGGCTTATAATCCCAATTAATTTTAAAGAACTGTACCCAAGCAGCATATTAAGTAGACGGCATATCATGTTTCATTCTCTGTAACATTTTGAACGTTCATGTACTCTATACTTTGTCTACTTAGTTTGGTAATCGTCTGGACAATCTTCAAAGCTACTCCATATTTTCAGAGTACATGAGCTATATATTAAGTTTTTTGCATGATATTTCTATCCACTTTCATAATTTTCTTTACATAGTAATCACTGCCCTTTTGAGGTTATCACAGTGGTAAGAGATGACATCAAATAGATAATGATAATTATGTATGATTATGTGTGATTTCATTATCTATACTTTATTTATAAACTAGACATAATATATTAGTTATTATTGACAATTAAAAAGAATAATTTTCCAAGTGAGTCATAGTTGATTGAATTTACTTGTTTTTGAGACTAACATTACTTGATTCTAAAAAATCAAGTTGATTATTCTGACCATTTTCTTGGCGTTTAATTGGAATGAAGGATTGAGGCGAATAAAATTGTTAAGGATGCAAATGAAAGATAAGAAGAATCCTCAGTGCAAACGAGCTGTATCAAAGCAGTAGACCAATATTCATGTCAGAAGAGAAAAACCGAACTTAACCCTATTTTCAGATCATATAAAAGGGGCCTGATTCGTCAAACTAACTCCTCAAATTTGAATTGGGAAGTGATAATATGCAACTTATACATTTTAAACATGTATGTTCATGCATTTTTTGGGCTAAATTAGTAAGTTATATTGCATATTATCATTTTTTTATCTAATTTTCCCTAAAAAATATAAAAAACCTATTAAAATAATTATTTTAAACTAATTTGAATATAATTTGAGCTTGAAAGTTATTTAATGGAAAATAGAATTTCAAACAGTAAAATTTGGTGAAAATTTAATGTTAAAATGATTAATAAATCAAAAGATATCTAATTTATAGATTTTTTTTATTTTTTCCCCATGTATTTTTTTTGGATAAAAAGGTCAAAAAAAGGCCCATATCCACGGGCTGAAGTGGCAAGCCTAGGGGGAGGGGAGCCCATGTTGGATACCCAGGAGGAGTTAACAGATGTGCAACATGTACACTTGTAGAGGGAGAGTGTGGCGCATAAGAAAAGTTGACTGTATTAGCGAGTGCTCCAAATTTATATGTTAACTTTTCCAGAAATTATGGGAAATGGGACTAAAAGGAGAGGAATGTGGCATCATCAGAACCACGAGATCGCGAGCGATACCAGTAAGCTTATCTGTGATATTTGTCTTTTTCTGCAGATTGAAGGGGATATGTGACATCATCTAGAGCGAGTGGAGGATTGTCCACTCAATCAGATGATCAAAGTTTAATCTGAACTTTCAATGTTTGATAGGATCATCATGCGCATCAATCCGACGGTCAGTGACGATTCCACACTTGATGAAGACAGATCAGACGGCTGAGGAGCTTCCCGATCATCAGAAAACGATCATACATCTGTACAAACCAGAAAAAAATTAGAAAAATTCCTTGCAAATCACAAAAAATCCTATGGCATTCTTCAGAGGGCCATACCTTTTGATCTGGAGGGCTTTTTGACTCAAAATGTTTTTGGTGGTTTCCTCTCATAACCACCTATTTTCTGACCAGTGGACCCCCTATAAATAGTCCCCAAAGCTATGTTAATTTTATGTCTTATTCTGTACTCAAATTTTGGCAAAGTTATGAAGGAAAAGAGTTTTGAAAGCATCCAATTCTTGTGTTCTTTGTGTGGCTTCTAGAAAATGTCTAGATGAAGTGAAGCAAAGTCCAAGGAGATGTGAAGAATTGTGCTTTCATCAAAAGGTTAGTGAATTATTTCTCTTCTTCTTAGTTGATTCATGTTGGAGTTAGACGGTAAGACACCGGGCGAAATGTACAGGTTCATGAAGATATAAAAGTGAAGAGAGGATTACTTGCACAAAGGTGAAAGCAAGGTTATATTAGGATTAGATTTCATTTTAATATTTTTATTAGAATCAATTTAGGTTTACATGAATATCCCTGATTAAATACACCACTTAGATCTTTATGTTTTGATCTTCGAAAGGAAATAAACACATAAAAACTATTCCATCATCCTTCTCATCTCTTCAAGTGATCCTATGCTCTCTGTGCTCTCTGTGATTTAAATCTGGATACCTATGCTCTCTGTGAATCGACCCTTGCTCACTCTATATTAGGTTATTTAGCTATTATAAATTTATTGTTTAATTTTTATTTGCCTAAAATGACACACTATAAACACTTTACGATTGACTTAATCAGGAAGCTGCATTTTTATCGTATGATAAAGGAAAATATGATTTAATCCCAGAGTTCAAGATTTTAGAACCTCATTAAATCCTGTAGTTTAATCCAAGGGCTGAGAACATTTGCCCTCCTCTATTAGAATTTTTCTAACCCACTCTTTGTATCCGTCCTTGAATTCTGTCCGATAACATTATTTGCGGCTTTAGTTCATCATATTTATTGGTTACCCTCTTTATTAATAGTGTCAGACTCATATTTCAGCAATGAAAATTTCACTAGAGGCGTTAAGGGTAACAGATTGAGAAGCTGCATGCTTGAGCAAGGCATGAAACCTCACTGGAGAATTTTCAACACTGATTTGGTAACTTAAATTTATTTTGCATAAATTAATAATTTAAATTATCTTTCTATATGTTGTATATTTATTAAGTATAGTCTATACTTATATTTTATATATGAATCTTCAGGTGCAAAAGTTTGACTTAAAAAATATTTTTTTAAAAAATTGATGAGTGAATCCTATGACTTTTAGATAATTATGGGTTTTCTGTTTTAAGGTAATAAAACAGATTGATAAGATATTTTAAGATGATTGGACAAAATACTAGTGAATAATGAAGCATGTATAAAAGTGAAATAAAGTGGTTTATGGCGGTGAGAATCAATGAGAAAGCTTACTTCAGTTAAAAGAACTCTCTAGATGAAATAAAAATGTAAGTTAATAAAGTTTGCTGGGATACAATACTTTTGTAAAAATATGAAAACATACGCGAAATAATAATATGTTATAGAAAGACTGCACAAGAGAAATATGGCATTAGGGAGTATTGTTATATTTGGTCTTTTCTTGAATATGAGTAGATCTGATTTCAGCAAGATAATAATTAATTATCTGACAAAAGTTGTCTTGTGTTATGGAAACACTGAAACTTATTAAATTATCACTTGTATAAGGAGTAGGTAAATTCTGTTCACGTAGAGAGAGGGCAATCATATAGTACAATAGGGAATAGCTGTTCTATATAGTACCATTCAGCCAAGGTCAAATTTGTTTTATATAGTATCATCCTCCTTATTTTATTGCTCAGCTCCAGTAGGTTTGAAATATATGATGTCTATAATCCAATGGCACATTTCACATTTTTTTATATCTATATTATAATTTACATTCACTCCTCTTATAAAGTTCCATCAATACATGCATTTACTGAATGAATTTTGATTATATCTCAACACACAGATCATTTGTCTTCAAAATGTGTTCTCAATATTTCTATTATCGGTTTATTTGCATGGACTAAAAAATATCCAGAAATGATTATCCTCATATTATGTGCATGTCCGATCCCATAGTTATTGGTATGGAGACATTGATGATATAATATGGAGTTTCTTTAGAGGAAACACTTTTCTAAATTGATCTACATGTACCTGTTTCCGGTACTACCCCAAACATCAATCAGATTGGCTCATGGCATGGTTTTTTAAATCATCCTTAGACAAGCACCACCAGAGAAATGTTGGAAGTGAAAATTTGTGTTTTGAATGCAAATTATGAGTCTCTAAATATGAGATCATAAACCGATATCGTGGAAATGCAGCAAGAAGTCTACGAATGCGACTGTATGGTCAAGATGGGAGGATTGATAAATCATAAACATGGGTTTAAAATGCGTCCTCAGGTCCAATTTTACTGAAAAATCTGAATAATTGTTCTATTAAAAACACAGTAAGGTTTAAATACATGACACAATTAGTGAATTTATTTTATATCCAAACATTTAATACAAAATTTAGAACATTATTACTATTTTGAATTTATAATAATTTAACCACAACATATTTAAACCTTAGTTATAAAAATTAATAGAGTTTTATAAATTGATAAACAAAATAATACAGATTTGACTTTTAACAAGTTCGAGTAGCATTATATGATATTTCATAATACTAAGTAAATTTTAGACCAAGAAATGAATCATGATTTATCTTTATTCCTGGACGCACATTTTGTTGGTGGAATTTCGGGCAGCCCCAATAAATGGTGTTTCCAGTTTGATTTTTATTTGGTAGCGTTGCAATGATCTGAATCTACCTCATCTTCTTAAATATCAATCAAGCTTTGATCATAATAAAAACTGGTGACTAATTAAGTAAAGACATGAAAAAATAAATTCACACAAATTAAGGTTGTAGATACTGGTCTTTCTTATGAGTGTCGAGATCAATGGATTAGGGTCACAACTTTCTGAATCTGGAATGCATTAAAAAGTATGGGGCCAAAAAACTGGATGGGCCAAGTCTTGGACAATGTACTGTAGTAGATTTTATGGATGGGACACATGGGCGGAGAATAACTCTTTCAATAGATAACACAGTAAAAATTGTTAGAATACAACACTTGCATCAAGAGGTTCAAGTGGTTCAACTAATAAAATTAATATATTTGAACTAATTTTTTTTATAATTTCTAATCTTAAGTAATTGATATTATTTATGCATAACTGATACTTCGTAAATAAGGCATAATTATGTATCATTATAACAATTGTCCAAACACAGTACAATCAGAGATTAACTCAAGTAAAATGTTCACAGTAACTCACTAGCTAGAATTTTGGAAAAATAGGAGATATTCTGCAATGACTGAGTAATGCATGAGTATTAATTAGTATGATGCTTCAAGGTTGTGTTTAACCACACCCTAACATATATTTGAGTCTTTATGGATGATATATTACAAAGATGCGATACCTCATTGTGGCAAATGCTCCATATGGTTTACAACACGCTCTTTTGTATCATCTAGAGCACAAGATATAAGTTGGGGCACCTTAATTAAATAATTCAGCTCAAATGGATCCTTGATGAATTATACTCTATGTTGATATACTTAATCAACATGTTTGATTATTAAGATTTTGGGATTTTAGATTTCTTATGCAGACTGATAGATTGGCCTAGGAGCTCACACATGTAACAGCATGGTACTCTGGTAGACAACGAGTAAAATAGAGTGATATTTAGTAATTATGAAATTATGATCTCACTGTTTCTATTTCTGTTTCTCTCATTTTATTAAATATCTGTTTAAATCTCCTGGTTACAAAATATACCTAATTTTAACCAAGAATTAAGCACAAAATACGAAAAAAAATAACCATTGTGATTCTAGATGTTCTAAAAACAATGATATTCATGACCTATTGCATGATTAGTTTAAGCATTATAATTACACGTTTAAATCCAATAAAAAAATGTTCTGGATTTCTCTGAGTATTTTTCTGAAAACAGTAATGACTGCTGGGATTAATAAGTAATATTTATTCTCGAGATCATATTTTTTCTAGAATTTCATTTCACAATGATAAATGTTCCTAGTTTGAGATACATGGGTAATGTAAAGGAAGCATAAAGACTGTGCAATATGTATACATATAATTTCCCAGATTAATAATTCTTATGAAAGGGGGTAATATTTACAAAATTAGTTTCAAATAATATAAAAAGTATTGCATGTAAAAGTGTAAGTTTTTTCTCAATGAGTGTGCTTCAAAATTTGAACTATGAAAAGGCTAAGACCTTTTGTATTGGAATACAAACCATCCTTATTATGGTGTCATGGTTGTGAACAAATTAGTGCATGATGTGATCATACACGAAGTATCAGTGGTACATATAATTTTTAGCTTCAATTATTATATTCTTAATTTTTTGTATTTGGTATTATTTCAGGTTTATAGGTCATTACAGAGATTCCCCTGTGAAACACCTAGATGTAGTAAACTTACCAGTAGAGTGATGAAGGTATTAATCTGACATGATTCCAAGAAATCATTGGATGAAGTATGCCAAGTCTGATTAGATTTCTACTTTAATCTTGTCTACTAAAAGTGAAAATATTTCCATGATAACTGACTCATGGTAATAAATTGTTTAACTTATACAGTTCAAATTTATAACTATGTAATATGGAATTATTATCTATCAATAAGTTTATGTATCATGTGGAATGTCTTGTTGCCTATCATGATTTTCTGGTTGTTAAATTTACCCCAGGAACATATTGGTATACTGTCTTAGTTCTATAAACTAAAAATACTAAAATCAAGGATCTTAGCTCTATTTGTCATCATTATTCTTTGTAATTTGGGGGATCAATTGTAGAATTGGAAGATGAGTTGACCTTGTTTTTTCTGTGCCAAGAGGAACCATCAAGAGGATGACTAATCAAAGAGACATCAAAAAATATAATTAACGGACGCAACATGGAATTCGGGGAGAAATATTGTACATAATGGAATGCGAGAATCATGTTTGATTAGGACGGAGAACGTCATTGGTACCACGTGAAGTTGTTTTTTCATGTCTTTATTTAATTAGTCACCAGTTTTTATTATGATCAATGCTTGGTTGGTGCTACATGATGAAGATTTATGTTCTGATAGGATTGAATGTACACCAATGCCATCAGTATTATGAGTCATTGCCTTAGTTTTTTGCCTTTTCTTCAAGGAACTGATGGATATAGTCCAGTTGTGTGAATAGAGGAAAAGCTTGTCTTTGGCATCGCATGATCCTTATAGCTCCGGAATAGGAGAGGCTTTGTTATAGCCAGTGCGCAAACGTTGATTCGTGAGATGGCAACATCAAAAGGATCGATGCAATTGAGCCCTCAGAGGAAGCCCCAAGAGATCATTAAAATATCTTTGAGAGTGGCTGTTCAGAAGCATGGAAGAATGCCACAAGAGAAATCATAAAGTAGAAAATTATACAAAATAGGGATATCAAAAAAGTTTGACGCAATAAATTGATAAACTTATAACAGGTTTCAGGAAGCTTCAAATCAATCGTTAAAAAAATACAATATGGATGATTTGTTTGAGTAACATGAAGATTCAGAAAACATAAAGGGACATGCCAGAACATTAATATCATATCGTCCACAAAACACAAATACTAAAAAAATAGTTAAAAAAGTATTTGAAATAACTTTTTTTCTCTAGAGATCGTATATATGTGATTCCCGAACTTGGACTTCATGATCCACGCTTAAAATTTACGAATTCCATTGCCTATTACATTTCAGTTACACTCTTTCTACTTCTAAACCATGGTCGATTAAAACTACTATAATAAAAAGTTAAACAAGATTTAAATCTGTAAGTGCACTGTGACGCAATTTTTTTTTGAGTTATGTGAAAGTAAAAAAATCATTATAGATTTATATTGCATCACTCGTTATCAAACGAACACCATTGTAATAAATAAAGAAGAAGTATAGTTTAATAAAATGTGTATTTTATAAAAATCATGCGTTGAGTGATTAACAAATAGAGATGAGATATTATATTATTATTGATGAGTGGGTTTGTTTCTCTACTGTGCATATATAAGATCTATATTATTACAAATACGATAAGTAGAATTTAAAATGGTTCCTGAGAGGTATAGAGATGCTAGCGAAGGTATGTAATTTATTTTAAGAGTTTAATAAATAAGATATCAAACAGATAAAAGACTCAGAAGGCAGAAATCATTAATATAAAGACACACAGACATATGTGAAATAATTATCTGTTATAAAAATACCATATGAGGATAATTAAAATAAAATTAAAATACAATTGTATGATATAGAAAGAACCTTGATTATATGTAGCAGAACAATGTGCTGGGGGACAGAACGTAGCTCATATTTCTTAGTCACAGATATATATATATATATATATATATATATATACAAATATATTTAATATGATATCATTGGTTTTAGGTGAATAGGATGGTGAACATTTATTAACATAATTGACCTACTCTACTATTTCTTCAAGACCATAAGGGGTTACTTTGCACACCATGAGTTTATCTGGTAACCCAACCTATCAGTTTCTATAAATTCGTTATTAATTAATTCATCAATGTATTGATACGCTTAATTGAAACTAAGCCTATTTTGCTGTTAGGGTTATTAAGTAGACAAATAATGTGGCCTAGGGTGTCACACACTTGAGAGTTTTGGATGGTTGTGCTCAGCCTTAGTTTATGGGCTTTAATGAAACTTTCAAGTGACTGGAAACTTATGTGAGTGAGTATCAATAAAGAAACACACCGTGCTTTGACACCCTTTCAATTCATTTATAGTCCTATCCTGTTTCTTCTCTTAACCTGAAAGTGTTCATTCTACTGAGACTCAATGGTGGGGAAATCCAATTGAATTTCATCAGGCATAGTTACATGATAAGAAGCGGATACCAATACTTTAAAGATCATGAGGATATATGTGGAGGATGGAACTCCAAAAAGTGTAAAGACACATTAGAGGAATGAAAAAATCAATTATTTGGTTTGTGAAGAAGTGATGTGAATTCTATTTTTGGTTTTAAGATCTATCTTAGATTTGGTATTCCACCATGCACTATAGTTTGGATTAAATTGATAGAAGCTGTAAATTCCATCATGATAATTATTATTATTTCAATCCATCTTCATTCTTATCTCTACAAGATCAAGTCGTCACCTCTCAGATTCCTTGCTTACTCTAAGATGAATTCACTACTACTAGAGTATATACATCCTTCATTTTACCATTAATGCTGCTCTCATATCTCATTAAATACTTTCATTCCCTAGTAAAGTAACATGTATTGCATTGAATGACCATATATTGTACTTAGAAGAGCATTCAATCATCCTATCGAAGAATAGATGCCTCAATGGTACCAACCAGTTTATAACCCATGTCTTGCCAAATCATTTTGAGCCTGATCTTTGGTTATATTTTAGATGTTAACCCTTATTACCAAACCCAATTCTTTAATTTTTTTCTTTTTATATTCGTTCCTACTAACAGAATTGAATCGTGGGGTTGATTTCTGAGATGAAAAATATTCACTTACAGTCCTTAAATATTCATTATTCCTATAAAATTAAGTACAAATTCTAATGGATTTTTTATTTCGACAATAATGCATGAAAGAAACAGTCATTTGTCAAGCAAGCTGGGATAGAACATAAAATTTGGTTTAAAAATAACTTTGGCCCAAAACTTTTATTTAGCCTCATATTAATTTTCTCCCCTCTTCTTGGTTTAACACATTAGTCTAGCGTTTCAGATATTTATTTTAGACATTATTGCGAGTCCCTTAGCAATGTCCTTAGCCAAATTTTGACTAAGACCAGAGTGCCCACTGCCCACCACGCCTGTGTGCTGCCTGCGACGCCATCATGTTGGGGCGCTTCATATTATTTTTAGACATTATGAAGAATTCATGATTCGTATTAACAACCACACTGAATAAATATTATAAAATTGATAAGAGGGACTAACATTATTCATACTAACATATCGATTTTGTCATCAGGCTGGCAGTGAAAGATTGAATAGCCAATAAACTCCCCCTCAAGCTTGATGCCCAACATTAACTTCCAAATGTCATAGCTTCCTTCCAAGTACAAGAAACTTGGTTCTTAAAAATGACTTGTAAAAAATATGTACGAATTATTAATTAAAGCTAGCATACTCTAGAACAATATCATTCTTCTCAAGACAAAGCTAGAGAAAATGATATCGAGTCTCAATGTGCTTTGAATGACTATGGAACATTGGGTTGTTGGAAAAATCAATAGCATATATTTTTCTATCTTCAAATTGAAATGGATTGCCTCTGTGTTTTTTACCTTTCCTATCAATTGAGATATCCACATACCTTAATATATAGCAGTAGTGGCAGACATATACTTTGCTTCACAAGATGAGTGTGCTGCTATCTTCTTCTTTTGCGATCTTCCACATATCATATTTAGTACAGGTAAGAATACCAAACCAGCTCTAGTCCTCCAATCCACTTGGTCTCCAACATAATCCTATCTGAATAACCCATGAGAACATTTTCTCCTCCTTTCTCATAGAACAAACTAAAGTGTAGCATCCCCTTCAAATACCTCAATAGTTTCCTAGTGGCTCCCTTATGTTCATCAATCGAATTCTCCATTAATCTGAGGATAAAGCCAACTGAGAACATTATATCAAGTCTAGTATGCATCAAATATCTTATACTTCCAATGAGGTAATATACCCAATGTAATTCACTAGTCAATGTAACTCCTTTTTATAATGCACTTGAAGCCAACCAAAGGAATCTAAGTTGGATTCCAGTCCACCATGCCATAGTGCTCCGACATCTTTATAGCATACCCCTTTTTGCCAAACTTAACTTTTCAATCCTTTTGAGTCACCTCAATTCCAAGTTATGAAGTAATCAAATATCACTCATTTTAAATTCTTCCTTTATCTGAGCTTTAAACTTTTCAATGTGATATTTCTTTAGACTACTCACATTGACGTCATCAAAAGCTTCACTAATCAGTAGGGAAAAATCACAAAAAACTTTTTAGTAGACTTCATACTCATCCGAGTTTATTATGAATCCAAAAGAGAATAAATATTTGTCTAATTCTGTGTACCAAACTCCAGATGCTTGCTTCAAGCCATAAGAGGTTTTTTTTAACTTCATCACAAGGCGCTCACTTCATCTCTTCTCGTAGCATTCAGTTTGCTTCACACAAAATTCTTATTCTAAGTATTCATTTAGAAAGGCGCATTTGATATCCAACTAATTAATTTTCCATCTTCCTTGTTTTTCAAGAAAAATTAGTATTCTGATAGTTTCCCTCCATGCTGTTGGAGCATATACTTCTTCAAAATCTATCCCATGCTTCTGAACATAACCTTTTGCAACTAACCTGGCTTTATATTTTAGTGCATCTATACAAGGATTTCTCCTCACCTTGGACATCCACGTGAGGCTGATTGGCTTACAACCAGATTGTGGAGTCAATATTGCCCAAGTGTCTTTATTCTTTATTACTTTGATCTCCTCCTAGGTGGCACACATCCATTCTTCCATCTTATTTTGCTTTGAGATAAGTTGTAATCTCCTCCAAAGCCCAAAATAGTTATGCTGGATAAATGTGTACGTGTTGAGAATTATCATAAAACTTGTCAAGGTCTCTAACTCTCTTAGGTTAATCTTCCTCCATGGTTAGATGGAGTCAATGACCGTGACTTGGAGGACGATCAGGACCTTCTTCGTGAAATTCATGTTGATCAGGATATTCAGAAATTTTTTTGCAGAAACAAATGTATCTTAATCTTCATGATCATCAGACGTCTTCCACTCTGAATGACTCCCTTCTTCCAATAGCATATCTCTACAAACATGAACTTTGTCATTTTGTGGATTATAGAATCGACAACGGTTTGTGCCTGTGTCAAGTAGCCACTCAAAATCACAGGCTTGCAGCTATCATCTATTTTCCTTAGCTTCTCCCTCATTAACTTTACACGAGGAACATAACCGAACACTCTTAAGTGGTCTACATTTTGTTTTATCCTTCTCCAAACGTCATAAGTAGTAGTTCCATCCAGACATTTAGTAGGAGAATGATTCATAACGTAAACACAAGTTGATGAGGTTGTCATTTTTATTTTATCATATTTCTCACCATGCCCATAATGGCTCTATTTCTTCTTTGAACCACGCTATTCTGCTGTGGGGAATGTGGCGCTGAAAGCTTACGCTTGATTTTCTGCATTTCACAATAGGAAGAAAATTCTAAGGAAGCAAACTCTCTCCCTTGACCACTTTTAAGAGTTTAAATTATTTCACCCTTCTCTACTTTAACCGTAATCTTAGATTTGAGAAAGTTTTGGAATGCCACACTCTTCTCATTTAGAACTGAAACCCACATAAGTCTAGAGTATTATCAACCAATAGTAGGAAAAACCTTATCCCTCCAAAGGTGGCAGATAATATTGGTACAAATCATACCATTTATGAGCTCCAAGGGTCTGGTAACCTTGAAAGATGCACTAGGAGAAAATGGACATCTATGTTGCTTCCTAGCAACACAATCTCTACAGAGATTTCTACAAATATTCAGTGATTTCTAGATAAGGTATTCCCTTTTCTATATCAAGAGATGACAAAATCTTTCAAAGAATGAAAATTCAACTGTCCATACCTCTTGTACCATGTTCAAGCCAATTCTGATTTGGTTTCATCAACCATACAATTCACCAAAAGAGTCAACTTCAACAAGTAGATGTGAAATCTTGTTTTGTTTACCGTTACTAGTAGCCTTATTTGTTAATCATATATGAAGAGTAAGCCCTCTTCCAATATTGTCTTACAACTTGCCAATCTAACTGTCCAAGACTGAAAATATTAGACTTAAGTCTTCCAATTTACAGGACACTACTCAACTCCATTCATACTCCATTTTAGGGTCTCAATATAGTGCTTCCTTAGCCATAAAAAATCTCCAAGTTAGACCCATTTCTGAAACTCACAGAACTAAGTAGAGTTTCATCTAGTTTTTGAAACAAGCTTCTATCACCAATGATGTGATTTGTTGTACTAGTATCTAGATATTACATCCAATATCCCTAGTGTAGGTCATCATCTCATTTGAATGACACATCAATCCAATCTTCAACAACTGTCATTATGAGTGCCAACAGTTCATTGTCATTAGCATCCACAATCTAAGCCTCGTCCTCCTCGTCTCTATGACATTCAGAAGCATAATGTCTAAGTTTTCAACAATTGTAATATCTCACCTTGGACTTATCACGAGGCTTCTCTTCATCATTGTTATCAAATCATCTTCCACCAAATTCTATTTGTCCATCTCTACCATGACCTCTTCCACCTCCATGACTTCTTATATAAGAGCTTTGTCCATCATACTTCTTGATTTTCCCCATTGCTTTGACCAAAATAACTTTCTCATTTCATTTGACTCCACAATGCTTTATCTTGTCCTCATGGCACTTGAAAGATCCTACTGCTTCATCCAATGTGATGGCGTCGATGTTAATCAATTGGCCAATAGTTGTTGTAATAGCATAACAATTGTTTCAAATTTCTCCCTCAACGATTGGATTTTTGCCGTTATCTCTCTATCTATACCAACATTTTTCTTCTAGAAAATCTCCCATGTCTCCTTTGCACTTTTCTTGATATCAAGCTGCTTGAATCTTATTTGAGATTCCCTCGGTGACTGGTCCAAGTATGGTATACAACATTTGTTGATCTTTTGTCCTCGACCCAGATCTGGTCTTCATGGCATCCCAGAGATCATTCATCTCCAGAAGAACTTTCATTCTTATAGGCTATTATAATTAGTTAGTTTTCAAGAGTTTGCGAAACCAATTTCCAAGTGTGGTGAGAGACTTGATGGTTGTTTGGTGACGCCCCCCTTTTGGGTGACCTATCATCAACATGATATCCAGCTTGAGTCTCCCTCAGTGGAAAGGCTACTTCTCCTGTGCCTTGGATCACACTTTCTCTAATACCAGTTGAAGGGGCCACATACCCACTCACAACGAAGAAGGAAGAAGAGAGAATAGAGAGAGCTACAATTTCATCAACTAAAGTTCTGATTCTATTCCCATGTAAAAACACAGGATAAAGGTTGCCCGTTTATAAAGCAAGAGATGCTGTCTGGGATGAAACTACTTGCCATAGAAGAGGAAAATAACAACATAGCAAGAATGAGTTAAAGAAACCAAAAAAAAAAAACAGTGGACCCAACCACATTTCTATTGCCCCATCATTTTATATCACCGCTGCACCCCGTAGCCACATTGCCGCACCACGCATTCGCACCCCACCATTGTGCCACCTCACCTCATCATAGTCCTATTGTGCGGCTAGGCCTCCCAGGTCCGTCTCCTCCCCTCAACGCTTAATAGAGTGTATTCCTACAATTAATAGCTATGGATAGATTGTTGCCGGTAGGTGTATGTTCAATAGTGTAACCTGAATAACATTCCAGGATATTGATTGTGGAGCTACTAAGTTTTCTTTGACTATTGCAACTCTGTTAGACAGGGCTCTTGCCCTCGAATGAGGTGACACCCCCTATTATCTAGAACTCTGTGTTTGAGTCATCGCATGGCTTCTCTGCTGCCTTCTCATCTTTCCATCCATTCAAAGTTTTACTGCATCAAAGAGAGATAAAAAGAAATAGAGGGAGCGAGAGGGTAAGGGAGAGAGAGTAAGATAGAGATAGAGAGAGATAGATATATAGAAAGGGAGAGAAAGGCAACAAGGGAATGAGAGAGAGAAATATGGGGAGAGTGAATGAGAGAGACATAGCAATTGAAAGTGATAAATAGAGAGACAACGAGAATGAGAGTAAGCGATGGATAAAGATAGAGAGAAAGAGATAAAGAGATGAAGAGATGGACAGAAAGAGAGGGAGAGCAAATGAGAGAGAGAAAGAGAGAGAGCAGTAGATAGAGATAGATGTTGGCGGAAAGCTGGAGCTTTCACACCTTCTGATAGGTGCTGACAAACAAGAAATGAATGTAGATTGAGAGAGGAAGATTGAGACAGGAGTGAAAAACCAACTTTTCAACTTAACATGTTGACATAAAGATTGTACATATTTATAGAGCACAAGAAAGAGAAAAACTGTAACTGCTTGCGAGATTTTCTTTCCCACTAATGGAGCACACCCGAACGACATTGACAAAATGTCATCGAAGCCATCATCGCCATCATCACCATCACCGCCGGTCCGTGTCCAGGCCGACCGGCACGCCAAAGCATCCGTGAAGACGCGCGGGCTTAAATACCCCGGGTAGAGCACGTCCGCGTTTGTATCACCGGTTTTTAATTATCTGTTTTCAGTCGTTTGATTTCATGTTCATGTTCGTCATGATGACTTCACCGTACTCGTCATGACGCATCCGTATGATTGCATTTCATCCGTCATTTTTTTCGAGTCGCTTTATTATTTCCCCATGTTTTTCATTTTCAGTGTTGTAAAGGGGTCCCTTATTGGGCCCCTATGTGTACTGTGTATTGGGTCCATCATGGCCCTATATAAGGCCATGATGGACCACGTTTCTCCCCAAATCTGGAATTTGTGTGTTACAGTTACATCCCGTTTTTCAGATCTCATCAAGGAGAAGAAGAGAGGAAGAGAAGGAGGAAGGAGAAGGAGAAGGAGAAGAGAAAAAGAGTGAAGAGAGAGGTCGAGAGAGGTTGGAAGGGAAAATGAACTACTTCGCTGGTTGATCTTGCCCGCCCTTGCAGTGCTAGTCGTAAATCCTTCCCACACGAGGTACGATTGTGGTTCTATTGCCCAAACAGGTTTTGGCTGCGGACATCATTCGTACATGGTTGCACAGCAGGGTTTGTCCCGTGAACATTCTCTTCCGGGTCCACACCTCCACGGTCAACCTGCTCGTTGAACCGATTGATTCCTGCCTTGCTCGCATGCCATGTTTTGATCGAGGGCCCCACTTGAGAAACACTGGCCACTGGACGCTTCTGTAAATGGCGCCTAGACCGGCAATCTTTGGGAAGTTGATCGTGTAAAGCCATTGACGCATCGTGCTGAACCTTCGATGCATCATGTGAAGGATTGGACATACCCAGCCATCCCTTGCTGCTCGTCCACCGTGGGTTGATCGTGCAGAGTCTTCTTACGCGAGCACTAGAAGCATCACGGCTGTGTGTTGCTGCCGAGGCTACACGACGTCACCGTCCTGCCCTTACCTCACGTGGTTACAACACTTGGATAACTCCACGCTCTGTCCGAGTGGGCATCGCCGAGCTGTGCACTGATCAGTTAGTCACAACAACTTGGGAGCACCACTGTTCAAGCGCGCCAAATCCAATCCTGCCGCCGTGCAACCATGACACCCGTGCCCATTCACCACGGTGTCACGTGACGAACTCACTCCACCTACCCTTCCAAGCCTACCCAGGATGAGGTATCTATCAACACGTGCATCATCAACATAGTTGCACTCCCTTTGTGCACCACACAGGGGATTCAACTCCATAATTGCCAGTGCACTACCCCTTGAGTTTCTCGTCCTCCGACCTCCATTGATTGCTTCAGCAGTGAGCCATCAATTGAGCACGCAGATCCTCTCCAGCACGTCTCCAACGCATCTGCCTGCATCGCTCTGTGCACCGATAAAGACGTCAACGACAAACGCCGCCACCGATGAGGTACGCCATTCCCCTTACTCGCCAGTTATATTATGTCTTTCAGCATATCTTTCGACTGCACTCCACCGTGCTTGGGTTAGATTAGGTGAGAGATCACTTTGAGAAAAATACGAATTGAGCATCTTCATAAGTACGGGTTGAGCCCATCCGTTACGTGTGATCCCCTATGGAAGTATTCTGTTCGGCGCCGTAGTCATCGTCGTCGCTACGACGAAGGTCAAAAGGTCACCGTCATCGTCACCGGCTGCTGCCTCGGAGCTCAGAGCTCGGTGAATTCCCACTCGTCGGCCCTGCACGTACACTCCACTCAAGACATTCGCATCCACATAGTTACATTTACTTTAGTGAGTTACCCGTCGAACGAAGTCGTTAACAACGTCCGACATCACCCATGTAGCTTACAGTGGACGGAAAAAAATAGTTGGAAGAACTAGGCTGGGATAATGGCAAGAGTAACTGCCTTCATGGGTAGCGAAAATGATGAACTAGGCTTAATGTCATTAGTCTCCTCTCTAAGCCCAGTTCTTATGCTCTTTTCATGGATGCCCAGCTCTTGACAAAGTTAGTAAAAATGAATTATTCCCAAAGCCTTTGTGAGAATTTCTGTGAGCTGATCATTTGTAGTTACATAATCCACTTCGATTTTCTTTTCTTCAAGACACGACCATATGAAATGATACTTTGTATCAGTATGCTTAGACCGATTGTGGAATATAGGATTCTTTGACAAAGCGATGATTGATTTGTTGTCTATTAGGAGATTTATGGGAAAAACTGTTTATGTCATCAGTTCTTCAGTAAGTCTTGCTAACCAAATCCCTTAACAAACTGCATCAGTGGGGGCTACATATTCTGATTCACATGAAGATAAGGCCAATATCTTCTATTTCTACGAAGTCCAACTTATCAAGCTTGATCCGAGAAAAATAATACTCTAGTAGTGCTCTTTCGATCTATAGGATCCCCAACATGATCGGTGTCACAATATCTATTGAGAGAGACTTCTTCCTTGATTCTGTGGATTAATCCCAGGTTCACAGCCCCTTTGACATATATAAGGATCATTTTTACTGCTGCCGTATGTTCTGATTTAGGATTTTCCATCAGCCTACTAAGATAACCTACAGAAAACATAAGATCAGGCCGTGTGTGAGTCAAGTACCTCAGACTCCCAATTATGCTTCTGAAAAATGTAAGATCAGCTGGAGGATTCACATCTTCTTGGTTGAATTTGAAACTTGCTTCAAGAGGTGTAGAGACTTAGTTACAACCACTCATTCCACTTTGTTGAAGTAGCTTTAGATCATAAGTCTTTTGACTTATTCTGATGTGATCCTTCTGCTGATCCACTTTAACACCCAAATAAGAGGTCAACAATATGAGATCACTCATTTCAAAGTAGCTTTACATCTAAGTCTTGAATTTCTGAATATGCTTGACACTTGATCCTGTGACTATGATATCATCCACATACTCTCCAATGATTAGCCAAAAAATTTGAGGTATCTTGAAATAAACAGCATGTTCCAAGGAGCTTCTGATGAAACCAAGAGTAGTTAAGTATTTATTAGGCTTTCTGTACTAAGCTCGTGGGGCTTGCTTCAACCCATAAAGGGCCTTCTTCAATTTTAGGACATAATTTTCTTTGGCCCTCTTGATGAAACCGTCATGTTGCTTTACATATACAACCTCTTCTATTTCACCATTTAGAAAGGCTATTTTCACATCTAAATGGTGAATTTCCCATCCTCCACGATCTGCAAGTGCAAATAAAACTCTTATAGTTTCCATTCTTGCTACATGAGCAAATACCTCTTCATAGTTGATTCCCCATTCCTCCACATAGCTCTTTGCCATTTGTCTACCCTTGTGAGAGAGTATTGCTCCTTTTGAGTTTGTTTTTACCTTGTAAACCCATTTGAGTCCAATAGGCTTAGCTTATTTTGGCAGAAAGACAAGACTTCATGTATCATTCCTTTTGATAGCATCAATCTCCTCTTTCTTTGCATTCTTCCAAACTTCATGCGTTGTTGCTTCTGAGTGTGAAGTGAGTTCTTCATATA
Organism: Wolffia australiana; assembly: GCF_029677425.1. Lineage (NCBI taxonomy): Eukaryota > Viridiplantae > Streptophyta > Magnoliopsida > Alismatales > Araceae > Wolffia > Wolffia australiana. Next base: position 24,490,893 of record NC_135835.1, on the reverse strand, counting down.
TCCAATGACATTCCTCGAGATCCATATAAATTTGATTTATATCTTTGTACCTTGTATGTGATTGTTCTTTAGAAATTGCTTGTTGTGTGTCATCATGATGGTAAATTTCATCTTCATATTCTTCATGCTCACTTGATTGTTGACTTGAAATTGATTGGTCCCGGTCAACTTGTTCTTCCTCTACATAAGGAGGTTGAGAAAAATCTGGGATACAAAGCATACCTTGAAGTTGAGATGGACTCCAATCCCATTGGTTGTTTTCTTCAAAAATCACATCCCTACTGATCTGCACTTTGCTGGTCTTTGGATCATAACTTTTGTATCCTTTTGTACCAAATCCATAACCTATGAAAATCATAGGATTGCTTCTACTTTAACAGCCTTTGTCCAAGTTCATTCACATAAATTAGAGAGTCAAAAACTCTAAAATGAGAAACATTGGGCTTGCGACTATTCCAGGCTTCATAAGGAGTTCTTCCTTCCAAGCTTCTTGTTGATGATCTGTTTAAAGTGTACACTCTGGTATTAACGGCTTCTCCCATAATTCATGAGATAAATTCTTTTCTTTTAGCATGCATTTCACCATATTTATAACTGTCCTGTTTCTTCTGTCAACAACTCCACTTTGTTGAGGCGATTAAGGAGTAGTTAGCTGCCTCTTTGTGCCATGGTTAGAACAATAAGAAGATAGTTCTGAAGAATTGAACTCTCCTTCTTGATCACTGCAAAAAATTACCAAATTCACTTCCTTTTCAGCTTTAGCCATCATCTTGAACTATACAAAATCCTGGAATGCCTCACTCCTTTGCTTCAAAACAGCAACCCACATTAGCCATGAGTAATCATCAACTAGAAGAAAAAAATACTTGTTTCCTCCATAAGTGGTGGGTGAGATAGGACCACATATATCTCAATGGATGAGCTCAAGTACTCTGCTTGCTCTGAATGTTGAAGAAGGGGGAAACAAACTCCTATGTTGCTTGTTGGCAACACATTCCTGATAGAGATTCTTAGGAGAGTCAAGGGATGGGATTTCCCATACTAACCCCTAAGAGAAGAGTTTTTGAAGAGATTGGAAATTCAAATGACCATACCTTTTGTGCCACAGCCACCCTTCTACTTAATTTCCTTTTGACAGAAAGCACTTCTCCTCAATTAATAGTTTTAGAAGGTATAGTCTTCCAACGATCTTCTTCATTTTTGCCAAGACTCTTTGGTCTTTGTCATAAAAAAATAAGCGAGCCCAATTCCAATACCATTATGGCCTCCTTCCCTTTATTCCTAAGGGGGGAAGGCCCATATTTCCGCAATAAGAAGGGGGGGTGCCCATCATAAGAACAAAGAGAAGAAAAGGATTAAAAATATGTAGTTCCTTTGTTTTTTCTGGTTGATTTAAGTGTTTTTTACTAGTTTTAGTATTTGAGACATTTACAAAAGTGCCCCTTAAGAAGGGAAAATTAGGGTTTCATCATAAAATCGTTAGGGCACCACCGTGGCCATCATCGACGTCACCATCACCGCTGCCCGTAGGTCTCCCACCTTGCAAGCCACACTTGAGACACCAGCTCTGGCCGCTCCTGCCACTATTGCAGGACCTGGAACAGTCACTACCGCCAGATACAAGCGCAGTTAGTCGCGACCACAGCCGATCGTGGCCGCATTCAGGCACGACCGCAAGCCGCAAGAGCGACAACCGAGATTGCATCCATAGCTGCAATCTGTGACCCTCGCCTATTGCAAGCCTAAGCCAAGGACGCAGCCGTAGCCGCAAGCCACAACCACAGAAGTAGCCAGAAGCCGCTATTGAAACTACATCCCAAGTTGTTTCTGTGACAATCACGACTGCAGATACGTGACAATCGCGATAGCCGCAGACATAGATGGCCACCACCGCAAGTGACGACCGCGCCAGCAGTAGTTGAGGCTGCAACTGCAGCTATAGGCTGCGCTCACGCTGGGAGCAAGCCAAGGCCATAGCCGGTCGCGGCCGGAGTCACGATCGCAATCACAGTGGATCGCAGGCGTAGCCATTGCTGGCCACGATCGACAGACACCAGCTATGGCCGCACAAGCAGCAACTGTGGTTGTAGCCGCCGCCCATGGAGGGTGACAACTACCAGGCAAACGTCCACCGCTAAAAGCCGCATCCACCACCATCGCTGGAAGCCATCGCCGCCGCCGCAACCGTAGCCAATAGCCGACAGCCGACACCCTTAGCTAGCGCAAGCAATGCCACAGCAAACAACCGACAATTGTTGTTACCGCAAGCGTTGTCGTAGCTGCAACCAAAGCCAAAGGTGCAGCCGTAGTCGCAGCCGCAGTCATTGCTACAGCTGATAACCGACATTTGCAACTGTCGCAGGTGATACCACACATGTAGCCATAGTCACTGCTGCAGCTGATAGCCGACATTTGCAACTGTCGCCGAGGATACCACACCTGTAGCCATAGTCACTGCTGCAGCTGATAGCCGACATTTGCAACTATCGCCGAGGATACCACACCTGTAGCCTCAACCACTGCAGGTGTAGCTGCAACCACAGCCACATGCGCCGCTGCCATGTCCCATCGTCGTGCCTACGTGCGCTCACTGCCATCTTGCCACGCCATAATGCCCACCATCGAGTCCGTCATCGTGCTGACTTATGCTGTCGCGCACACTCACCCCACCGCGCCTAGTTCTGCCACCGCACCTACTTGTGCGACCGGGCCTAGTTGTGTCGTCGCACCCTACGCGCGTCGCAGCACCTACCTGCACTGATGCGCCTAGCTGCGCCGCTGCAACCACCTGCATCATCGCGCCTACCACCCTCCCCCCCACCCACCCCACCCCCCCCTCTCGCCGCCAGGCATGCACGCATCGCCGCGCGGCCCATGCCACACACTCGCCTAAGCGTACCTACTATTTACTAGAGTAGCCTCAAGAGGAGGGATCGCCGGAAGGCCCGCTGCTGCCAGTTGACTGCCGCAAAGTACATGCCATCGCAAGAGGAACAGCTGCCATCATCAGCATCGATTCCTGTTTCCGTCCATCATTAGCTAGATTTATAGCTGTCATCATCATCGTATTGACGCTTGACATCGTTGTCGCTGAAGTCTGATGCATACCCTGTTATAGCCGCCCAGTGCCACTACGCCTTTGCGTCGTCTTAAGCCCGCCGCTACAGTCTCCATGTCTTCGTTGCTATTATTGTTATGTCGAACTGAGTTTCAATGTCTTCACTCAAATCTCCAAACATCACGGACATGGCTTACTAGTCCTCCTTTTTCTCCACCTTTTCTCCATCGATAGCTTCCCACAAAATATGGGCGCCCAAGTGTAACTGCCTACGCATTGCCCACAATGTGTAATCTGTCTTTGATAAGAACGGTAATGTACGGAGGGGCCCTCCGGGTCCCTTCATAGCTTCAATAGGGATCCCTCTTGCCTTCAGCAGCAGCACCAACAGTGGCCTAACGGTGTGGCATTTTCTTTCACTCAGAACATGAAGCTCTGATAACAAATGTTGGAGGGTAGCTGTTAACGATGAAGAAAAGAATGTCAATCAAGAGAGGAAGATAGGAGTGAAAAATGAACTTTTCAGCTTAACATTTCAGAAGAAAAATGGTACATATTTATAAAGCAAAAGAAGGAGAAAAATTCTAACCGCTAGTGAGATTTACTTCCCAGCTAGCTTTCAACGGAGGGATGAAAATAACTGGAAGAATAAGTCGGAGAGTGGGGATACTGGTAGGAGTGACAGCCTTCAATGGTAATGAAGATTACGAACTGGGTTTGATGCCATCAATAGGGGGAGAAAATGAGCTAATCAGCAAGAATAAGAGAGAGAGTGCGGGAATAAGTGAGTGAGACCAAGAGGGCATTAGATAGAGATAGAGAGAAAAGACAGAGGGAAAGTAAGAGACAGAGAGTGTTAGAAAAGGTTGGGGGACAGAATAAGCCAGGGAGAGAGAAGGACAAAGAGATATTTAGCAAGGGAGAGAGAGGGAGACACAGAGAGAGGAAGAGAGATGGGGGGAGTGACTGAGCGACAGAGGCTATAAGAGAGAAAGAGATAGGAGGGAGAGAGTGAACGAGAGAGAGACAGAAAAAGATCTGCGAGAGAAAGAGAGAAAAAGAGATAGGGAGAGAGAGGGAATGAGAGAAAGAGAGATAGATAGAGAGAAAGATAGCAAGAGTAAGAGAGAGGGAGAGAGAGGGAATGAGCAAGAGATAGATAGATAGAGAGAAAGATAGCAAGAGTAGGAGAGAGGGAGAGAGAGGGAATGAGCAAGAGATAGATAGATAGAGAGAGTGGAAGACAGAGGAAAAGGTAGAGAAAGATAGCAAGAGTAAGAGAGAGGGAGAGAGAGGGAATGAGCAAGAGATAGATAGATAGAGAGAGTGGAAGACAGAGGAAAAGGTAGAGAAAGCAAGAGAGAGAAAGAGTGAGCCATTAAGTGAGAGAGAGAATGAGCGAACGAGCACGCGAAAGAGAGGCAGTGAGAGTAAAATTGAGAAGACACTTCAGGAACACTGAAATAGGAATACTATTTTCATAAATGCTCTAAATTGTGATTTCTAGTCAGCAACGGTTACTTCATATAATGACACACAACAGTTTCTTGGTGTACAAAATGTAATATAAATGCCTTCTAAAAAAGTAAAATGCAAAAAATTTAAAGCAAACATAATAGGACCCTCATTGTAGGCTTTCCCTTCCACTCACAACCATGGATTCATACATCGCCGTGCAGCCAATACTTTGATGACTTAATTAATATGGATACAGGATCGAGCTGAAAATTTACAATACTTCAACTCATTCACTGTGTCTTTCTTACTTGATTACTCATTAACATCATGTAGGCTTAAGAACTAATTTGGATCACGATCCAACCAACTGAAAATCATAAGAACTTTTATTTATATGAAATAGTGTCTATTTAATGAATGTTTTTATTCAAGGAGTAAGAGACATACCAAAGGATAATTCGAATATTTAACTGAATGCTTGAATAAAAACATGATTATAGATCACATATTAACAATCTGTGCTCAAATCAAGTATTAGGTGCTCTATATAGTTTACAGAAAATCGGACAAGAGTCTGTAATCAATATATGGTCGCCAAAATTTAATCATGAACTATAGTTTCTGTTTCCGTGAAATTCACGCTTTACTTTTTGGATCATTTCAAGTCCATTTCGTACTTGCATGAAATCTTGTTTAGGGACCAAAGGGCCACGATGTAAATTTATCATTTATGACATTTTATTTTCATAAACAATAAAATGAGATTTCAGCTGTTGGCTGGGTTTGACAGTGATCAGTATCTCTTACAAGATTTCCAAAGATGAAGTAAGGCAAATCAAAGTAGACCTTTAGAGTAAAACAAAAACACTAGGGGGGATCCACTCACAGAATATAAAGTCAAATCCACTACTGTTTGATTCATCAAACATATAGTCTGACAACCTGTTTCACTTATGCTTTTTTTGCTTTAGCGATCTTTATTAGACATATTGGCATTGTCTATGGAACAAGGAGTATGCTAGTATTCTTCATAACCCACACCTGTAGTGCTTTACAGGGATCTTCACACCATATCAGTCATAGGAAGTGGAAGAGCCCTATGAGAGGTGGGATGACAACGGGGCATATCTAAGGAGAAACTGGGATTTGTATCCTTTACAGTTTGATCTTTTGGCATATCATTACATGGCCCATGAACCATGAGGACACTATCCTTATAATGTCTTGGGCAGTTCGATGAAGATGGTTGTAGGAAGGTGATGCAATCTACAAGCCTTGTGATCTTAGACCTATAAGGCACCTAGTAACTATGGGGATAACTTATATATGTTTTAGTTGAGCTTAATGAAATGCATGATTGTAGTTGACTCAAGTTTAACTTCATGGATTTGGCATGAAAGGCTTGGGCATTTAACCTTTGGCTTGCTAGAATCTTTTCATATCTACATCTTGTCAAAGGCGTTCGAGGATTTATTTCTCCCAGTCACTCACATCAAAGTTATATAGCTTGAAACAAAAATAAGTTCCTAATTCCAGAAATACCAGTGTAAGAAGGAAAAAAATTTGAAACTAGGAAAGGGCGACGTGTGTCGGCCTGTTTCATACCAGACGTGGGTAATCATTGTTAAAGGGAAGGTTACAAACCTTGAGTGCATTTAAGAAGTTCAATAGTCTCTCTAAATATGATATGTATGCGAATATAAGAATACCGTACTCAACCACGATTATTTTTATTCAAGAAATTCGAAAGTCACTGAGATCAAAATGACATCCAATGGGAGCTGTCAATACCCGTGCTAACCCAATACAACTTATGTGGTGGAGAGAACGAATATGAGTATTAGCTACATAATTCAGTTTATTCTAAAATGTATAAGGCTTGAACATCAATGGCGGGGAGAATTTATAAACACATATGTCTATCTTTTGAACAGCATCTCTACCAAAATTATTTTGTTGAACCAAACTTAACAAATGTCGACTGCCTCAAAGCCACGGATAAAACAATTATGATTTGTTTTTTGGGTACCCAGTCCATCTAAAGGTGTTTAACGAATGCCAGAAAAATCTTGATAATAGAAATAAGGCAATGTGGCTATTAGGTAGGATCAAAACATACATTTTATTGTGATTATCTAGAAATTGGAAGAGTATACCTTTAGGGTTAGCTTCAACAGCTCCTGTCCTAGAAGAACCTTATCAATTTCAGGAGACACGACGAGGTTATGTGGAGACATGATATGAAGGATGTAATTGATGCGATTGAAAGACAAGAGTCTTGGAGCTTGGATGCTATGTAAGGAGGCTGAAAACCATAGGGAGAAATAAAGAGAAGCCAAAGTAAATATATATTGGGTAAACAACCAAATTAGTTTCAAAATGGTATATCTAAAAATCTGGAATAGATGCTGAAAAAGGGTTTTATCATGTGGCAAAGATGTACACCAATTGAATCTTGACAGCTTTCAGTGCAAAAAAGGACGGGAAATGCGTTAGTTATACGTAAAATCAGCATATGTTAATGGGGTTGTCCTCAACAAAAATTATACCAATCAACAATATATATTCCTTCAATGAGGATCTCAATATCATGTGGTGAAGATGAAATAGGAGTTGTGCAAACATAGACATGCCTCATTCTCTTGTATACACAAGTAGAAAAATGTTTTCTTTCAATGGGTTTCCCCAGAAACATTGTAGGGTAAATAATCAATTTGAGCTTCCCAAACGAACCCTCTTGTGGGAGTATATCCTGATGACGTAAGCGATATTGGCGTAGATGGTTAGCATATTCAAAGTTAAAAAATGAATCTAAATATAATATTTTACTAATTTATTCATACTTACGAATTGGAGTAATCACGGAGAATGGAAATATCACTTTTCATAAGAAAGTAGGTGTCTTTAATATTTTTCAAGGACACAATATGTGGGACTTTAATCCAATACATATGCAATTCGAGACCAAGCACTGAGTTCAGAAGTACAATTGGGAGCTTAAGGCACATTCCTTGCACTCTTTTTGACATAGACAACTTCTAGTCCTCCCCAATCTCTCTTGTAAATGTTATATCTTCCTCACCTTACAGTCATTTGGCTTCTAATAAACCTCCCGTCTTTGTTACTTTCCATTTTTTCTCTCAAGTACATCCTCCCTTTTGTGACCATTTCAGTCCAGGTCCTCTATTAAGTCATTTGACATTCCCTAAACATGTATATTCCTTCAAGAAAGTAACTTTGTTGCTTTCTTTTCAAACATGGATTAATGGTCAATGTGGTAGTATTTAAAAAGCCACACATCCACATCTTTATCAGTTCAGTTGTATGATCTCTGGTCGCATTCTAGTGGTTCACAATACATCCATTTACTTCCCATTGAAGTTATATTCTGGGTCATTTGGTATTTGGGCAATGACAACATTTGGGATGACAAGTGTCTTTATTGGAGTGAAACTGACCAGGATCCCCCTAATACTCAAAGTATGATGAGGGCAAAAGACTCTTCAACCAACACGATGCAAGCATTTTTTCAACCAAGGTCACAGACCCTAATGACTTGACAAGATCAACATGAGAGTGTCCAAGATTGCAAAAGCGTCGAGGTGCACATCTTGATTTTAGACAATCAACAATGCACCAAAGAATATTAGAATTGGGAAGATACCATGGATGGGTTCTTCGAATGGGTAGATTAGTCATAACTGTGCAAAGTAAATATCAAGTTACGAGGTCTGGCCAAGATATTTTGGAAGTTTTTTTAAGGGTCCATGTTCCAGCATCAAAACAGGAAATACTATATTCCAAGACAAATCTGTTATAGACGGCTAGCATTCTCACATAGCTGGGATATGCCAGCACATATCCCAAGGAAATTAAAGCTCCTGATATTACATCAAAGAGTTTGACACACAAATGCTTGTATACAAATTTCGTGAATATCCACATCATACCAGACCTAGGAACCCCATGAGTTTGGAATCGAGACAAAGCATATCGTACTGATCTAGAGTATGATGCATTTATCGCAGATCATGCACACTCAAGAAAACCATATACGTGGTGGGCCAAATGAGAGATGTATGTTGACCACCGCAAGGAAAATATGTGGACTCTCAACAGTACCTATCAATTATCAAAAGAAATCCTTGGCAGTGCCCCTGTCAACAACTCAAGTGTAGTGCATGAAGGGGGTTCCACGAGAAACATCAGTGCCCCATCACCCACTCTGGTATCTGTTATCCCATGGGAGATGCAATAGCTATGAGAAGTGTGAGGGTTAACTTGTTCAACTCTAATGCTCTAGAACCTTATGGAATGGTGTAAAATTTTGTACACTTCTAGAATCTTTTAGGTTTCTCTAAAAACTTCAAGATACGTCTGCATATGTCTAGATGCTTTTAAAATCTAATGGAGTACTCTATACTATTCTATCTACTAATGGACCCTACTATAACATTGTGGGTCTTTCATGATATTCTCAAAACGATCTTCTGGAGAGGGAGGTTTTTAGAAGTTCCCAAGGAGCTCCCTAAAAGGAGGTGTCTACCTCATCTGGAAAGATATTTGTTAGGAATCTTTAAGGTTTCAACCCTAGATAATTGGGGAGTTGGATAATATTTGGGGACAAAATAAAATATTGCAAAGAGGCTTTCATGAGTATGTGACACCAAGTGAGTATCTTTTTGTTGGTTAGTCCCCTTGGGTAACATCTTCACTTTTTTTTCTTATGCACTCTCTGTTTTGGACCTCTACTATGAACTGTTATGATCTCATTCAAGACGGTGGTTTCTCTCTTATCAGAGTTTGGATTTTGTTTACCCTTGTTCCTATATTCATGATGGATTCTTGAGCTTGGTTGGATACAAATTTTAGGCTCTTTTAAGTCAAGATCCTCTCTAGGAAGCCCCACATACGCCTTGGCTACAGCCCACAGCATTGAGCCATAATGGATATGGACACCTTGCTGAAAATTGTCCCACTCAGAGTTTGATCACCACACAAGATGACCCCTTACAAAGTTACACATCAGATGATGCTCCTCCCATGTGTGATGAAGAATATTAACTCCATCCATAAATTCATTGAATAAAATGAAGACGCCACTAATTTATACCTCCACCATTGATTATAACACTATTCTAGGATCCTTGATTTGGCCCGCACCTTTATTTTATATACTTACACATGTGTTGATCCTTGTCACTACAAGTTCATCGTCACGAAGGGGAGTGTGGTAAATGCTATTTCTATGGAAGTAGTCATAAAGATGCAGCTTCCTCTTCAGAAACTTTGTTGCCCTAAAAGGTTTAGTGGGTGAATTCTAAATCCTTAGTTATTACACACATATGCTCAGGTTAGATGTTCCATGTATGGTTGGATCTTCTACCAATTAAATTAGCATGCTCTTAATTCATCCCTGGTTACATGATTCAGATGACACATTGCATGATTGAAGCAATAAATCCATGTTTCTGCATGGTAAAAGTAGTGTTGTCATGAAGCCATTTGAACGTAAACCCAATTTAGTGAGCCACACTTGCGCTATTGATTGTAGGTAAAAGGCATGCCCTACATGATATAACCAATGAGGTCTGCACATAATTATTGTCTCTCATCTTGATATATTCAGCAGTGAAAGACACAAAGACGATACTGTCAACCATAAAGCCTAGTGTCCACAAACATCAATTTAAGTTACTTTAAGTATTTTCAAAAAAAGTGTTGTATGTGCTCAGATCCCTTTGGGACATAGAACATCTTATTGAGCTTCATGGTTTGGGGTATCTTCCCCATATACCCCACTAAGATTGACACCAACTGAACATCAAGAACTAAGGAAACAAGTTCAAGAGCTTCAGCCTGGTTTCACACGAGACAGTCACAGTACATATATGGTTCCTGCTTTAGTGGTCCATAAGAAAGATGCTACATGTTGTATACATATCCGCTGTCGCGCCATCAACTATATTATGATCAAGTATCAGTTTTGTATCTATCAATTAGGCAAAATGATTGATATGATGAGAGATGCTCAAGTTTTGTGAAAGGTTGTCTTATAAAGTGGATATCATCACGTTTGTGTACGTCCTACACATTTAAATGGCAGACCACATTTAAAACCATAGAGTGACTATATAAGGGGTGTTAACATTGTTCACACTCTCCAATGCCCACGACACGTTCATGCAGACTATGACTCATGCCTAGTGAGAGAGTTTGAAAAATACTATCACAGTCTATTTATCATATACTTGTCTACAAATCCTCATTCGAGCCCAACATAGATCATCTTTTGTTTCATTTTTGACATGCTAAAATTTTCTCAAAGAGTACAGTTTTTTTCCTAAACTGGGTATTATTCCTAATGATTGTCATATAATCAGAAGAAATTCCTATTAATCCTGATAAGTTACATGTCATCGTGAAGTGTCTGGTTTCCTAACCAACTTTGATATCCATACTTGTCATGGTCTTACCACTTTCTATAGATGCTTCATCAAGAGTTTGAGAACCATTATGGTACTAGGGACACATTGCCTCTGCAAAAGTAAGCTCTCCAAGAACGCTGCTGAACACAAAATATTTGAGAAATTTTAAAATATGATGGGTGTACTCCCATTCTGCATTCCGCCTATTACTTGTAGTTGCTTGTGATGCCTTAGTATTGCTTTAGGTATCCTAAATGAATGTGGCTATCTAGTGGCGCTTTAAAGCGAAAAGCTTAATGATGCCTTAGAAAGGTACAGTACCTTTGAAGATGATCATATGTCATGGTCTAAGTTTGAAACATTGGTGTCATAACCTTATCTCTTAAGAATTTTTCATACTTTCAGAGAAATAAGCCTTAAGGTATCTTAATAACTAACATCCCTTACAAAGAAGCATGCAAAGTTGGTGGATTATTTTCAGTCCTTTAAATTACTTTTTTAAACCACACGGAGATTATTCTAGAATATGGAAGCAAGCTAGAGACCTTTAGAAACTATTCAAGAATAATTTTAGTACCCAGAGACAGATCGCCAGACTAGAGGAACCCTTACTTTGTCATGTACATGTGCATTACGTAAAGCTGTCAAGAAAAATGAAGGGCTATAGGAATCTTTGCCTATTTGTCCACTCCTCTAGTAGGATGTTAGCATGGATTTTCTCATTGAACTTCCCCTATTATCAGAAAGCTGGATTCAATTTGTTGCATAGTCAATCGGTTCATAAAAATCACACATTTTACTGATCGTCGAAAGACCTAGCTACCTCACTTTTTTCTAATCAGTTTTTTTGGAGAAATCACCAGGCTTCTTGGTGTTCCCAAGACAATATTCTTCAACCAATAACACAATTTTTGAGCAATTTTGGGAAGCTCTATGCAATCACATGCGAGACAAGGTTCAACATTCTTTGTTGTTCATCCTCAAACAGAAGGGTAAATAAAGATGGTTAACTAAAGCATGGGGAACTTATTGGATTGTTTCGTAATGGATGTATGTGTCCCTTGAGATCAGCTCCTGATCTTCTTTCACAGTCGGCATATTCTTCATAGAAGTATCCTCCAACTCCATAATGTCAATTTTGTGGTTCAAGCCTCATCCTCATCACCTCTGCATTGGATCTAGAAACCGATGTCCATCAATCATCATATTAGCCTTTCTCCTGGAATTCACATTTATGAGAGCTTATAAAAAGAGTTCAACAGCATCTGCATGCACATGCCCAACCCTTCTTGGTTCCAACTAAGGATTTTCTCAAGCCCCCAGAGTACTGTTTTGTGATCACCTCTGATGGATGGCTAACAACTTCTCCAATGACATAATAAAAGACATTGAAAGTATCAGCATGCATACTTTTCGTGACCTGTGATAGTTCAATGAATTCTAGGAGAGACTACCTCTGACTATACCTGAGAGCAGTAGTGGGTGGCTCATCAAGTAAACAACCTGCATGGGGGCCTGTTGTTCTCCCCAAATAGGTAGCAAGGGGTCTTCAACAGACTTTAATCTTCATCAACAAACAGTTGAGGTAGGATGATGTCATACAAATAGGTCATATTTTTTATACCATTAGGTAAAATGCGTTGTATATAGAAGTAATGGTCCAAGGAATAAGAAGAACAGTTTGAATGAAATGTATCATCATCTTCTTGTTGATGTCATACAAAAAGCTCATGATTTTTCATCTTCTTGTATATAGAAGTAATAGTTTCCAATTTTCTTTTTCTTGGAACTAGCGTAAATTTGGGTTCAATCAACAAGAAGATGATGATACATTTCATCCAAACTGTTGTTATTATTCATCGGACTCTCTTTCTCGCTCTCAATTGACCTTGCATTCCTTCCCTTTGCTGGATCATGTACGCATATTCACCTGGTTGAAACTTCAAGCCCTTCAAATTTCTCCTCCACTGAACATTTGATGTTCCTCGTGTTATTCTCCTTGTGCCTCTAAATGTCCTCCCCACCCTCTATTAGTTTCGCCTTTCATCTCCCCATCAACTAAGCCACTCTAGGATAACCTAAATGTGTGTATTCCTTTAGGGTGCTTTTGGCCATGACTTCCAGCTGAATACTCCAGTACCTGAAATGTCACACCTCAGCATCTTGATTGGTTTGGACATCTAATCTCTGCTCGGGTTGTGGAGGCGAAAGACTCAGCTGTTTATCTCACTTCGGAGTTGCATTCTATGTGCGTACCTCATCTTGTGTACTCATGGTGAGCGTGCGCACCGCTGATATATATGTTATCTCATATCTCTGTTCATTTACCATAACTCAGAATAAGTTTAAGATGTATCATGGGCACACTGGATATGACAATGTGGTATAACAAAGAAAAAGTAAAATTCTATGTGAAGAGTTACAGTTACAATAATCACCTAGGTGATTAGGATGCTCAGAAGAGCAACAATGACATATATTTATTTTTGGACCCAAATTTAATCTGTCGGTGATTATAGAAGTAGAAAATAATGGCAGTGTCATCATGATAAGATAAAGATTTAGCTACATTAGTGACATAGCGTCAAGGAATTGTCCTTCCTCAACTTAAGAATGAGTTGAAAGGTAACCCCAAATTAGATAGGAGAATATGGCGGACAAAATCTCATTAATCAGATCTAGTAAAATCCAGTGTGTTATAGTTCTTCCAAAAACACATTGATACCGAGTTTGAATTTATGAAACCATGCTCGGACCAAGAGTAAGTCTAGGTTCAAAGAAGAATAATCTATGATCCGAGCAAGGAGATGGGAAAAGGGGATAATTTTCTTTCCACATCTGTTAATCCTCGAGATATATTTTCAATAGATTAGCACATATCCAGTTATTTACCCATTTATTTAAGATAAATTGTATGCTGAATTAGAGGACAAATAAAGAAATATGATTATTTTCTTTAATAGTGTATGGATCCATCAATGCCTGATGAATGATGTAGTATTCAATGATGAAATGTCTCATACGAGTGATTATGATTCATTCTTTCATTTATATTAATGAATGCTCTACAAATAACATGCTAAAGCATTAGAGGATAAAACATAAATGGTTGCTGCAACACTTTCTTCAAAATTAAAATAAAATAATGTTGAGGAATCTTGACCCTTGGAGGTAAAATATTATTCTTAAACCAAATTGGGTATAAACCTTACTTATATTATATTTTTATTTTTATTTTCTGGAAGAGTAAATTTCAATATTTTTTAAATGACATGCCTAATATTAGTTTGGAAAGACTAATTTTACACCTAATTCAATCAATATTATTTATACGAGTTTCTTATGCAAGTTTAGGCAAAGTAAGTTTGAATCATACAAGGAGCATGTAAAAAAAAGTTTATGTTGATCATGGCCAATTAGTTGGATGGCAACTGGGTCAGCTATTAATTGGCAAGGGCTGGTAGTTGTAATTATTCACTGGTTCTTATATTACTTAAGTGTACGAGAGTGAGCTGTGGTCCAATTTGATTGATGTCAAAAGACGACAGAATACCAACTTTTTCCCTAGCCAAGGTTACATAAACACACACACACACACATATAAAGCTGAGACCCAAAAACTTTCCAACATAATTATCAGAAAGGCAGTCATACAATAACTAAACTTACACCATTTTTAATCCATATGTATCAACGATGACAGCCTATATTTGGAGTTTTCTGAGGATTGGTAAAGGTAAATGGAACCACCCTAGCATCTTGTTGGTTATGAATTCTTTTTTTCACCATGCCCTAAACTGTTCTCTGTATATTGTGTGTGCTAAAAGAAAACCCACACATTTATCTCTAGTGTGATTGTTTATGTAAATATCCAAAAAGTTATAATATGTATAATGAATCTATTTATGAAAAACAAAATAAAAATATTTTTTTCATTTCCATGTAAATTAGCTTGTGTTTCCTTTTGTAGTAGAGGTCATTTTTACATCACCCAATACTTAAATTTGGGAGATTAAAAACATGAAATTTGACCAATCTCATTTTCAATATGTAAAAATGACATTGGTCAAATTTAATTGTAAATGTTTAAATGCCATTTGTACTTATATGCAATAGCTTGTGTTTCCTGGTGTATTCGAGGTCATGGTGTAGGATTCTCAAGTCTAACGAGTCATGTGGGGTTAGTCTCAGAATACAACAAGATAATTAAAACAAGAAATTAGCGGAAAAATTACAATGTTCTCATAAAATATATTTAGTAGTTACTAATGCATGTATAACTAAAAAAAAGTAAAAAAAGAGATCACAAAGTACATTTTATTGACTTTATCTAATGCTATCAAATACTTGCATATAATTTATACGAAACACATTCGAAAAACATTTATGTCAAACACTAAAATTTAGTCATTTCATAGATTAAAAATGCCATCACATTTAGATGAAATAGGATTTGAATGCATTTAGCTTCTGGAAAATGTTAGAGAATAATTTGTTATTGTATGATCTTATCCTTCCCTATCTTTGAGAAAATGTTTCTGAAGTTCCTTTTGGAATAAATTAAATATGCAGAAATTATTTTTGATGTCTTGATTTTCTAAGCATAGTATTCCATTAAAATATTGCATTCATAATATAAAACTGAACTCTAAGCTAAATGGTCATTATTAAGGAGATTGTTCATCTTATAGCTACATTTTAAATGCCATGAACTCACCTTTGTTCGAATCATTTTTATCCAATATCTCTCATATTTTTTAGTTTCATTTTGGCGTCGTAATATTCTTTTAAGTTAAATTTTTATGTTTTATTTGCACATATCAACATCCAAGGATTGGGATCCTGGGCGAAAGCTTGTTCCATGCTTCAGCACAGGATCTGTGCTTGAATTTTGAATTTTGAAAAAAGAGTGGGGGTGCACCCCTTATAAGACAATGAGACAATCTAGAGAATAAAGAAAGGAAGAGAAAGACCAACAATAAACAATAAGTCACCATAGCAACTGTTTCTTTTTTTTCTAATGTTTTATAAGTGGGCTCCCTTAAGGAAAAGGACAATAGAAGGAGTGGTGCACCCTCTCTCTTAAATGTTTGACTGGTCACTAGTTGCCTTTGATGTTTTGTTTAATGACATGAAAACAAGAACATTTGGTAGGGACTTGACAAAAGTTAATTCATGGTTTATAAATGCTTAATGTTGTCAGTCAATAAAATTAACATTGGTTATCTTCATGTTGTTGGTCAATAAAATTAGCCATAGATATGCATCTAGCAATAACATATATTCCTTCCTCGGTCCAATAGTTTACAACTTGTATTGTTGATCCTAAATGGAAATTTGATAACATCATCCAAACCATTTGGTGGAAATTAAATAAGTTCTACCCCTTGGCCTGTACGCTTTTTGTTTAACCGTAATGCTAATGATCTAGATTATCAAGCTAGATAATTGGTCAAAACTAGGGGTTGAAAGTTGATGGTGAGAAAATCACTAACTAAGTTGTTTTTAAGGTCAGTATAGACCTAATCAACAAATTTGTTACCGTACTAGCGTTAATTAGTAAGGATCAATCCCACAGGGAGGTAGGTGGCTAATAAGGATGAATCTCAATCTGTATTTCAAGTTTCAGAATTTTAGAATGTTGACTAAGAGGGGGGGTGAATTAGTCTCCTTTTGTAGTTATGTTATCTAATTGTCTTTTTAAGATTCCTTGTTTAATATTGTCTCTCAACCACTCTTCTCACCTTAACACAGTATTTTACCCTGCTCGGGGGCACAATAGTGCCCTTAATGCAGCCGCGGGAGACCGTCAAGATCTCAGGATAGTCACAGGCTCAAAGGCCCAGTGAAAGTCCTATAAAAACAGCAATTCACTATATGCGGGGTGAGCGTCACTCTCGCCTTACAATTACACTTAAGTCAAGAATAAGGAAACTAGAGACGTCTCCTCCACAGCACCACGGAGCTCCTAACGTCTACCCTCCTTGTCCTGACCCAAGCTAATATTCTCAGCCTTGGTGACCACCTACCTGCAATAGAACAATGCCCAATCTTCCCTAGTTGACCCTTGGTCGACACACTAACTTCTTAGGTTCACCAATTTCAGTCCAAATATATTTCCTAACTAAATTGATCAAAAGACACTAGACTATCAAATTCAGAGTAGTAGCATTATAAGGCACTTACAATCAAGTTCAGTTTGATATAATCTAATGTAATATGGATCAAATACGGAATCTTAATAATCAATTGCAGTCAAATCAGAATCATAGAATAAAATCTGCTGGGAATTCAAATTCAATTCAATAGTACAAGTCAAAGCTAATAAGCTCAGTGAGATTAAACAAAATCTAATGACAAACTCGATTTACTTCAATTGTCTTACTCGTATTCAATCAGTTATGAATGGTCAAAAGTAATTGATAAAGTCAAAATTAAGTCAATTTTACTTATTGATTAAATTTTGACCACAATGTGATCAAATCAAACTAGATATACTGGATGTGATCAGTTATGATTAAATCAATGATAGCATCAAATATGATCAATTTAGAATAATGAATGTAATCGATTTCAATTTACTTTATGAGAGAAAAATAATGTTGGTCGATTCCAATATAGGTTATGATTGATGTATTAATCAAGTCAAAATTAGGTACACCAGATGAGATGAAGTATTATCAAATCAATGACCTAAACAAATATGATCAATTTTTCAATCGAATTTATGATTGAACTGAATTATCAAATACAAATAGAATCAGTTCAAGAGTATGGTCACAACCAGATTAATTGAATTGATATGAAATGATAAAATTCAAGTAACAGGTAATATCAAATCAAATTATGTGTTATGATCAAATTATAGGAATGCACTGACTTGATGGACTCAAGCAAATATGATATGGATAAGATTAATGATTAACAAGAATGGATAATCAGCTCAGTCTTCAAGATATTGAACCAAGAATTTTAGAATAGAATTAGGAAAATCAATTTCAACTTTCAATTAGAAGGTTTCAGGGATCAAAAACAGAAAAGTCAATTTTGAATTTCAGATTAGTAATTCCAAAAAAAATTCAAGCACCCAATTCAGAATTACAGATTAAAGAATCAAGAATCGAATTAGAATTATCAATTTCAGATTCCAAAATAGTAAACTGAGATTTGAATATTCAATTTTGAACTTCAGATTGAAGAATCAAGAAACATAAAATGAGTGATGACTAATCTGAATTACTAATATCAGACTTTCGATTCAAGATACAGATCACAGATTGAAACTATTATTATATTCACAACAAGATTATCAGGATTAAATCAATTAACCAATATCTCAGAAATTAGGATTTGAAAATATCAAGAGTAGTTATTATGAAACAATCTCACCAATCTTTATGAATACAGATCCAAGGAGTGAATGCTGAATTGATCTACCAAAAAGCCCCAATTTCTTGAAGCCCTGAAATAAGCACAGATCACAGATCCCAAGGTAAGCACCAAAATTTTTGGAGACGGAGTGGGCGCCCAAAAAGTGAGGACATTTTCCAAAAAAGGTGCTTTTATAGTACCTTTTTTGGAATGTTTAAAGGCCCTCCTTTATAAAACAAACTCTTGAGGTCTTGGGTTCAAAACCGAAAACAATCCTACATATATATTTCATATTTTCAAACCAATTGTATACCGATAAAAATATTATTATTTATAAAATCAAATAACAGTACTCTTTTAACTTGTTTAGTAACCTGCATCAAGAAGGATTAATTACTCATTAAATTTTAAATGTTGATAAACCATTAATACTCACCTAATCAAAGTTTTATCCTCATGAATATCCAACATAAAGGTCTCTTTGATAAGGTTTTAATTTGCTAAGAGGGTTTATTTTGAAATAAAATAGATGCTTAGTATTTTTACTAGGTACAGAAAAATTTCAGTTAAGAGCCTAGTCTGAGAATGCTTTTTGTGATTTTTTCGAGATTTTTTATCGAATCCAGAGAGAGACAAAATTCCTAATTAATTCGAATTGGGTTTTAATGGATTAGCCCGTTTCAAGGTTTCACACTTAAGTGAGCTAATGTGGATGAAAGATAAATCTCGGGAATTGTCACCAACTGTGTTAACTTGGTTCATGAATGATTCCCAACAGTTGGGCGGAGGCGCACAGGGCTTAGGCGTTTCGCCACTAGTTGCACCGGTGGAGGTGCTCTCACTTGCTGTGAACCAAAACAACCATGTCTTGAGCTCCAGATGTCATTTTGACACGTGTGAGTAAGCATTGGAAAGCTTAGGGCATTGGATATCTGTGCGATAGCCAAGAAGCTTAGGAAAATACTGAGAGGAGGTAGAATGAGATGAAGAGATTGAGCCATTTTGTCACACTCAATGGGTCCAAGGTGATCCGTTCAGCTCCCTACCAGCTGGCTTTAAGATCCAGAGCACCCCTAGAAGACTCCTCGCACCTCCAGGATGAAGTCAACCCAAGAACAAGCGCAAAAGTTGGATAAAATTGAACAAAAGAATACTCAATTCTTCGATACCCTCAGGGAGGGTGAGGGGGCCCTTTTATAGGGTTACATGTGTTTTTTTCAGTCATTCCTGTTGGTTGGATCATGGATGAACGTCCAGGATTGAGTTCTTGAGGCCTTAATCCAGGTGATCAAGCTCCCACTGATCAGAGTCTTTCCCTCCAGGTCAAATTTGGAGGGAAAAGACCAAGTTGGTTAGACTTAGTTACAAATCATCCCCAGCCCTTGGATTTGAGCTATAATGGATGGATGGATGGGTTCCACCTCATAAATCCTGGGCTGGATCCCAACCCTGGGCTCTCCTCCAAACAATACCTGCCAGCTGGAGTCCTTCTCAGGTTTCTTGACCATCCTCAAAGCGTCCAAAGACCTTTTAGGAGGTTTTCTTCAAGCTCCTTCACATCAGACCTATTAGTTGAGTCAGCTCCATTGATTAGCATGCATTTTTTTCTTCATACCTCCTTTTGATCTGAAACTTTTTCACAAGCCATAAGACTCATGCATTGACCTCCTCATAAAGTTTTGTAATTTTATGACCACCAAAATTAACCTTTGACCTGAAAAGTCACCATATTAGGGAAATTGTTCGATTCACATTCCACTTGACTCATTGAGTCTAGTGAGATTTAAAGATATCCCTGAAAGCCTCTGAACAGAAATCCCAAACTATGTAAATGGTCAGATATATGTTAGAGCATTGATGGAAACCGCAAGTCAGTAAGAAAAATTGAACTTTTTAATCATTGGAAAAAGTATAAGACCTGAACTGACTGTTATGTAAAATGAGAGTTTTTGGGAATGTTGAACTAAGTTTCAGTAGACTTAAGATGAAGAATGCATGCAAATGACTACCCTTATTTGACCTCATCACTAGATTACTTACACAATGGCTAAGAGGAAATCTTTCTCCTAGGGGATAGAAGGTTGTAGTTTTTTCATGGAGATTGAAGATTTGCTAAAATGTGCACTTCATTTAAAATCTCCAAGATTCAGGGCACCTCATGTTTGCCTTTTAAAATCACTCTGAGGGAAGTAAAAATAAAAATCACTTAGTAGAGTACTGTCTTCTTCTTAAAAGGAAAATACCCAAAAAGATTTCAAATATTTGGTCTACAAGGCCATGCACAGATTCAATCTTTGGCAATAAATTTTAAATTTTCCAGTTTGAATCTAGGTTTATAATTGAGTTTATATCTCCTAACTGTTAAAATATACATTGGACAATGTGATTCAAATTATCCACTAGACAAAAACTTTGGCTTTGTAATCGTGTCAGGCTTATCATTTGGGGAAATATGAAGCTTTATTGAAGCAAGAGATCAGGGTTGGATTGAATCGAATCGATCAAATTTTAATATAATCTTCTAATCAATTAAAATTAGATTTGATTTGAACATTTCAATCTTAAGGTCGAAGAAGTTTTTATGTAAAGTTCCATCAAAAATTTTAATCAATTCAATTTGAAAAAATAGAAATCCATCAAAATTTTTGAAACGATTCAACTAAAATTGAACAGTTCAAGAAAGAAACAAGAACTCTCTCTCATGCCTCCTCACTCTATATCTATCATTTGTTGTCTCTCTCATAATAGTTCTCCCTCTCTCTATATTGCTATCTCTCAATCTCACTCGTTTCTTGTGTCTCTCACTCACTCTTGCTGGTTCTCTCTCTCCCTTTCCCTCTCACGTGCTCTCTCTCTCACTCATAATTTCTATTGAAAATTTGAGATTGCAGCAAGAATATTGGGAAAGAGGAATAAAGAGAAATTAAGGAAGTAGAGAGAGAATGAGACCAGAGAAAACTTGTAAAGATTGTTGTTATTCCACAGCAATATATCGTTACATGGGTTGAAATTGATAGTGATACTAAAAGTAGTATGTTTCCTAAATCTAATCTTTCCCATTCTACTCAGTACAACGGTCCTATCTAGATGTTACCTGATTGTCTATGTTTACTATCTATATTGAATCCTGGACATCTATGTTTTCTTATATTTAATCCTAACTACTACATCTCTTTAGCGAGTGTAGAATAAGTATTTGATCATTACTACTCTTATCTTATGTTAACTCCTACTTGTCAGCTTCAAGCTAATGTGGTGATTAAAACTCAGCTACACCCCCATTTAAACTCATCACCAAGTAAAATAAGATTTAGAGAGTGGCTAGGTGAATGCGCCAACAAGTTAATCTTCAGCAATGATGAAATGGATTCAGAATGTCCTTGGAGCAACTTGTTCTGGAATAAAATGGTAATCAATGTCGATATGTTTCATCCGAGTATGAAATACTGGCATTACAGCTGGATGAAGAGCACCAATGTTATCACACCATATAGCCGGGAATATATTTATTGATATATGAAGCTTCTTGAGTGGTAATAGTGGTAATTGTATCTATGGAACTTCAGTTGTGGCATTAGCAAGTTCTTTGGATTAAGATTTGGTACTAGACTGAGCCACAATTGATTGATTCTAGGAGCTCCAAGAAAAAATATTCTGACCAAGATAGATTAAATTTGGGCTTGTGGACATTCAGTGTGCCTGATCATCGGTCCAATCTGCCCCGCTGAAAGCATCGATGGTAACGTCAGACTTTTTACAAATAAGTGGAGCATGAAATGGGGAGCCTTTGAGGTTACAAAGAAAGTGTTTTAATGCTACCTAATCCTCACCATTGGGTGGGCACATCTTCTGGCATGCTCTGTTTACAGGGAACGCCATGTCCAGCATTGTGAGAGTTAGACATTGAAAAGAAACGACAATTTGTCTATAATCAATATCATCAATTGTGTGAGTGTTATCAATAGATGATGGATAAAAAGACATCAGAGTTGATAATGGTTTCTATGTTCCATATGAGAATGTTGAAGTAAAGACAGGAAATACTTAGATTTACACAACATATATCCATCAGGATGAGTAATCAACTTCACTAATGGGGAATTGGTGATAACAGAGGGAGCGGCGCAACCCCACTCTTAAATGTTTCAACGGTCAATAGTTACTTTTACTTTTTAGCAAATGACATGAAACTAGAAAATTTGGTTTCTGATATGTAGAAATTCAAATTTTATTTTAAATGATATAGTGATTTCATTCTATGGCACAAATTACAGCAGTGTTGAAAAGTACAAGAGTTAATGAAATTTTGGGAAGTGAAGCCTTTGAGAGGTGTTTTAGGATAGGATGATGAATATTCAAAGATTGGTTCCAAGTCCATTGCGCCTTTTAACAACTTTGTACTGCTGGCACATCATAATTAATTGACAGATGTTAATTGACAACTTAGAAATCCTTAATGTTTTCAGTTAATAAAATTAACATGGTTGGATCCAGTAACTTATATTTAGTGGTTGAATCCAAAAGTTTACAACTTGTATTGCTGGTCCTCAAAGGACATTTGTTAGTATCATCCAAACTGTCTATTGGAAAGTAAATCTATGCAACCCCTTGGCCTGGAGGTTTTTTGTTCAGCCTAATATTAATCATCCTAATATTAATCCTAATATTGTTCAGCCTACTCAGCCTAATATTAATCCAAAGAATATTATGTTGTGTGTAGATAGGAATTTAGAATCATCATGTTTTGTATCTTCTGAAAATATAAATGAATCTTGCACTAGTGAAAATAATGATGAGCAAGTGCATGCAATTTCAAAACTTAGAAGTGGAAAAGTTTTACTAGATCCTCATGAAAAAGGTGTAGAAATGCATGAAGCTAATAATAAAGAAAATGGAGAGATGGAAAATGATCAACAAAATGAGGGTTGCCAGGATGAAGAAAGGCATCCAAAGTTGGTAGACCCTAATCCAGTTGATTATAGACCACCAATTTCATTTCCTAGTGCATTAAATATGACAAGGAAAAAAACCAGAAAATTCTCGTTTGCTTGAAATATTTTGAAATGCAACCATAACTATTCCCCTTACTGAGGCAATACAAAACATTCCTTCTTATGCAAAATATGTGAAGGAATTGTGCACCCCTTCTAGGAAACAGAAAAGAGTACAACTTTCTGAAATATTAGTTCAATTCTATTGAATGATATTCCTAGAAAAAGAAGAGATTCGGGGGCTCCTCTCATTAAATGTGAAATAGGAGGAATGGTTTTCAGCAAATCACTTCTTGATTCAGGTGCTAGTGTTAACATAATGCCTAAAGCTTTGTATGACAAATTTAAATTTGGTGAACTTGAACCTATTTTCTTGAATCACAATTAGCCGATGGATCAATTAGGCAACTTATGGAAAATTAGAAGATGTTATTGTAAAAGTAGATAACTGTAAATTTTATTTTGATTTCATAGTAGCAGATATGAAAATAACAGGAAATCTTAGCCATGCACCTATTATTTTTGGTAGACCATTTCTAGTTACGGCGAAAGCCACAACGGTTTGGGATAAAGGTACTGTGGAACTCAAATTATGAGATGAAAAAGTTAAATTATCTATCTCAAAATTAATGAAAATTTTGAGGATGTTTGTTTTCTAGGGTTGGTAGAAAATGACAATCTTGATTTTGATCCGTGCTCCTATGATTTATTTTTGTTAGTTTAGGTGGCCAAGGAACAACCTAAGGGGGGGGGGTTGAATTAGGTTCTATATTTATATTTTATTTTTATTTTTATTTGCCTAGGATTTTTCTACTTAAGAAATGAGGTAGAGGAAATGGAAGACAATTATTTTTTGTATACAGCTTAGGCTAATCCTTAATGATGTTCGGGGGTATCTGTCCTGAGGTAATGATGTGCCCTAACCAAGTTTGTGTGAATGCCCCCCAAGCAAATCACTTGGAAATAAGGCTGAACAAGGATACCAAGAAAAAGAAAAAGTCGATGAAGCTTTGTCGTCCTCAACCCTCAAAGGCTTCCACGGAATGACACTACTTAATCTACTTCAACTTACCCCCCAAAGCATTCTTCTTATGGCCTGCAAATCCTTTACCTGAGTGATCACAGAGATCTAGCAATAACAGAATATTTATGAATGATGTATTCTCCTCCACAACACTTAGTATTTATGGCTACTCAAAATAGTATCCAAGGCAATGATCAATGTTAAGTACTTCAACAAAAAACTTTTATATCAAAATTATATTGAGATAAATATTCATAAATCTAACTATGACTTCCATTCAATAATACCTCCTTGTTTGTGGTCGTTCTTTCTTCTAACCTTTTCTCCTCCATGTTTTTCATTGGATAAAAGTCTTAATTTGCGTTTGACCTTTGATGCTTCAAACGCCGATATCTTTTTCAATCCTGCACCAAATGCAATGATTCTACCTGAAATGGTTTTGTAAGACAATTTCACACAAATATTATCACACACAAGATATTTGAAAAGTGAATCAGAGAAATCTCCAAATATCAATCTTTCAACGTCCTTTGTTCACTGCTCAATTCCCCCCGTGTTCAACTTAAAATCCCTATAAATCATTCAAAACTCAACCAAATGATGTGATTCAAATTTCTTTGGTTTTGTATGGATGTTAGGAACAATTCATATGTTTATCAAAAGCTCAAAATCGGGATAAAAAATATGCTAAGAATTATAAACTTATCACAGGGTTGAAGATGTGCGAAGTTCGGATCCCAGCCTTCTTTTCTTCGAATCTTGAGAAACCCTGTACCAAAAACCACGATTCCAAGTTCTATGGACTTGGATTGATGATAGAAACAATGATCTCTTCAAAGAATGCTCAAAAACTGTTTGAAAATTTCTCCAAGACTTGAAAGATCTCTCTAGCTTTTGGACTGCGATTTTCAAAGGGCAAGGAGAAGGAGGATTGAGATTAGGGCTCAAAACTGCATATATAGATTTGAAAATCTGAAAGGGGCATAATGGTAATCTGTCAAAAGTCCATCAGTCATATTCTTTGATTATGATTAAGCAATATAAAATATTAATCATTTTAATTTCGATGTTATTTATAATTATAATTTTGCCTTCAATTCAAAATACCTTTCAAGAGTTAAGAGCAAAACTAGCCGTTATGCCAAGGACTTGAGATCTGAAGTAATATAAAACTTTTAAATATGTTTAACATAATATTTAACTAAAGATATCAGCATAACATTTAATATATCTAAGGCTCTTATTTCAGTTTTCCATACAATCAGTCAACTACTTCACTGAGGGCCAATTGTGCTTTGATCACAACCCATATTGAGACATGCATCACTTTGAACATTCATCAAAATATTGTGTTAAAAATACCCTTAAAGCTTAATCTTCAGTTTCCTTGTGAATCTAATGAGAATGAATAATCATCTATGCCAGCAAATATTTTATTGCATTCTGAAATTGAGCTTAAACCTTTACCTTCGTCATTAAAGTATGCTTATTTAGGACCATGTAATTCTTTTCCCATAATTATATCATTGTTGTTATCCTCTGAACAAGAATTAGAGCTTTTAGATGTTTTATCCACTTAAAAATCTGCTATAGGGTGGACAATAGATGATATTAAGGGCATTAGTCCAAACATTTGTGAGCATATAATTTCTTAGAAGAAAATTCTATAGCAACAAGACAACCTCAAAGGTGACTCAATCCGCACATGTTGGAGGTTGTTAAGAAAGAAATCATGAAATGGTTAAAAGCTGATTTCATATATGATATTTCAAATAGCCCATGTGTAAGTGTTATACATGTAGTACCTAAGAAAACAGGAATAACTGTGACAAAGGATGAAAATGGAGATGAAGTTCAAACTAGAGTGGCTTCTAGTTGGAGAGTATGCATAGATTACAGGAAGCTTAACTCGATAACAAACAAAGATCATTATCCATTACCATTCATTGATCAGATTCTTGAAACACTTTCAGGTCAAAACTTTTATTGTTTTCTAGATGGGATATAACCAAATTGAAATTAAAAAAAATGACCAGGAAAAAATAACGTTTACATGTCCAGTAGGTACTTTTGCATTTAAAAGGATGCCTTTTGGGTTATACAATGCACCAGCTACTTTTCAAAGATGTATGACTGCTATGTTTTCTGATTCAGTAGTGGATTGCTTAGAAATTTTATGGATGATTTTTAAGTCTTTGGTTCATCATTTGATAGTTGTTTATCTAATTTAACCAAGGTGTTGTATATATGTGTACAGAACAATCTGGTGCTAAGTTGGGAGAAGTCCCACTTCATGGTGGAGGAGGGAATTGTCCTAGGGCACCATATCAGTAAGGATGGACTAAGTGTGGATAGGGCCAAGGTCGAGGTTATCAATAACCTCCCCCTGCCCACAACCCTAAAACAACTTAGTGGATTTCTAGGGCATGCTGGCTTCTACAGAAGATTTATCAAAGATTTTGCTATAATTTCTAAACCTTTAACTAATTTACTTTCTAAAGATACATTGTTTGTTTTTAATGAAAATGCTAAAGCACCCTTCTTGCAGATTAAAGAGGCTTTAGTTCAAGCACCGGTCTTACAAGCTCGAGATTGGAGTAAACCTTTTGAAATCATGTGTCATGCCTCTAACAGTGCAGTGGGAGCTATTTTAGGACAAAGAATTGACAAGAAGCCAGTTGCCATCTGTTAGTTTAAGTTTCTAGAGATAGCCTAAGACGGGGGGGGTGAATTAGGCTCTACCCTTCTTGACTCCTTTTTCTTTTCTTTGCTTAAGATCTTCTTTACCCTATAGTTCTGAGCTTTATAGGACTGTTTAGGCTTTAAGGGGCACGAGGGGTAACACACAATATTTTTATTTTTAGGACTGCCGGACTTTTTTAATCAATCCCTAACCAAGTCTTTTTAACCCCCCCAGCTAAAACAGCTTGGTAATAGGGATACACGTATATCACCTAACTAAGAATTGAAATGGAGAGTAGACGTAAGCCCCCTTAGCCTTCACAACATCACTCGTTCCACCAACTTCTTTTAGGTCACAGCTCAACGAGACTTGTACTTTGATGATGGTTCTGTCCTCCAAAACGTTTCTTTTCAACGATCTGTCTATCACCCAATCAAACCTCCAAAAACGAGTGTGCAGAGTCTATTGAACTGCTGGATAGTAAGATGAAATTCGAACCTGTGAAATCTTGCTTAATAACTTCACAGTCCACCCTCCGGTGCTCGAAGCATATAGAGTGTATTCCTCCTGCACTAAAGATCTTTCTCGACTACCCAAATGAAACTGAATGATGTTAATGTTCAAATGTTCACCACGTTATCAAAATGATTTTTCAGTTGGGAAAACTCGTATCAGTTGTACAGTTTGATTCGTAGGTAATATCAATCCTCAGTTCTCATCAACACTCGCTCAATAGTCAATGAAACAATACCTAGTCACTTAAATGACAGTAGCTTTATGTTCAGTGCAGATGTTAATTATATAGATGTAAATCTGAATGAAACTTTAACACCAAAGTAACACAATAAAATCTTAACAGCTAGTCAATTTTCAATTCAGAAGGCGTATTGACAATTCAAACTCAACAACTGGTTGATTCAAGATTAAATACTCAATTTAAACAATCAAAACCGGACAGTCAAATCAGAGTAATATTAGCAAATCGATTTCAGTAAAACAAGCTCAGGTCATAGCTGCACATTCAGTTCAGATTAGATTTTAAACGTTCCTACTTGGTTTGAGAAACGATTGAATCAATAGATAGTTTTCTGTGATTTTGATGTTCAGAGATTCACGATCAAACAAGGGCAGTTTTTCAAAAACAAAAATTCATGCCAAATCGCATAGATCAGAAATACTTAATTCGTTCAACTCGTTCAGGCGTTTTTCGCTTTATACTTAGGACGACGAGAAAACAAAGAATATATGGTTATTTTAGGTTATTTTGGATTCAAGATGAGATGAACCACAGGCAATAGTTAATCAGTTCGAAATGTTTGTGGTTCACAACAATGGAGCGATAAGATATAAAAACAAGGTTTGATCAGTTCAGGAATTCTCGATTTATAAGAGATAAAGCAATGAGATATTAAATCGTGTTAGATCAGTTCTGAAAACTTTGATTTGAAAAAGATAGAACAATGAGATGTAGAATCACGACAGATTTGATCAGATCAGAGAGCTTGTGGTTTAGAGTGCACCCGTTTCTGTTCTGAGTAAGACAGATGCACACCCACAACTATTCAATCCTTTGCTTCACATGCTGAGCTTCCGCTTGTGATTCACCGTCCCAGATCAGACAATTTCGCTGCTGCTCTTGTACACTTGCTTGTTTTTTTTTTCTTCAACGACGGGGATGATCAACCCCTTTTCTTTCATTCCATTT
This sequence comes from Wolffia australiana, assembly GCF_029677425.1. Classification (NCBI taxonomy): domain Eukaryota; kingdom Viridiplantae; phylum Streptophyta; class Magnoliopsida; order Alismatales; family Araceae; genus Wolffia; species Wolffia australiana. The sequence continues at coordinate 24,462,175 of NC_135835.1, read as the reverse complement.
ATTTTAGGTCTAATTTCTGTTCTCAAGAATGTCCCTGCATATTCTACACAACGGCTATATTCGAACGAGGGTAATAATGGGAGGAAATACCATAATACAAATATTAGCTATTAGATATTAAGACTTCCAAAATACTAATCATTAGTTAGTTTGAAATTCGTCAAAATATTACCCCTTTGAGTGGAGAGCCAAGTGGGATGATGAGACATCAATCTTCACCATCTACTATGCAAGCAAAACTCTAGGAGGAGCACGGGTAAATTACTCAACAACCGAAAAAGAATTGCTTGTTATTATTTTTGCCTTAGAAAAATTCCGTTCTTATCTGTTAGGTATTAAAATAGTTGTTTTTTCAGATCAAGCAGCTTTAAAGTTTTTATTAAATAAAAAAGAAACAAAGCCTAGATTAATACGGTGGATCTTACTTTTACAAGAATTTGATTTAGAAATCAAGGATAAATGGGGAATAGATAATACTGTTGCAGATCATCTTTCTAGATTATCTACAGAATTATCTATGCCTATCGATGATGATTTTCCTGATGAATATATTTTATAAATTCAAGGTAAAAAACTTCCATGGTATGCTCATGTTGTAAATTTTCTTGTCATAGGGTTATTACCTAATGATTGGGATGTTAATGATAGAAAGAAGTTTTATAAAGATCTTAATTACTATTACTATGATGAACCTAAAATTTTTAAATTAGGTGTCTACCATGTGTTCAGAAGATGTGTGCCCGAGGAAGAACAATGGAGCATATTAGATGCTTGTCATTCTTTTTTATGTGGTGGACATTACGCCCCAAAATTAACTGCATTTAAAGTTTTAAATTGTGGATTTTTTTGGCCCAACTTATTTTCGGATGCTTTTAAGTTCTTCTCTAGTTTTTTAAAGTGTCAAGATGTGGTAAATATAAAAAAGAATGATATAATGCCACTACAACCCAGAATTGAAGTGGAAATCTTTGACCTATGGGTAATTGATTTTATGGGACCATTCCCAAATTTAGATGGACATGAGTACATCTTGATGGGAGTGGATTATCTTTCCAGATGGGTTGAAGCAATCCCCACTAGGTCAAATGATCATAAAGTAGTCCTTAAATTCATTCAACAACATATATTTTGCAGGTTTGGTTGTCCTAGAGCAATTATTAGCGATGGAGGAAGTCATTTCAATAATTCTCAATTCAGGACCATATTGAAAAAATATGGGGTTCAACATAGAATCACTACCCCATATCATCAGCAAGTCAATGGTCAAATTGAGAATTCAAATAGAGAGATTAAGAAGATTATTAAAAAGATTATTCGGCCTGATGGGAAAGATTGGTCAAGTAGGTTATATGATGTTCTTTGGGCATATAGAACTGCTTACAAAACACCATTAGGAAAGTCTCCTTATAGGGTTATTTTCGGTAAAACATGTCATCTTCTGGTGGAAATAGAACATAGAGCGTATTGGGCTATTAAAAAACTTAATCTCTCTTTAGATGCAGCAGGAAAACAACATTTATTGCAGATGCACGAACTCCAGGAGCTGAGGAATGAAGCTTATGAAAACTCATGAATTTATAAAGCCAGGATGAAGCATTTTCATGACAAGAACATTAACCGCAAACATTTTCAGAAACATCAAAAGGTATGGCTTTATAATTTGAGGCTGAAACTTTTTTCAGGGAAGTTAAAATCAAGATGGGATGGACCATTTATAATTACTGACATATATGATAATGGAGCAGTTTTAATTTTTTATCCTAAGACAGGGAAGGAGTTCACAGTAAATGGCATGCGATTAAAGCCGTATGTGGATGCAGAAAATTTATCACAACCCACAACAACAATATTGTTAAACTTGATCGCACCTACCGAACAGGAAGCACCAACTTAGGATTTGGATTCTAGAACTTTTCTCTTTATTCCATTTTCATTTTTCAAATAATGGGAATTAACCTAATTCCCTAGCTTTCATTTTTTTGTTTTGTTTTCACTTTGTAGTTTTTCTAGGAATAAAGAAGAAGAAGAAGAAGTACAATTCGCACACATAACGAGATGTCGGCTCACCATTAGTAAGTTCTTCAAAGATCCCACCTAAGCAGGTTTACAATTCTGAACTTCTGAATTATATTTGTGATCCATTCCCATGCATTGAGGACATTGCATAATTTAGTGGGGGGGAGAACATTTCATGTGCTTAGGATTGCAAACCTTTGTTTGGTTTTTGTCATATAAATTTTATTTATAATTGAAAACCCACCTTTAGGAGACCTTCTTAATCCATGATTCGAATTACATGTGTAGGGAAGTTTGGCTTTATATAGCGGATCATGCAAAAATAAAACAAACCTTGATTTTGGATAATGTGGGAGTCAATTTCCAAATGGCTAGGGTATCTAGTGGGTGTGTAGGGGATAGGAAAATCAAAGGAATGAAGCACTATGACTCAAAAAGGTAGAGAGTTGAGTGAATTGAGGACCCCCACCGTGCCACCATTCACTGAGCCGATCCTACTTGAATGTTTTTATTCTTTCATTGAGTCAATCTTACTTTAGGGTGGAAGATAGGCATTTCTCCAAGTCTTTAAGCACATAATTTCCTTTTCTTGATTCTTCATCTACCTTGCCATTCCACTATGCCATTCCATATGCCATTCCATTTGCAATTCCATTTGTTATACCATATGCCATATACCTATCCACTTTCTTGAACCTTTCTCTAACCAACAGCCTTTCATGGATGGTAGCCATCTCCCAAGCCATTCTATCTCCCTTTCCATGGGATCACCTTTATCCCATCTCTATCACCATTTTTGTCTAACTTTGCTCTTCAATTTCTTATTACCTCTTCTTCTCTTCAATGATTTTACATAATGCCCTCATTAGAGTCAATGATAATTCTATTCTCTTTTCTCTTTCACAATGTTTTAGTATGTGCTTTACCCCTTACAAAAAAAAAGAGAGAGAGAAAGTCCTCAAGTTCAAGCAAAATCTGGGAATTAAAAAAAAAAGTGGGGATTTTGTGGTAGGCATTGTTAGTACATTAATTTTGTTTCAAGTTATTGAATCTAGTGAGGGCATCACACATGATTTCTTTCTTTCTATTTCTTTCTCATTCGTCTAAGTCTTGGGAGAAGGCAACCTGAAATGATATATCGTTGATGAAACCTTTCATTTGAAATCCATCTCTTCCCTTTTGAGCATTCTATCTTTCGTTCGCTCTTATTCTCTACCCATGCCATTCTGTGCTAACCGGGAGGCGGAGAATGTCTAGCTTTTATCTTATAGTAGGAGGAAACTTAGTGGAGAATTTTAACATAAAGTAGCCACTACCTGGAAGAGAGTGACCTTGATATGAGAGGCGAGAGGTCCACCACTTGAAGAGTGCAGTGAGGAACCTTTTGGATCTGGAGAGAAGTACATCTTTCTATCTCATTTCATTAGCTCTACCCAAAACCAAGAGGGATGGTACCCATATTCTTGACAAGGTGGAATCCAAATTGTCGAGGGGAGTTCCGTTTGAGCATGTTATTGATAATTCTAACACTTCATGCAGATGAATGAGGATTGATGGATGCAGAAGTAATCTAAAGTAATAATGGTACATTACTAAGAGACTAGCAATGATTTAAGTGGGGGGATATGATAACTTGCAAATTAACATGATTAATTGACGAATTTTACATTATATTTATGTGTTTTAATGACCATATTTTCATGTTATCATATGAAAATGAAGATAAATGACTTACACTTTGATTTTACTATTATTTCTAATTTTTATCATTTTTTACATGGTATTTAACCTTATTTCATTGAAGAAATATTTTATACAAGGCCTTAAATACTTGGCTAAAGGTTGATAAGGTCTTTATTAGAATTTTTCCATATTTTATATAATTTTCTGGCCAATATTTAGTTAAGAAATGATTTTTTTGTATTTAAATAATACATATTCTATTTATTTGGCATTTTAAATATATTTATATATATATTAAGTGGCATCCACGTCATTCGCCCAAAATTCGGGCGAATGAATGGTGCATATTATTAAAATAATTAAGAGAGAGAGAGAAAAAAGCGCATTATTGGCTCATTATGGCATCACAATGCCATAATGAGCAAATGATTGCTCTACAGACAGCGTGGCACAGCCAGCGAGGTAAAGGAAAGAATTTATGTTTTATTTAGTTACTTTTTGTGAAATAAATGCACAAGGAGAATCGATCTCCACGTGCATTTATTAAATGAGAGTCTACCTCGTACATGGTCGGTTAGCCGCGTGCATTAAATGCATGTGGCCACCGACGCACGTATATTTTAAAGTCGTTTTATTTAATTTATGCGCCGTCGATTCGCCGCGTGCATTAAATGCACACGGAAATCAACGCCGCGTATTTTAAATAAAAGGGCGGTAAGCTCACCTCGTTTATTATTTTTTATTTTTGTAGGCGTTAACGAGGATGACGTGGCTTCTTTTTAGCCATTCAAAAGGAGCATCCATCATTCAATGATTGGCCTTGTGGAAATGCTCAAACACGTGGAAGAACGAGATCCAAGGTGGCAAAAACAAGGAAGAAGAGCTGTCAGCCAATATGAAAAATCAGATTTTCTTAAATAATTAAATGATTCAACGACCACTATTAAACACCAGTAAATCTGCGATATCTGCAAATCTAGCCGTCCGATTGAGCTGAAATTTTGAGGGCATGTTTGTCTTTTCTCCCTCTACAATCCAGACGGTTGGACCTTTAAATAGAGGTCTAGAAAAGAGCAAATTTTACTTTTTTAAGCTCTCCCCAAAGATTTGGCTAGGAAGGACACAGTTGCTTTGGAAGTCGACAGTTCTGGATTCTGCATTCAAATTTGTAAGTTTCTGATTTGTAATTTAAACTTCTTCTTGAGAGATTCTAAAATGCCTTGGCATGGGCGAAATGTACATGCCCTAGAAGTTTTTTTTTGATGAAATTACCATTGGATTTTGAGTCTGATTCGAGATATGATTATTAATCCTTAGTTTTAGATAGATTTGGAACAATTCTGAATTTTTAGATTTTTAATTTAGGGTCGGATTTCATATTTTCCCCAAATTCTTCACTTTCTTTCTCTAGATTAATTCGTCTAGTTCCTCTCTCTATATTTCAAATTTTATTGTTTGGAAAATTAATTCAATATATAAAAACCCTAAATATAAAATTTTAGCCATAAATTCATCCATCTTGAACTCCAATTTCAAAATCCCTTTCTTGATTATTAAATTCCCAATTTTAATTCATAAAAATTTTCTTAAAATTTTATAATAATTGGGAAATTAATAATCTGAATTAATCTGATCTTATAATTGAAATAATTCTATCTTGAGATTTTTGACCGAAATATTTAAAATCAAAATTAAGTTTTTACTTAATTTTGATTAATTAAAAACATTATTAAGTATAATTAAGGTTTATTAATTGCAAAATTAATTCATCATTAAGTTAATTCATTATAAATTGGATAAAATTCTTGCTTACTACTTCCCTGTGGTTCGACCCCTTGCTTGCTCTATATCCTATATTTAGTGATTATGGGTATTTATAAATTTTATTGTATAAGTCTAAACGCCAAATTAACCACATATTTATACACATTTTTAGGCTTATCAGTGGCCCTGATGACAAATGGATGGGAGAGAAGTAGGGGCTAGGGCTGGTGAAGTTGACGATGGATGAGTGCCTGGGGGAGTTCATGATGAAGGAGTTGCAAGAGGGGAAGAAGGGGGTACAACAGGTCAAGTTGACAATGGAGGAGATGCAAGTGGTGACGAAGGAAGTACACCGGCTATGGTTGATGATGGAGGCATTGTAGGAGGCGAGGAAGGGGACACAACTAGTTTGGGTTGATGATGGAGGAGTTACAGAAGCCGAGGTTGGGGGTACAAATGGTGCTGTTTATAATGGAGGAGTTGCTGGCAGAGCAGAAGGAGGTTCAACTGGTGGAGTTCATAATGGAGGAGACGTAGGAGGGGAGGTTGGGGGTACAAATCGTGGTGTTTATAATGGAGGAGTTGCGGGAGAGGCGGAAGGAGGTTCAATAGGTGGAGTTGATAATAGAGGAGTTACAGGAGGTGTCGAAGGGGGTACAGAAGGCGGTGCAGATGATGAAGGAGTTGTGCAAGGGGCTGAAGGAGGTTCATGAGGTGGAGTTGATAATGGAGGAGTCGCAGGAGGTGTCGAAGGAGGTAAAACTAGTGGGGTTGATGATGAAGGCCTTGTAGGAGGCGAGGAGGGGGTAACAATTGGTAAGGTTGACGATGGAGGAGTTGTCAGACACGAGGTGGGGGTACAACTGGAGGTAGGAAGGAAGGCAGTGACATTCAGGGGAGGTAGTTGACGATCCTACTCTTGGTCACCCAATACTTCTTGGATCCACCCAATAATGGTGGATCCAATACTTCTTCATGCTTGATCTTCATGATATTTAGTAGTAGAACACTATCGATTAGATTCAATTTTGTTTGATCACTCATCAAGTTCAAAAACTCAATATCGTGAATTAATTGAGTCTTTTCTTCGAGCACCTAGAGTGCATTCGAAGATATCTATCAATTTATCTAAGTTCTTACTATTTTTTCTTTATAAAAAACATAAATAAATCCTGTAAAACTCACTTCTGTCTTGCGGCCTCATTTAGGCATTCTATCGAACACATGCATCGTATAAACAAAAAACACCCAAATTTCTTGTGATTTTCTTCTATTAAAAAATACTAAAAATATATTTCTTAAATATATTTCCTATATAATATATATTATTATCTACCTAGGATAATTATAAATATAAAATCGTAAGAACATCGTAATATTCATCTACTAAATATTCTTAACCTCTATATTCCTTCTTTCTTTCTCTCTATGACCTAATTAATCCCTTAATTATCTTCTAAATTAGATGACACATCTCCTCCTTAAACTCAAAAAATCCAGATCTATACATATATTTATCTATATATATACATACAGACCAATTTCCTTCTCCTTTTATTATTATCCCTTCTACTTAAGCTTTTCTAAACTAAAAAAAATTAATTCCTCCATCTATCTAGTTAACTTCATCATCTTAGATATCCTTCTTACCAATCTACTTAATTCTCTTACTAATTAAATAATCCCTATACTTCTACTTATATTTACTATTCTTAAAATCTAAGCGTACATATACATCTTTTCATCTACTCTAATCCATCACTCAACTTATAATACTCACTTTCTCCTATCTTTATAATACTTCTTCTCTCTATTTTTATAATACTAAACTAAATACCTCTATAAACTACCTACTTTAATCTTTTTACTATAACCCCTTATTCCCTACCTAATTAAAATCTTAATATACATCATCATTATTTCTATTTCATAATAATAGTACTTCATCATTCAATCTACCTTACTAATCTTCTAGACTTCTTTCACTGCCTACTTTAACATGACCTATAGCTCTAATACGATGAATCCATTTAAATTCTATCACTTTTTTATTACATCTAGTGTCTACAAAAAGATATAAATAATATATTATATTTTCTCTTTCACTAGTTCTCTCTCGTATTGATTACTATTCATTATTATTTAATATTACCTTAAATTCTCTAATCCATTAGATACTACTCCCTATTTAATAATTACTTATCTCCTGCTATATTCACTATTTTTGTCCCTGTTATTAATCCTCATTAACTAACTGAATTATTAAATTTAGGGTTAATATCACGGTACAGCCCAAACCAGGTGGAAAGTCTGTGATCTAACCTTAGCTTTTTTTTGGTACGGTATATCCCAAACTCACTAAGTCGTCTACGATATATCCTGGTGATGACGTAGAGTCCATCGTGGTGGCTTTCAGGTGGATTTCTGGCCAGATTTTGACCTGGCGGAACCCACCTGGCAGTCACGCTGGATTCCACGTCATCACCGGATATGTCGACCTGCCGAGGGTTTTTCGATAAGAGAGAGAGGGGCATTCTAGAGAGAGAGAGAGGCGGCCTAGAGAGAGAAGGAGAGAGAGGTTATAGAGAGAGAAAGAGAGGTGTTATAGAGAGAGAGGCATTTTGTAGAGAGAGAAAGGGAGAGAGACCCAACTGAAGTCCAGCAAAATGCCTCTCTCTCTAGAACACCTCTCTTTCTAGCGAGAGAGAGGTCGGGTCTCTCTAGAGCGCCTCTCTCTCCCTTTCTCTCTCTACAAAATGCCTCTCTCTCTAGAACACCTCTCTTTCTAGAGAGAGAGAGAGAGGTCGAGTCTCTCTAGAGCGTCTCTCTCTCCCTTTCTCTCTCTACAAAATGCCTCTCTCTCTAGAACACCTCTCTTCCTAGAGAGAGAGGTCGGGTCTCTCTAGAGTGCCTCTCTCTCCCTTTCTCTCTCTACAAAATGCCTCTCTCTCTAGAACACCTCTCTTTCTAGAGAGAGAGGTTGGGTCTTTCTAGAGCGCCTCTCTCTCCCTTTCTCTCTCTACAAAATGCCTCTCTCTCTAGAACACCTCTCTTTCTCTCTCTATAACCTCTCTTTCTTTCTCTCTCTCAAGGCCGCCTCTCTCTCTCTCTAGAATGCCCCTCTCTCTCTTATCGAAAAACCCTTGGTAGGTCGACATATCCCGGTGATGATGTGGAATCCAGCGTGACTGCCAAGTGGGTTCCGCAAGGTCAAAATCTGGCCGGAGATCCACCTGGCAGCCACGATGGACTCCACGTCATCACCAGGATATATGGCAGACGACTTAGTGAGTTTGGGATATACCGTACCAAAAAAAAAGCTAAGGTTAGACCGCAGACTTTCAACGTGGTTTGGGCTGTACCATGATATTAACCCTTAAATTTACATCTTTTTTTATTGGCAAAAACATGGTGACGGGTACGTCCAACCCTGCGGATATGCCTGTAAACTGATCCGGTCGTGCCCTAGATGCCACCGGGGTTTTATATATAAAGTGGATTGTTTATCAGCATTTTAGGTGTGGAGCGAGCATAAATATCCCAATTACATTTAAAGGCCAGTCCCTGTAGATATGACCTTGTTTTTACTATATGTCTGAGTGAGTTTCTATTTTTTAAAAAAATTATTTGGTTTGAGGCAAATTAAAATTACAACTCTAGTACAATTAAGTACAGAATTTTTCTACATCAGGTGGACAATCCTCTATTTACCATACAAACACATATTTGGTCTAATTGCTGCATTTAAGCTAAAACCTCATAATCTCATGATCAAGACTCATAGGTCATGGTTAGCACATAACATTCCATGTACAAGATGTCTTTGGTGTCTAAAGTCTAAGGTGCAATTTTAGGCTATAAATAATTCAATCAAGATAATAAGAAATATACCACATCCAGTAGTCTATTTAGAGCTCACATGGTCAAGGAATCTTAAGTATAAGATCATAAACTGAGAATGATTGAATAGACTAAGAGGTCAATTACGGTTAGATAATAGTTCTCTGTTAAAGTGAGCACTAACCCATTTAATCAATCTATTCATAGTTTAATAATATTCACATGAACAATATTTAGGTCCATCTAGATGGACAGCTTTACAGATTCAAGATTGTTAAAGGGGACCTTAAGAAGGAAGACAGAAGACAATAATTTGTATGACCGACAAGAAGAGACAGGCGTATCACGTTTTTTGAGAAAGCAAATGAAACAAAACATTAAGGTAGTTCTACTACAAAAAGGAGTCCTAAAAATAAGTTGAATCCTTTCATTATGGAAAAATATCACTAGAATTGAAACTAAAAATAGCACCCAATTGAGACACCTAAAATAAACTCAAACCATGAATATGTTCCAGTTTCAAACAAGTATACAAAACCTGCAGAAAATAGGAGGTGGATTTCAGGCTAGGAAAATTCAGAAGGTTATGATGATCAATGTTATACATTGAACCTCTCGTTTCCCTTCACTTATTATCTTTAGAGATGCTTATTGTGTTCGTAGCATAATAAATACAATTATTTCCTTTTCAAGTTTTGAATAGCTTGGATATTTACTGACACTAGTTTGAATATATATATTGGATGTTTCTTAATATTGTCTGCAAGTTTATGTGTCTCTTTAGAAGAGAAAGAATTGTGAGTCAGGTAGACCTTTATAGGATGGGGCATATTGTCAAAGGAAGATTTCCAAAGGGTAAACAGCTGCATTTGATGTTGAATCATATGGAACCCATGAGTCCTATCTTAGAAGTTAAATACTCAAATCTCCATTTTCAGGAACTGGAGAATATGACAAATACATTTTGGATCTGAAGCATTTTGATGTATGAAATCCTATTCTGCCCATGAAAAAGGTAGCTATATGTACTTCATTACTTCCGTGGATGAACTCACTATATTTAGATGGGTGTAATTAATAAAGTAAAACTCTCAAGTCTTTAATAAAATCGAAGAGTTGAATAATGTAGTATGAAACCCAACCATGAAAAATTTTAATCCCTTTTTTTAAATCAAGGATAACAATAATTGATTTAGGAATTCAGAAAATTTGATTTGTATATTGTAATCATAAATAAACTGAAGTATATATTGCTATTCTGACCTCCCCACCCCCCCAATATATGTCTAAGATGGATGTTGTATGAGATAGAAGGAATCACACCTTGTTGGACATGTGCTTCTCAAGATTTACAATGCTCATTTGAGGATTTGTGATTTAAGCAAATGCATATATATTTAAAATGCTACCTAAGACATTTTTTAATATATTTGTATAAAATATGCAAAGGTCATAAATCCAAATTTACAATTGCATTTGATTTAATTGTGATCCATATAGCCCAAAAAATAAACATGACACATTTAAGCTGGATTGAAAGACTAATATTCGTAGGTTTAGTGGGTATCCAAAAGAGATGTTTGGATACTGATTTTACCACCTTGATGAGCAAAAATGTGCTTGTTTCCTAAATAAGCATCTTCATGAAAGACAAGTTTATTTTACGAGAAAGAAGTGTCAATATAGTAGTCATAAACAGTTATTGACCTAAGTAGAAACACGACCTCATCAGTTGAGGATTCAATATGTGAACCCATTCAGATATGAAAAAAAACCGAGCAGGTCTAGTAATCCTGAAAATATGACTGATACATGATAAGCTAAAAAAATAGGTTTTTAATTTAGCGATGGTGTTTTTCAGTTTAACCAATAAAAGTATAAACCTGTGCCCACTTAAGTAAATTTAGCGAGTGGTGAGTACGGATCAGCTCTACATGGAATAATAATTAAGAATTTATTCTTTTAAAATAGTAATTAGTGAGATGAGATAAGATATGTATAAAATACAAAGTCGAGCGATGAGAAAATGAAATGACTATAGAAAATAGTGAAGTAACAATAAAAAGAAAGAACGAAAGCAAAGGATGAAGTAACAATAAAAAGAAGAATGCACAAGAGCGACCTAAAGATCAAGTCCTAGGAGGGGAATGACAAGTAAGATGATGATGAGACATCAACCTGAAAATGATAGGATGTAATTGGAAGGTATGCTAACAAAATGCGATGGTGGAACGTAACTGTGTAATCAATCTAAGCTGATACTTCCTGAATAGAATTGTTGTAAGGAGAGGATACTTACTGGATATCCTTACGCTTTTCCATGATCATCACAACTTATAATGCAGTTACGCTCCCCCTATTCTCTATTGACTCTTCTCACACACTCAAGACACTAAGAATAAGCTTGATGGATCTCAGAAACTCACTAGCTTTCAATCAGCCCACAATTGTAGGAAGCAAGTTGAAGGATGATTTTTATAAGGACATTTGGTTATAGAGCAGAGCGCACTGATGGAAGAGGAGGTAAAGACAAAGTGACCCTCAAAGTTTCAGCTCAATCAGCATTTTGGATCATCAGATATCAGGCTTCGAAGTTGGAGAAATCTCGGTCATTATATATCCATTCATCATTCATTTAATCATGGGTGAAATTGCCTCATCTTTTATGACTGGTTGGTCTTAGAACACCATGTGCCCCTAAATGGAGGAAGAAGAAAAAAAATCACTTTTCTATTAATTCATTTTTTGTCTATTTTCTATTGAATGACATGGTGACACATGCCATTTACGTCAGAAAGAGGAAAATATTCCCAGCGGTTGCATGGCATGTGACGTAAACAACAGCTGACCATAAGGAGGCAGGAATACCTCTTGAAGGGATCAGTCATTTGGATATGGCTGAAATCTGGCGTTGACAGGGTTGACCAGCTTTGGTTATTCGACACAGCCTTATAACTTGAAATCATGTGGACAATGCTCGATATTGACTATCACTAGAGGACGGACAACCACCGAATCCGAAGGAAAGAAACAGCACCGGCAGCTAACGCTAGGAGGAGAAGAGTACATGTGTGCTCCGAGGGAAGTCCTCAGCAAGATGAGTAGCACTGCCAAGTCCAGAGGGGGGGAGCCGGAAACGCTAGGTTGAAAGAGAGAAGAACACTAGAGAAGAAATACTAGAAATGTTCCACAAATCATTCCCCCTTCATGCCCGTTTCAGGGGCTATTAAAAGGAAACACACGGACACACCGAACAGTATTTTTGACCATAAATAAGCATGGGTCTTACCTACCGGTAAGACACCACGTGGAGATTTACTCCATTCGGTGGCGGATGTATGCAATACATCAGCATGATGATGCATTTTCACATGACACGTCAGTTTCATTCTCCTTTTATAATTCAGTTCTGGTGATACACATGCGCACCACGTGTGCCACCACAATTTTTGACCTTTTTAAAATGGTTAATTTTATCTTTATTTATCTGCGAACCATATTCATTGAAATTTAAATCCAGTATTTGTTTCACCGGCCCATGTCAACCATGCAGATACAAAATTAAGACAAGTGTCATTAATGATCTGTCATTGTGGAATCATGATTCCATAATTGCAAATTTTCTTAATGATTATCACAATGATCCTTTGACCAACAATGAACCTATTCAAGATTCACACTCTGGAAATTTGTGACAATTAATGGAATCTGAAATTCAGTCCACAGACATAGATTAAGATTAGGACTTCATAGAACCTCCCTAGGGTAAAGTCTCAGACTTCATAAGCTAACTTATCTCCATCATAATTTAGTTGATATTTAAATTAAATATGAGTGCCATTAGACAAATTTGCACTTTCTAGGCAATGTTGATGGAGACAAGTTATCCTAAAATGCAGGAAACGATTATTTTGAAACCTTCTTACCATATGCCATGATAAGGTACATGAGAATTCTTCATGGTGCTTATGGATTTTTTCTAATGAATAAATTGACACTTTCAAGGAAAGGTTGGTGGAGAAAGATAAGGAGTTGACTACAATGAAAACTTTTCATTGGTTGTCATAATAATTTCAATCATAATTCTTTACAACCAAATAAAAATACATGATTATGAAATCTTTAAAATGGATGTTAAGACTTCATTCCTGAATGAAAACCTAATAGAGAAGATTCATTTTGGTGCCATGTCATTTATGTCATGGTATAGAAGTATATTTTTGTCATTTTCAAGATTTCCAGCTCTACTAATGGATCTTTTCAAGAATCAAGATCATATTTTGGATATCACATACTGATGGTGTCACATTTTTTCATTATTTTTTATTCCCTTCTATTCTTTGAGGCCTATATAAGGCCCTAATAAAAATTTTATAGCACATTAAATACTTCTTTTCTGATAAATTTTGTCTATTTATTTTTGCTTCATTCTAAGAGATTTATCTTGTGCTAGTGGAATCAGGGATGAAGTGGTTGTTTATATGGACTCAAAATAAATCCTCTACTAATATATCCAAGCTTTATGGATTCAAAGCCAAGCTCTGGAACATTTTTATGCTAATGTTGCATCAAGTGGAGTAGATACACAAAAAGAAAAAAGGAAATACACCGGTGATTACTATCTCTATAACGGATACCTATCAAAAGACCTTATAGTTACAGTGGCTTGCACTATAGAAAAGGACCTGATATTTGCATCATCACACTTCAAGTCTAGATTTGAATGCATGTCATAACCTTTTTCTCACATTATACTGAAATATCTATAGTTTTATCTTAACTAAAAAATCTTTACAACTATGGAAACAGCAAGTTTTTTTCCCAAATATCACCCTATAAGCACGGTTCTACCAAACAACAGGTAAAGTTTGGTAGAAGAACATAAACACCTTTATTTCAGAGCTTGAATCAACATGAACCGAACTCGACTGTGAAATGGAGTATCCAATCGAGAATGGGTCTGAAGACCAAGAGAATAGAGAAAACCCAAAACATCACCTTTGCATCTATTGAATCAATGATTTCTTAGTTTCTCGTGAGACCATCTTAAAGCTATTCATATGCCTGGCCTCTAGACATATCCACACAATCTTCAAAGAACTAGATCTTCTCTTCTATCTGTGAACTCCACCATCGGATATCCAAATTTCTCTACATCCAGTGACCACTTATGGAAGAGGAAGTGAAGAAAATGGGGGGAACTCAAACTAACTTGCGTGGATATTAAATGTCCTTGGGAAATTTTCAAAAAAGTCTCTATCATTGTGAACAATTAATAAAAATCCTTAAATTTAAAGTATACCACCAACATCCAAAACCTTATGTGTAAGAGAATCCAAGGCCATGTATCATTATCGTAAATAGCTTTAATTGCCCAATAGCCTCTATTAGGTTGATCTTATTAATAAAATATCACATATAGATTACATAATCAAGAATCGGTTGAACCCAACCGGTTGATTAAGTTGACACCCAATGGTGTACCAAGCTACATATTGTGCTGTAGAAAATAGAAAATGAATATTGCTACTCTCTCATTGAATCTTTACCATAATGGGTTAGTGTGTTTCTATGATCCCTCAACCCTCCTCCGTGTGAGACTTCCAAGTGACTTAGGGTATGGTTAATTGTCAAACCCTAATCAGTCATTCGAGTTAATAAGGATGCAGATCAACTCGCACAATCGATTGGTGAATCACCAACATCAAAGTGAGCCACACATGATCCAAACCAATGCGCTGGACATGATCGGGTATAACATGATCCAGTCAACCCAATCCATACCGATCAGACTCATCCGGTTTGACCAGACCGAATGGGGATGGGTCGGTTTGACCCATCATGTCGACTGTTTGGATAAATCCAATCTGATTGGTCCACAAGATTCAGTTTATTTCAAAATAAATAAAAAATGTATGAGGGAAAAAAAAAAACAAATATACAAAAATTAGGAAAATATAATACACATTTATCAACCGAAATGGCTTATATAAAAAATCATTTGATGTCACTAAAATTTGTGAAAATATATATTTGTATTTATAAATAGAATAATTTAAGAGTCTAATATTTTAAATTAAGTAAAACTTGTACAATCATTTAAATTGTTTGAATGATTATTGTTTGATTTTTTAGCATGAATTTCATGTTTTGGTTGCAAATTTTACTTTGATTAAGTTTTTCAAGTTATTATACAAATTCTTAAAGTTTTGTAGAAGAGTATAAACATTAGTCCAATATGCTTGGATCCATTTAATTAACTTCTGGGAAGTACAAAACAAGTTGCCTCAGTTTAACTAATTTATTGTCGCCACTATTTTGTTTTGTTTGACCTCACTTCATCAATACATAGCTGAAGTATGTCAGTTATTGATTTATCTTTAATTAAAGTACACCTTTTTTACCTTCAGGTCTTCACAAACTAATTTCTTGGCATCTATAAAATCATTAAAATTATATAATATACTTCATAATGAAATTGATGGAAGAATAAGCGATAAAATCCAGGTCATTTTAAAATGCTATGTAATAATTTCCAGATTTTATGTAGATTAACTTCTAGCATTCTGATCATTAAAATAAGCAGGTAGGTTCTTTAGTCTCTGTATATTGATTTCACACTTTCAATTAAATCTGTAATTACTATTTGATTTTCTCTCAACTAATGCATCCAATTGATTCCATCTAGCAAGTTCATAGCATTTAATGTAATCTGTTTGTTCTTAAGTCTGTCACCCTAGAACTAACAACAATTCAGTGCTGATTAGTAACAGTAGTTGGGAATCACCAATCACTCTTAAACTCTAGATAATTTTCTCTGATCAGTTGGGCTGCTGCAGATAGGGATCAGAACCTTTATTTCATTCATTCACGAATGTGCAAACATGTGGAAACAAACACTAACATGTATAAGAATAGTGTTTGCGAACAGTTCGTGAACAGGCAGGAATTGATACGGTGGGAACAATAGTTGTTCGCTTTCTCGCTGCTCTTACCTATTTCATCTTGCTCCCCTCTTTCCCATTTTTTCCAACTTTTATATTTTTCACTTCTTTTTTCTCTTTCTATTTTCTCTCACCTTTCTCCTAGCTATCTTCTTTCACATGTTTGTTTGCCTTTTCTCTTCTCTTTGGATTAACTCATTCTCTTTACCTCCTCTTTCTATTTTCTTTTTTGTCTCAAATCTCTCTCTCCACTCTCTTACAAAGATCTAGATAGTCTCCAAAAGCCTATGAAAAAAAGGCTTTTTTACCATCACAGAGCTATAGATATAGATTAGGATAGAGAAGGAGATAGAGATAAGGATAGAGAAGGAGATAGAGATGGATATAGAGATGGAGAGAGAGATAGAGATAGAGATAGAGATAGCCATGGATATATATATATATAACAAATATCAAGATAGAGACAGAATACAAACGACATCGAGATAAAGATTGGGACATATGTAAAGATGTATAAAGATTTTAAGATGGAGATTGAGATAGAAATTACATAGACTACAAAATATATAATTAAATAATAGTACTATTCATGTTCAATTAAACCATATAGTTATTTAATTACTATTAATATGTTGGCTCACAAACAGTGAAGTTCTTACGGAACAGCTCCGAAGACGAGCAACGAACACGAACAGCTCCGAGAGATTGCGCAGTTCTTGATTGCATTCTTGTGGATGAATTTTGATAGATCAGACGAGTGATAACTTCGAGATTTGCTGGAGTAACGGCAACAGCTTCACTCGCAATGCCTGCAAGTTTGTTTGCCCCTTTGATCGCCATTTTATCTCTGTTACCCTTCCATGTCGCCGCATCGTACTGCTCCACCAAAGGTTCTTCCCTTGTCGGACTTTGATTCTCTCTCCGCGCATCTCCTTGAACGATTTTTTTTTTTTTATCATCACTCTGAAGCAGAGTTTCCTTGATTTCCTTCCTGGATGTTGCTTTATCATGCCTCTACTTTCATCTCCGAAATATTCGTTTCTTGATCAGCATCAAGGAAACCCTGTGATTTAATCTACACGTTTGAGTGAAAAACAAGAGAGGAAATTGTGCGATGTTCTAGTAACACTTGATAATTTGTGTAAATATACGGAATTTCCTTAAAGGAAGAGCTAAACATATTTAAGAGGTCCAAGGAAGGAGAAACCCGAGGGTTTGGAACGCATAAAAAAGTAATTACAAATCGCACCCTATTCTTGTTAGGTTTCTGTCAAATTTAGAAATAGCAGTACTCATGTAGAGCTGAAATAATTCATAAAAACTTGCATCGCATCCATATGTCATCTATGAGTTTAGCTTCTGTCTCTTTCCAGGTTTCCCTTCAGTGAGATACATGTCTACTCTAGAACCTCGTCTAGCTCCCCATATTTCTTCTTTAATTTTGATGGGATAAAGTCCCTAAATTTTGAACACAGAAAGACCCAAAAATGTATTTTATTTACTACATTTTGTTCTTCCCTTCAGTGCAGACATCATCGCTACTTTAACACCCTAATCTTGTTTAAATTTTTTCCATTTAATACTTTGTAGTATGCGTGCAGAAGTCAAATAATCTAGAGAATTGTGTGACACTCAGAAACTCTTTCTGTCTCGTTCCAGGTTTCCCCCTAGTTAGAGATCTGGGCAAGGAACCTCAGAGCAACTATGGCAGAGGAGGGCTGTCGCATCTCACTGTGGCTGGTGCTGCTATGCATGGGATGAAGGAGGTAAGACACAGAGAATTTGTTACATTTGCCCTGTATTGCATACATAAGTTTGGATTCGATATATGCTAAACTTCTCTCTTCCCGCAGTGTAACATCTCTTTTACTAATTATCAAGGGTTACTCGTTTCCTTTTTAGGGTAAGATTGAGATAGGATTCCCAAGTCCTGTTGGTGGGTATTTCTGTCATTTTTTATTTGGGGTAGCTTCCCTTTATTACATGTAGCCTTCCTGCAAGGAAGGCAGACAATAAGTTACTGAATTCAGTTATTTCAACACAGGAGATCCTCTTGAAGAGGGCCTGTAGTCCTTCTCTCTCATTCTCTATCTTCTTTGTATCATTCTCCAACTTCTGTAGCCTGTAGCACTTTTCTAGATCTTTCTTCACAAGAGTCCTACATCAAGGTCTCTATGATATTAACCCTTGCGCTAGATCTTATCACTGAAGTCTAGTCAATGTAAAATGAAAATTAAAATTATATACCTATAATAATAGAATCCTGAACCGAGAAGCAAAAAAATAATTGCTAGACCATTGGACTGCAGGGTTAGAATGCCCATTCATTCTTTTGGTGGATTTTTTATGCGAATGTGTAATAACCAATCTCTCCACTTATGGCAAATAGAATTTGTTGAAAAACCTGAGAATTTTTTGTGTCATTCTCCGAGCTTCAAGGGTGGCGCCATCTCCCTGGCCTCACCTCTCTCTCGCAAATATCAACCATGTTTTAGCTTTTGTAAGAAAAAATCTTATTTTTATATATCCTCTGCGTTCGGTTAATTTTCCCATTATCTATATCGAGTTTAAGGATTCAATATCTGGGTTACTTCACGTGAGTGGATGGAAAAGTATCTGGTGTAGTGACCTCTGTTTTCTAGTTGAAGACAAGAAGAAAGAACAATTCTTGATCAACAAACAAAGATATTACAAGGGGTTTTATAGGGAGCCCTAATGGGCTAATAATAGAAAGGGGCTAATAATAGAAAGAAGAAAAGAAAGGAAAGGAGACAATAATGTCAACACTCCCCCTCAAGCTTGAGCGTGGATGTTTTCCACACCCAGCTTGGAACAGAGCTCCTCAAACCGAGGGGCATGAAGCCCTTTGGTGAAGATGTCTGCAAGCTGTTCAGCTGACGGAACATATGGCGTGCAGAAATTTCCCGACTCAAGCTTCTCTTTAATGAAATGTCGATTGATCTCAATGTGTTTTGTACGATCATGCTGGACGGGATCATGAGCAATGCTGATAGCCGATTTGTTGTCACAGAACAGCTGAACAGGGGTAGAAACCTGACACTTTAGTTCACGAAGCAGTTGGGTAATCCAAAGTGCTTCACAAAGACCATGCGCAAGGGCACGGAACTCCGCTTCAGCACTTGATCGAGAGACCACTTTCTGTTTCTTACTCCTCCAAGTAATAAGATTGTCTCCCAAGAAGGTGCAGTACCTAGAGGTCGACCGACGATCAACCACAGATCCTGCATAATCGGCATCAGTGTAGACTTCTAGACGCAGACCACTGTGACGACGAAACATTAAACCACGGCCAATGGTGCCCTTCAAGAAACGGAAGAAGCGATGGGCAGCATGAAGATGACTCATTCGAGGGTTCTGCATAAACTGACTTAGAACACCCACTACATATGCAATGTCGGGACGGGTGTGGGTGAGATAGAGCAGTTTGCCCACAAGTCTTCGATATTGTCCGGGCTCAGCCAGATCTTCATTCTCATCCGCACCAAGTCGATGACTCACATCAATCGGTGTTGAAATAGGCTTGGAGTCTTCCTTTCCCAGCTCGCAAAGAAGATCCACTGTATATTTCCGCTGACAGATGAAAATCCCACTTGAAGAATAAGCCACCTCAATACCAAGAAAATATCGTAATGGGCCAAGATGACGTATGGCAAACTCCGACGACAGATACATAGCCAGCTGAGTAATGGACTCCGTATCATCACCCGTGATGATAATGTCATCCACGTACACGAGAAGAATAGCCACTCCCCCAGACGTGGAATGACGGTAGAAAAGCGTTTGATCTCCATTACACTGACGGTATCCCCGGTTCTTCATGGCCATGGTGAAACGGCCAAACCAAGCACAAGGAGATTGCTTCAAACCGTACAGCGCTTTCTTCAGGCGACAAACAACTGAACTCGGAGTAGACGGCACTAAGGAGGCATATCCAGGAGGTAAGGCCATATAGATCTCCTCAGACAAATCACCATGAAGAAAAGCATTCTTGACATCATATTGCTGCAATATCCAGCCCCGATCGGCGGCAAGAGCCAAGAGAATCCGGACAGTGTTCATCTTGGCCACAGGGGCAAATGTTTCCTGATAATCAATGCCATACTGTTGGGTGAACCCTTGCGCCACAACACGTGCCTTGTGCCTTTCAATAGAGCCGTCGGAATTGTGCTTTACAGCATAAACCCAACGACTGCCAACCAAGTGCTTGCCCGGCGGTAGTGGAACCAGATCCCATGTGTCATTTAGGGAAAGTGCTTGTAGCTCCTCCTCCATTGCCCGACGCCAATGAGGAAGAGAGAGGGCTACGTCCACCATCTTCGGAAGGGAGATAGTGTCAAGGGAGGTGAGAAGAGCGTGGTAGGATTGGGAAAGACGATGAGATGAGATGGATGCGGCTATTGGATACAATGGAGAAGGATGAGGGCAAGACACAAGTGCTAATGAAGGATTTTCAAGAGGAGTGGATGAGGAGGATGAGGGAACTTCAGGGGTAGGAGGAACACGAGGCTTGCGACGAGCAAGAGTGATACCATAGCGTTTTTCTGGCGGGCAACGGCGTATAGGTAAAGGGGCACAACATAGTGGGATAGAGGGATCCGATGGGGACTCTGCAGGAGGGTTCGATGAAGCAGAGGATGGATCTTTAGTAAGGACAGGTGGATTTGGGATTGGTGCAGGCAGAGGATCAGAGGACAAGGTGTTCATGGGAATATCAGATGGAGGCTCTTCGAGAGGAACAGGCAAGGAAGGACTTGGGACTGGTGACGAGGGAGATGAGTTAGGAAGAATAAGAAATTCAAGGGGATCTGATTGAGGTGGTAAAGAAGGAGAAGGAGGAGAAGAAGAGGGGTAATACGGAGTGAATTCGTCAAAGGTAGCATCCTTGGTGACAATAAATCGACGAGAGGGTGGATGATAACATCGATAACCCTTTGAGTAGAAGAATAGCCGACGAAGACACATTGGATGGCCCGAGGATCAAGCTTGTCACGACCAAGATGGTGGTTAGGAGCAAAGCAAACGCACCCAAAGACACGAGGGTAAGATTGGTTCGAGAGAAATGTTGGGGAAGGAATGCTGGAGACAATCAATGGGAGTAGAGTAGTTAAGTACGCGAGACGGAAGACGGTTGAGAAGATGAATGGCAGTTAGGACAGCTTCAGCCCAAAAATACTTTGGCACATGCATGTGAAATAAGAGGCTCCGAGCCATTTCAAAAACGTGTGAAATTTTCGTTCTGCAACTCCATTTTGCTGGGGGTGTAAGGACATGTGGTTTCATGGATGATGCCTTTTCTTGGAAGAAAGTACTTAACGTGGAATTGACATAGTCTCGGCATTGTCGGAGCGGAAGCGAATAGAGGTGCAGAATTGAGTTTGAATGAGAGAGTAGAACTGAGGAATAATAAGGGAGATCTCTGATTTATTTTTCAAGAGATAGGCCCACGTGAAACGAGTAGCGTAATCAATGAATATACATAACCACCGAGCACCGGACGTGCTATGAACAGGGGAGGGACCCCACACGTCGATGTGAACGAGAGCAAAGGAGTCGTCAAATGGGAAGAAGAAATAGGATACGTAGTACGATGATGTTTAGCAATTCGACAAGCATCACAAACAAAGCGGTCCACAGAGTGGCCTTGGAAAAGTTTTGGAAATAAACGATAAAGAGTAGCAAAGGATGGATGGCCGAGGCGTCGATGGAGAAGCCACAAACGTTCATGAGACGCCGAAAGGGGAACTGCAGCGGCAGCAACAGCGAGGGGAGACAAGGGAGATCGAACAAGATAGAAACCCTCATGCTCCTCAGCAATGGAAATCGTCCTCCCCGACACCTTATCACGATAAAAACAGGTATTAGGAGTGAATGTAAGATCTTGGTTCAGATCACAAACAAGGCGGGATAAAGAAAGAAGATGATGAGCAAGCCGTGGAACATGAAGGACTTTAGTGAGGTTCATCGAAGGAGAGAGAGACACACAACCAATCCCAGCCACAGTGAGAAGATCACCGGAAGCTGTTTTAACTTTGGAGGAGCCGGAAACGGGTTCATAGGTCACAAAAGCTCTAGGATTGGGTGTCATGTGGGCAGTGGCACCAGAGTCAAGAAGCCAAGTGGATGATGATGACGACTGAGATGGTGAAGGAGAAGGAAAAGGAATGGTGGACATACCCGCGTTAGCTAGAGAGCACGAGCCCACGACTGGAGGGTCAAGCAATCGCCGAAGACGTTCCACTTCTTCAGGTGTAAAGCCGGGAAGAGAAGCACTCGCCGAAGACGCTCCACTTGGAAGAAGACCATAGGACAGAGGCCCTTGACCAGGCATCGGTACTTGGTTGACAGAAGGTGCAACCGTAGCGAGATTGCTCTGATGTGTTCGCTTCCGTTGAAGCTTAAAGCACGTCTCCTTGGAGTGACCCCGCTTTTTGCAGTAATTGCAGAAAAGGGAAGGATCACCTTTGGAGGATTCCTCAGTCCGAGTAGATGGACCACGAGACGAAGCTCCTGCTCCAGTCGATGTGGTCGTCACTGAGGAGCGCGTGGAGGAAGACGAATGTGCTACAAGTGCAGAAGCCGGGGTCTGGGACTGCTGAAAGCGAGATTCTTCAATTCTCGCACTGCGAAGCGCATCCTTGAAGGAAAGCTCTTTCTCCCGGTGTATAAGCTGAGCCCGTACCGCTTCATATTCCGGGTTAAGTCCTATAAGGAACTGAAAAACCCGAAGTTGAAGAGTGTACTTGCGATCCACCGAGTGAGGGTCCGGAGGCATGTAGTGATCAATCTCATTCCACAGAGAAATGAGTTCTGTGCTGTACTCCATGATCGTCCTGTCTCCTTGACGCAGATTGGCGGCCCGATGCACTAGCTCATACAGTGTGGCAATATTATTTTTCTTGGAGTGGCTGTCAAGGGCCGCTTCCCACACGGCCCGGGCAGACTCAAGAGACAGAAATTCACCCTTGATACTCGGTGAAATACTATCCAAAAGCCATCGATGGACCACCCCTTCAACGTCTAGCCAGTCATAGTACTTGGAGTCTGTCTTGGAAGGCCCGTCTTCAAGTAAATGACGCATCAGTCGTCCCTTGAGAGTAATCTGGACATATTGCTGCCACTGAAGAAGGTTAAAGCTGGTGAACATCCCATCTGGAGGCATCCGAGGCAGAGAAAACGGTCCAGGTGAAGCCGACCAGTTCCCCGACTCAAGAGGTGCCTCCGAAGCATTTGACGTTTGACCCACACTGGGTGGCGTCGATGCTGGCGTCACACCGGAAACCGATACAGGCTCCGTCATCTTGATCACAGAATGAAGTGTCGCACGAGGAGCACACGGCTGCGGGAACGCCCGCGGCTATTGGCTGCGTGCGCGGCTGAAGAGTCGAGGAGGGAGCGTGGCCGCGGTCGAGAAGGGAGCGCAGCCGAGGAGGGAGCGCGCTGCCAAGGAGCGCGCGCGCGACCGAGAGGAGAGCGCGCGGTCGAGAGGGAAGCGTACGCTGCCGAGAGAGAAGCACAGCCGAGGAGGGAGCGCGGTGCGTGAAGCCGGAAATGTGGCCGGAAAGAAGCTGCACCGCCAGGAGCAGGTAGCCAATCGGAAGGAGAAGGAGTTCAAGATCGTGGCGAATGTAGAAACGCCAGAGATCGGAGCTACGGTCGAGCCCAGGAACCCGGATAAGGGTTAGGGCTCTGATACCATGAAGACAAGAAGAAAGAACAATTCTTGATCAACAAACAAAGATATTACAAGGGGTTTTATAGGGAGCCCTAATGGGCTAATAATAGAAAGGGCCCTTAATGGGCTAATAATAGAAAGGGGCTAATAATAGAAAGAAGAAAAGAAAGGAAAGGAGACAATAATGTCAACACTAGTCAATGGTGAAAAGATGAACCTTGCTTGCAACGATAGTTACGAAACAGAATGTGAAAACTTTGTTATAAATGGTCCCTTTTACTCATCGGTACATGCACTAAACGGAAAAAGGTTTTGGGACAACAAACATCCATCATATTTGTATTTTGGATAAATATACAAACGAGCACTGAAATTCCTGGATAATGGAGATAATCAGACTTGGCTTTGAATCAACCGTATATGTCGAAAATGCGGCCAGTTGAATCATCATGATTTAGAGAGATCATTGATCACAACGTTTGAAACCTAGCATTGGCAAGACGACTTTGTCACTTCACTTGTTTTTTCTTCTTTACAATGCTCTGAAACCAAAAAATTTTGAACACTGTAGGTAAGGAGAGATAGATGGAAGAAAATAGAGAGAGTAGTAAGAAGAAGAGAAGAGAGCTGCTATGTGGGTACAGGGTAAATATTAAACTCAACTCAATTAAGGGGTACCTACTATTATGTAGCGATAGGAACCGAAGAAAGCAAACGCACACAAAATCCCCATTGTCTTACAAAGAATCATAGCTATGCGATTTTTTATTATTGAAACTTAAATTAATGAACTTCAGAATATCCTTTTCAAACGTCATATTTTTTACAATAAATAAATTCAAAGGTGTTGATTTACATTCCAGGTTGAAGTTTGGCTTCAAACTTTTGCTCCTGGATCAAGAACTCCGATACACAGACACTCATGTGAAGAATTATTTATTGTTCTTAAAGGAAGTGGCACGCTTCTCCTGGCATCAGCTTCACATAAACACCCGGGAGAGCCAGAGAAGTTCCCGATTTTCATGAACAGCACATTTTCTATACCAATGAACGATCCACATCAGGTATTAATTGAAAAGGAACATGATTTAATCGTCATAAATATCTGGTGACTGTTTTGTGTGACTTGGGAATGATGCAGTTATGGAATAGTCATGCAGAAGAAGACTTGCAAGTTCTTGTAGTGATATCACGTCCCCCTATAAAAGTGTGAGTAACTATATTTTTGTGTATTTTGCTGTGCACATAAGATTTATTACTGATGCATATGTTGCTTTTCAATCTATACAAAAAATTTGAGACCAGTGTTATCGCATTATGCCACTTCTAATAGATGGTCATTTATTGGGTCCTTGCATTTATTTTCTCGTAGATTTCAATTGTAATTTAATGGAACTCAAATGCTTTATTTCAGGTTTATATATGATGATTGGTCTATGCCCCACACTGCAGCAAAGCTGAAGTTTCCTTACTACTGGGATGAGGAATGTTTGCTTGGAGTCAAGGATGAGCTCTGATCTTCTGTTTTCCTTTTTCTCATCTCCAAAAAAGAATGAAATACCATGTTAAATATGTTACTACTGGGGATGTATCTTTCAAGAAGAAAGATATGCTAGAAGAAAGGGAGGAATAAGGACATGACCATTGTAATGAATTAGAAAAAATGGGAGATATACCTCCACCTCTGCAAGGATCCTTAGATCATTGAACTCTTTTGAGAGCTCTGCATTTATCTTTTGGACAACTCTCAACTTCCCCCAAGATCTGGGTCCTGGTCATAGAACAAGGACAAATACAAGTAGGTTTTGACCTTGTGCCTTATAGGCCAAATCTAGCAGTTTTGTTAATGATTAATGTTTTCAAGTTACATTTGAGCAGAAATTTACATGAGTTTAATGGGATGATTTTGATTGGGCAGTAGTATTTTATGAAATTTTTTAATCTGTTTCTTTGAGGTATTAGAACATTTTCAATTGTGAACTTCGAAGGAATAAGTAGAAGAGTAGGGGCAACAACTTGGCTCCATCCATTAACCCCTCTAACTTTCTCCTTAAGAGGAGCCGCCGATCTCTCTCTCTCTCTCCCTCTCTTTCTCTCTACCTCTCTCTCTCCCTCTCTCCCTCTCTCTCCCTCTCTCTCTCTCTCTACCTCTCTCTCTCTCCCTCTTTCTCTTTCTCCTCTCTCTCTCTCTCTCTTTCTCTCTCACTCCCTCTCTCTCTCTCTTTCTCTCTCACTCCCTCTCTTTCTCTCCCCCTCTCTCTCCCTCCCCCTCTCTCCTTACCTCTCCCTCTCTTTCTCTCTACCTCTCTCTCTCCCTCTCTCCCTCTCTCTCCCTCTCTCTCCCTCTCTCTCTCTCTCTCTCTCTCCCTCTCTCTCTCTCCCTCTCTCTCTCTCTCTCTCTCTCTCTCTCTCTCTCCCTCTCTCTCTCTCTCTCTCTCTCCCTCTCTCTCTCTCCCTCTCTCTCCCTTTCTCTCCCTCTCTCTCTCCCTTTCCCTCTCTCTCTCTCTCTCTCTCTCTCTCTCTCTCTCTCTCTCTCTCTCTCTCTCTCTCTCTCTCTCTCTCTCTCTCCCTCTCTCAATCTCATTCTAAATGTGCTGTAGTAGGGGCTAGCCTGAAGGACAAGACATTATCCAAGATCCTAGTTGTTCTACCTGGCTGATGTAATTCTTTTACATCCTCAATCATTTTTCTCATCTTTTTTTAGTGAAAAAAATGCCTGATTGGGGCTAAATTTAAAAACCAAGTTGAAGGGGTCAAGGGATGAATGTCAACATTTCTCTTCATTCCCCTCCGTTCTTTCAATTTTCATCACTTGATCAATCCACACATTTCTACAACCTTTTTCTCTTAATAATCCATCTTTATCTCTCCTTAAAGTTTTCAACATCCCATTATTTTATTTTTGTTTAAATTCACTGAAAGATTCCCATGAGTTATCCCTCAAAATCTATTTTTATCATCACTCTAACATTCCTCTATTGTTACCCTCCCACTAGTCACCTGAAGTTCACAGTCATCATGTTGGCCAGTTCCATATTTTTTACCATCTGAAAATTGTTAGAAGGGATAGAGTCTCGTATGGATCCCCAAGACTTGATTCGCCGTGCTCCGACACGGTTCTACTCATTCTGCTACTCATTCTGCCACTCACGTTGCTACCAATAGCAACATCCAACAGCCTAAAAATGAAAAATACGCATTTTATAGCATTTAAAAGTAGAATACAATTGGGAAACCAAAAATATTTTATTATTTCTAGTCATTTTTTAAAGTTAATTCTAAAAATATCTTAAAATTATCAAATCCTAAGCTCATAAAAAATCCAAATTCCATTTCAGCATCTCTATAGATTTACCCCTAACAGAAAATATCAATTTAACAGAACTAATGTTTTAACTCATTATTAATGTTACTTAATGAGTCTAATTAACTCAAATACCATATTTAATCAATAGAATTGGAGGTATTGATGGTAAGGGATGAACTTTATCACATAAATGGATAACAACCTACATCAACATCATGTTTTGAGGAACGACATTTACTGGCTCTATAGAATTTCCCTCTGCGATATCCATTTATATTATTCCTCAGAACATTGTAGAATATGTCTAGCTTCCTTTCAACTTCCTAAATATTACATCTGCTATTCATGTTGTGCTTCTAAAGCTAATAAATTGTGATTTTCTTCTTGTTTTACTCAAACCTTGAAACCACTTCACCTTGTACCTTCTGACCTCTTGACGCCTTTTCTTTTTTCTCTGAAATGGATTTCATCTATTGTTTCTTTTTTATTGATGATCATAGCAATTTTACATTGTGTTACACGTTAGGGTAAAAAATTTTGTTGAATACCAGATCTCATCCAATTTTCTCGACTTCTAGTCTGATTGGGGAGGAGAATTCTTTATGCTGAAATGTGGCATTCCATATAATTTCTCATGTCATCATACCCCTAAATATACTGTGGTAACTGTGAGAAAACACTTTCACATCATTAAAACATCATTGGCCCTGCTTGATCATTCAATTCTTCCACCAAATTTCTGGGAGAAGCTGCTGCTACCTCAACCAACCTCATCAAATGACTGGTATCAAAATTTTCATCATTTAACTGTAAAAATAAAATACTTCATAAACTTTTTAATGATTAAAATTTCCATGAGATATTCATGTTTTCTTATGGGTGTAAGACCTTATACTACTAACAAGTTATCTCCGCGATCCAAACTGTGTGTATTCCTTGGAGGTAATAGTAATCTTGGCTACGGCAGTTTTTTCTTTGCATATGATCTCTTATACATTTATCTTGATGTAATTTTCATGAAACTAACTTTTATTATTCCACTCAACCCATGGGTTATTCAACCTCACCTTTGACTACTTGATCAGACTCCTACACCAATTTATCTGTGCCACCATCAAGTGTGCCCCTGCCCACTCCTTTGCCTATAGTACCTCCGATCACAACCTGTATTATTCCATTTGAATCTGACTCATCCACCTTTTCCCCCATTTTTTTGGAAGCATTTATGTTCGAAAAACCCTACATCTTAGCACTCTTTTAAATCCTTATTTTCCCAACACTCTTAGGCCACTCCTTGAAAAATCAATTTCCTCTAACGCAGTTTTTCAACCTAGTAGGATTGATCCCATGAATATAGAGTTTGATGTTTTATTTTAAATTACACCTGGGAAGTAGTTTCATAAACCTCCAAATTCCAATATTCTGTGTTGTCAATGGGTCCTCAAAACCAAAATCCAACTAAACTTAAAAAGTATGTGATTTATTTTTTATTTAATGTGTAATTGGAGTTTAGAACCATGAAATAATACTTGGAAAGAGCTATTTCACTAAGATACATTCTCTGTCAACATGATCCTCACTCATCATTAACTAGTTTAATTATTTTTTGAGTAAATTTGTAAAAGTATTAATGATTAAACTCAATTTCACGACGACGTAATTTTACCCCTAATTTTGAGTTTATCACTTTGTAACTAAAATGATACCTTCACTCATACCGTATAATGCATTTTTATCTTTATTTGCAAAACGACTAGAACATATTGTAAATCTCATCTCTGGTCTGATCCAAGGTGGAGAAACAAAATAATTGAAATCATGTTCAAATCAATGAAAAAAATTAAAAAAAGATAGATGAAAAAACAGATAAATAGACAAAGAGACAAAGATACATATTGATGTAGATAGATAAATGGGTGATAGATGATGGATGACAATTAGGTGTTTATTTTGATGTCACTGTAGTTCTAAACTCACTCAATTTTATTTAGTGCTAAGTCAGGTTATCTTTGTTGGGACTTAGAGATAAATCTAATGATTGAGTTAGAAATAGGGAGAATAGTATAATAATATGATAATGCTATTTAAGATGATATAATAAGAAATGATGCTAATTCAAGTAGATAAAAGTAAAATTTATTTGTATATAAAATAAGTGATGTTTATGTTATTATTATGGTTATTATTTTAAAGAGATTAGATGCAGCCAATATGTAGGATGATGGGGTCTATTTGTGGTATTATAATAAATATATTCAGATACATAGGAGGAAAGGTCTTTTTAGATTTTAATTAAGATGAAAAGTAATAAAGTAGAGAGAGGGAGAGAGAAAGAGAGGGATATCATTATGTTTATTCGCATTCCCTTTTCTCTATATCATTCCTCTTATATTTTTAATAATTTAATTTATGGATAGGTAATAGATAATGAAATGAGAGCTAGATATATTAATTAAAGGAAGATTAAGATTTAGGAAATATTTAATGTATATATTTTAATTTTTAATAAAATATAAAAGCAATAATAGAGCGGAAATGGAATGAGAATTAGATAGTTAAATTAATAAGATATTGATTAATTATATATATATTGAACGGGGATTAAGGGTATATTATATATTAGAGGAGCATAAAGATATGGAGAAATTGCATTTTAACTTTTAACAGGATATAAGAAGTTAGAGAGAGAGAGATAGAGAGGAAGATATGATAATCGAGAGTGTAATGAAGGTGAACTAAGAGTTAATTTTTATGCCTTCATAGAGTGTAAGGGGTGGATTATATTAATAGAATAAAATAAAATTTATGGTATTTTATATGTTTAAGAAGTAATTAATGTTATTTTTATAAAATAAAATCAAACAAAAATTAAAATAAATCAAAGGAAATTTGGATGAGGCACATATGTTCGATGAAATCCCTCAAAGACACTTTTAAAAAAGGTTAAAATCAAAGTCTGGTCTCAGACTGCAATTTGATTGAATTTGGTGGACTAAAATTAGTGATAAAGTGCAAGCATCAACCAAAATAAATATCAGAATACACTGAAATTGCCTTTATTTTGAAGAGTGGGATAACATCATCAAAAATATTGCCTTGATATTGATTTTTGACGAAATCAAAACAATGTGAACAGAAACATTTATCAAATCACCTGGAGACAAATCACATCTTTTATTTATTGGATTCTTGAGTAAAACGTGTTGAGCTGCTCAAGTGTCATCTAAAAGACCATTTGTGTGTGACCCTCTATTATGTAACATGAAGGACGTCGGGATTGAACGACTCGTGTTACACCACATGGAGGAGTGTATGATCAGATAGACAACATTGCAGACATGATGCAAGCAAATTAAAATCAATAAAAATATACGAAAGACGCCGCAGATCTAGGGGGTCAAACCACAGTAACGACACAAGGGGTCTAGGGCACCGGCATGCTCCCAATGACCCAAAAAATCAGCTCGAAGGCCAATGGGAGGGGAACAATCACTGTCCGTGAGTGTGCACGACCGTCGTTGAGACTGATACAAATCTGACACTGAAAATTAAAAGTCCCCAACATGAATTATGTGGCTATTCCTACGACTCAAAAACTCTCGATAGTGGAGAAGTCGAGGATGGCACTGATGAAGATAATAATACTGAAAATAAAGGGAAGGAATGTGTAACCGGCGGCCTCAAGCCTGGGTGCTCAAAGCACGCATAACAGTCGATGGCGGAAAGGAACACGAGATCCGTCAATCATGGTGCGATCAACTGGTCAATGACTACAGGGGACAATGACAATTTCCACGTGATAGATGAGCGCCCGATGATGATGGTGCGTGGGGCGAAGGTCGATGATAACAGGTGTGGCGATGGTGCCATAATTGGTGTGGTGGCGACGCACCGGCAAGGGGGCCGCAGGCGAGGTGGCTGGTGGCCGCAGATGGTGGCCGCCGACTAGGCCGCAGCTAGCGGTCACTAGGGTGCCCGCAGTCGTGGCCGTGGCTGGTGGCCATAAGGGTGACGCTCGCAGTCGTGGCCATGGCTGGTGGCCTCAAGGGTGGCAGTCACGGTCGTGGCAGTGGCTTGCGGCCCCTAGGGCAGCAGTCTCAGTCGTGACCGTAGTTGGTGGCCACTAGGGCAGTGGCCGCGGTCGTGACTGCGGCTGGTGCCAGCTAGGGCGACAGCCCCGATGGCAGCGGTCATCGACAGAAGCGGCCTGGGACGGCTGAAGGCGGACAAGGACAGCCGGAGGTGGCGAGGACGGTTGGAGATGGCCGCAGACACCCGTTGTTGGCTTGGGGACGGCCGAAGGTGACCAGATATGGCCGGGGATGGTCGGAGGCGACTGGGAATGCCCAGAGATGGCTTGGGGATGGCCGGATTCAACAGACGGAAGCTCGATGGTCTCGCGCGGCTAAGGTGACGTTGACACGACTCGGCACGACAGTGTTCATGTGTCGAGAAGGTTCCTACTGATGGCAGATGATTAGGTCATCAACGACGGTGGCAGCTGTTCTTCCGTCGGCGGTATTGTCTTTGCTACATTGAATTGGCGGCGACGACAGTTGATCGGCAGGCATCATCCACAAACTACTCAAAACATAAACTATGATAATCTCCCGAGTGGAGAGGATGGGACTTCGAGTGAGAAACTCAAATTTTCATCAAGCAAAGTCCAACTGTTTCTTTGGTCATACCTTACGATATATAGGGTAGGTGAGTTGCCTGCCCTAATGGGCCCAATTAGGGGAACGTTCAAAGTGGGGGACTTTCCCTAATGGGCCCAAAAATATACAAAAAAGAGATGTTGAGATGCCAAAACACAGGGGCCCTCAATAAAATCCATAACAAAAATAAAGTGCATAAAATAAACAAAATATCAAAGCTTGTCATCATGATCAATACATGAAGCTCCGGTCCTTTGCATCGGCTCGGGCTCCACGTCGCGGCTGCTGACAAGCTCAGGCTCAGTTTTCTAGATGGTCCTCTATCACTCTAGGCCAGTTGTATCAGTCTAGTGAATGACTTGAGTGGCCCAATAACCTTTATTGGTATTCCAAATGAATTAACTATATCATCATTAACTATACCATCATAAGTAATGACAGATGGGTTTAACCCAATCGATAGGAGACTGTCCATCTTGTGAGGTTCCGACCTATACCCCAATAACCTTTATTGGCCTTTCCAAATGAATTAACTGTACCATCTTATATATTAAGTAATGACTGATGGATTTAACCCAATCAATAAAGAGTGTCCATCCTTTGGGGTTCCAAGATACACCCCAATAACCTTTATTGACCTTTCCAAATGAATTAACTATACCATCCTATACATAAAGTAATGACAGAGGGGTTTAACCCAATTGATAGGAGAGTGTCCATCTTGTGGGGTTCCAAGCTAAACCTCCAAATCCATAATGACTTGGTGATTCATTTATGATTCAGTTTTTCTAAAGCTCTCCAATTAAATATTACCAAAAAAAATTCTAACATCAACGCCAAAACATCACTTTGATATTGAAATGGTCATAAATAAGTGGTTGAATCAACTGAGCTGTTAGGTTTCTTACACTTTATTTTCGGGATCTAATCTAAAATTTGGATGTATACATATATAATTTTTGTAGAAATGAAAACTGAGAGCACGGTTTGGGGAGGGTTCTTCTTTATTAAGGAAAACTGATTTTTCTAGTTCTTCTGGTAATTGTATAGAATTTTCTGGTGTCAAATTCATTAAAAAAGATCTTATAAGATAGAAAATATAAATAAAATTTAATATATTAAAATATTTTTTAATGAATTGGTTGGTTATTCCACACCTTTAAGTGGATGACATGCTGGCATTCTGCCACACAATTAGGAGGAGAGAGTAAATCAGATGGCTCAGAGTTCTCTAAATTAAAACAAAGATATCTAACGATCTAGAAAGAGTTTTGGGGTAAAAACTTGAGGTCAGTTCTATCCTTTGGGTCTGTCCCTGTACTCCAATAGAAAACGATTGAACAAGTTATGTTCATATTAAGATACATCAATTAAAAGCACCAGTTGGCCTGTTGGGCATGTGACATATGTCATCATCCTTTTTCTTATGTTATCATCGCTGATCGCAAAGGTTTCCACTATCACACTTGTTACCTCGATTCGTGCCACTTATTGACGCATATCTGCATCCATCTCAGTCGCACTTACGATGGTAAAATTGTCATCACTTGCCCCCACTCTACTACATGTCTATGTGTAATTCTCACCATCTCCTCAATCAGAGCCAGAATCGCTTTCATCCATTCCACACCACTCATCCCCCTCACCATCATCAATCACTTAGGCTCCCAAAACAAACATAGGCTAGTGTATTTAAATTATAATTAATCTATATATTTCTACTCTTCCATTACATTAAATTCACAAAGCTATTCTACCAAATTTTATTTATTAGTTTAAATACGATTAATGCTTTGGGA
The DNA here is from genome assembly GCF_029677425.1 of Wolffia australiana. Taxonomy (NCBI): domain Eukaryota; kingdom Viridiplantae; phylum Streptophyta; class Magnoliopsida; order Alismatales; family Araceae; genus Wolffia; species Wolffia australiana. The sequence continues at coordinate 24,428,471 of NC_135835.1, read as the reverse complement.
TTTTCCTACAATTATTTTAAATTACTTTTCACTAAATTTCCTTAAATGTTAGTTAATGCCTAAAAGAGAAATTAAAGCTAAGATTAACTATTCAATATTTGCTCCCTATGGATTTGACACTTACTCGCCATTTGGTCGTGAGGAAAAATATAATTATTGTCGTATATACTAGATGCTTTAAACAACATATTTAATCCTGATTTATGGTTCATCAATGGTCAACTATCAAACCCTAGAGTATCATGTGAGTTAATAGTAAATGCATTCAGCAATCATTAGAAAACTCTACTCCCATATTCAGTTACCTTGGCCAAGGACATCATCACGTCATCTTCCTTGAGCTGTCTCCTCTTATAATGAGGGAGTATGATCCCATCTCAACCTGTCAATTGTCTTCATGAACTTCTTGCTGACCCAAACGAAGATAATTTAGAATTCCACGATTATGCACTTGTAGGCCATAGTCAAAGTACAACTGTCCATTTACCAGATGCCTTTGGTGTCTCAAATAAAAGGACCACTTACACAATCATGATGGGAGTCAGCCATATCGAAAGTTTGGTATAATAACATTCAAGAATTTGTACAGGTCAATGCAGTGAATTCTTTCCACAAAAGAGCAACCATCATCTATCCTTAGTATCTCCACACTAATAGCATTATTCTACCTAGATACTTTGATTTCCTTCTTGAGTGTCATTCAAGGAGGAGTGTATAGAACACATACTTAAAGACTAGTGATATATGTATTACGATCTCATCATAATTCACTAAGTCAAATCATGTATTCATTGAATTCATTATAAGCATAATATGTGCATTATATTTAATATATTGTATTAATGAACATGAAATGAGATACAGAATGTGTGATTGGCTTTTTGACAACATATATTGATGGCGAGGACGCCAATGCATCAGCCCGGGACACGTCACCGTAGGCAGTCGGGGTCAACACAGACGTTACGGATCCAAAGATGAAGTCAACAGAAGTCAACCCACCTCGGTCAACAGGAGTCAACGAAGAAGTCAACTAGCCACAACCGTCGTCCGCCACGTCACCACTCGCGCACGTCTCCACGCGCGTCATGACACGACGCCAAAGGCAGATCCACAACTGCCCTTTGGCGTGACGTGATGCACGTTTTCCCTTGTGTGTCTTATTTTCTAGTTATTTTCTCTTTCCTCCAAGGCCTATATAAGGTCATTTGTTTCAAGAACTCAGGAGGCAATCATAATTCAAGAATTGAGTTTTTTTTTTTTCTAACTCTTCTTGGAGGATTGCCCTACCCCTTATCTTGCCCTAACCTTCCCCGTCGTCGCCGTCGTCATCGTCATCACCGTCGTCGCCGCCGCCGCCACCGCCGCCGCTGCCGCCGCCGTCGTCATCACCGCCGCGCGCAGCCGCGCGGTCACACGCCGCGACCGCACGCCACCGCGTGCCATCCCCGCGCCGCCGCGCTCCGCACGCCGCGGGACGCGCAGCGCTGCGCCGTCGGTGGCGCCTCAAGCGCAGCGCCTCGCGCGGCTGGGTGCGCTCGCCGCACTCGCGGCGCTCGCGCCGCGCGCACTGCTCGTGCTGCTCCGTGCGCTCGCGCACCCGCCAGCGCGCGCCGCTGCGGAGTTCGCGCCCGACCCGGCGTCCCGCTTCATAACGTCAACCAGGGCCGGACAACGCCCGGAGCGCCCGTTCCAGTATCACGCCGCCTTCGTCGCCACGAGCAGAATTACCTGCAGCCTCTACACGCACTACGGTGCTGAGGTATACCTGAACCCTGTGGTGTCGACGTGTTCTCCGCTCAGTATTTTCTCGGGAAGTTTCCACCGCCGTCAGAATTAGACCTGGATTTCCTCTTCTTCTCTCCTTTTCTCGAGTGTTTCTTCGCGACGTGAATTCGAGGTATTGATTTCGGTGCTTAGGCATCGTCGCGGTGGGGGAAGACAGTACTCCCGCCCTCGATAAGGGTCGGATCTGCACCACCAGATTTCATCGGTTTTAAGTCCAAGAATCGACCGTGATTTCTGTGGATTGTTTTATCCCTTACCCATTCCTACCCATAGCCTCGTCATCCGCCCTAAATCGTCCATCCCATAGTCGTCCTACGTCATATATTTCCATATTTTCTAAGGGCGTCAATTCAGCCTTGGCAGTAGCTTCAGCTGAAAATTATTTGATAATCTAAGGATGACTATGGCTATGGCTAGTTATTTATAACTCTGCCCCTAGACACAAGATCAATAAATAAATCATTTTAGTAGGTCAATATGAACATATTTACATGTTTATTTGCATTAAAATAATTATATGTGTGTGTTATCAACCCTTAAATGATTAATTTTTTTAGAATGATCTATCAATTTTTATCAATTTTCAAGTATTTTTAATGGTTTTTATGACGTCTTATTTTGAAATTACATAATTTGTTGAGTCAGAATATGATTTTCCTGATTTTTTGGCATTATATTAAAAGATATATCATTTTTAAATTTTTAATATACATAAATTCCTAACATATTTTATGAATTAATATCTATTTTTTAGAATTATTTAATGGCTCTTTCACTTTGTCCGATCTTCCGAAAATGGAGGAGAGAAAATCAAATTGCTTAGAATGATCCAAATTCAAATCCCGATACATGATGATTTATAAGGATTTCAGACTTAAATTTGGAGTGTAGCTTCATGTTTCCCATTGTTGAGGAGTCAGTAAACTCCTCTAATGATATTCTCACTAAAGCCCTACCAGCAGCCAGATTCAATTTACTAAGCAAGCTTAACATCTCCTTCTTGTCGTTGCGCTTGAGGGGAGGTGTTGAGAGTTAACAAACTCCTCTAATGAGTCAGCCAACTCACAATGTGGATGGCCTCGTCAGCAGCCAGATCAATAGGGACCTAACAAGATTAGCTAGTAATAAATTGACACGTACCCCTATACTCATTATGTGATTCAGCGGTCAGGATTAAATATAAGTTCAAATATAGATAGGATAAAAGATAGAGGGCTAGGATTAAATCTTAGATAGGAAACACATCAACGGTCTGGATTCAAATACACATGTCCCTTATAACTAGTTATAATAGACAAGATTAAAATGTAGGCTAACGGCTAGGATCGTTGCACATATATCCGTTATAAAAATTATAAAAGATATGATTAAAATGATAAATTTCTATAGTTATACTACTATATGATGCTATAAAATACCAACCAATGTTAACAGTATTTTTGTGGAAATACATCTATCTTCTAATCACCTATCTTGGTGTCTCTCTTCTTCTTCCTTCTCCTTCTTGGTTCTCGTCCCTCTCCAAGAATTCCTACACCCACCTCTTTCCATCCATATGGTTGTATATATAAATAGAGACTCAATTTTTGTAAAAAAATATTTTTAAGCTCACTTCCTCCTAGATAGATAGATTAAAAGAAAGTGAAGTTTGGAAGGTCCATCAAGAGTATTCTTGGTGTCTTGAGTGCTTGGAGAAGGCCAACAGATAAGCGGGGAGGCTGATCTGCAACAAGAAAGTGTCTTTATCCTAGAAGAACATAAGGATCTAAGATAAGTCTCTTTCTTTACATTGGTTTCTCTCTATCACATCCATTTAGTTAGATCTATAGTCCTATTTTCATCATCTCATTCTCATGACCCTCTTCCATCATCTCACCTTATCACAGCCATCTTCAATCTTGATCACAATCTTGTTACCTTCATTTCATATAAAAACCCAAAATCATCGAGTCCATCACAATCTTCTCCATCTCAAAAGCACCTATTTTTTCCTCCCTCGCATCTCATCAGTTACATCATATTAGCATTTCTTCTTTCCCCATTCCATTTGATCATCATTTGTCAACATCTTTTCAGCCACCTCATCATCCTATCATCTTATTCATCCATCATTACTTCACATCTTCGTCAATCTTACTCTCTCATTTCCATTTGATCTATGCATGTCCTCCTACCTATTCCTCAAATTATAATTCATATCATCCATATTAAAGAATTATTATTACCCTCTCACCACCTTGTATTCATCACACAGCAATCTCTTATTATTTATGTATATTTTCTCATCCTACTTATATAATCCTTTAAAGAGTATTTAAACCCTAATGTTTTTTCCCTTTGGAGAGGACCCTTGCTCGTCACAAATTAGTCAAGGTGATGGGGACTGTCTAGCACCGAAGACCCGGTCTCAACCAGCACAAGGAGCCAGTAGGAAGGTGAAAGAACCGGCCTTCAAGTATTCGGCCTAGCCAATGGGCCCCCAGAATTTGACGTTATCCTCATTTATATTTTTAGCACGTCTTCTCATTTTGTGGGCCTACGTGTTCCGGCCCAAACCTTGTGTTTGGACTTGGGTAGGTCAACCCCAAGGTGGGCCTTCTAGAGGCCCACTAGTACCGCAATGTAAGGGGGGGGGAGGGGTTGTAACCCCTGACTTGGTAGAAAAAATAAAGAAAAGACTGATTTTCTGTTAATTTATTACCATTTTTTATCTTTTGACATATTTAGATTTGAAATTCTTGGAAACCCTATCGGATTATTGCCGCTGCCACCATTTGTAGCCGTTGTTGTCGCTGCCACTATCGCTGCCATCTGTGGTCGTCGTTGCTCCAGCACCCCACTACTGACTATGCCACCTACCGCAACCCAGCCATCAACTCTTAGTACTGATTCGTAACTGGGATCATTCGAGAACTCCTCCAACAATCTCCTCACTACCCTGCCAGTGATTTTTTGCATTGTCTTCATTGAGTCAATCTCCTATTATACCGAGAACAGATGATCTCGTCTTGACCACTCAAACATCTCCGTGAGCTTCTTACTACATCTGAGCTATGAGTTGTTTGAATCCCATGAGTAGAAGGCTCGTAAGTCATTGTCAAAACGTAGTCGTCTATTCATGAGATGTCCTTGGTGTCTCAGGTCAGTGGATCACTTATACAACTGTGACATGAATCAATCCAATTGATGTTTAGGTATAATAATATTTAGGGATTCATAAGGATCATTTCAATGTATTCTTTATCTAAAGAGCACCCAATATCTGTCCTTAGTATCGCCACACTAATAGCCACAAGATCAGATATACTTATTGTATAAGTAGGATAAGCTAGTACTATTCTATCCGGATAATTTGATATCCATCTCGACTATCCATCGAATAGGAATATTTAGAATACATGTTTAAAGACTAGTGATCTATGTATTATGATCTCATCATAATTCACTATGTCATTGTACGTATTCATAGACTTTATTATAAGCATCATACTGGAATAATAATGAATATAATATTTTATTCATTGAACTTCAATACACAAGGTGGTGTGATTTGGCTTGACGGCCACATAATATTCATCAATAACATATATGAAAGAAATACAAATACGCAAATCAGATAAAGACACAAATAATATATATATATAACAAATATATAAATATGAAAATAATAAATACACAAATAATATAAATACCAAGACAACGTAAATATGAAAATAACAGAAATATACAAATACACAAATAATATAAATACAAAAATTCACAAATGACATTAATATGTAAATATGCAAATACATAAATACAAAAAATGTTAACACCTAGATATGTAATTGTGTAAATACCTAAATATTTAAATATATAAATATGTAAATCTATGACTATGTCGATATGTAAGTACATAAATTCAAATATTAGTATTTCCACCTAAATGTTGACATTGATTTTTAAACTTTCAACATGATTTTTTTCAAAGGCATGTGACTAAACTTACAGGTTTTATTGAATCAAAACTGAACTCTGACCAATCCAAGACCATAATGAAGTTTAGGTATAGGTATAGATATTGGCCAAAAACCAATATGGAAACCAAAACCACCATTCCCTACCACCAAAGTTGCCATGTTGTCCACATCGACACAGTCTGTGCCGTAGTGCCACTGTCATGCTGATCCTGAGCACAACGTTGCCCACCGTGGACGTGTGCCTAACTGTCACTACAGTTTCCATCACCTACGTGCACCGCACCACCGCATTTCCAGTTCCGTAGCGCCACAACTATCTTGACTGCACCCCACCTGCTCTTCCTGTACCATCGCTTGCAACCGCCACGCCCCACGCTCCATTCTTGCCACCAGCCACACACCTCCGTGCCACGACAGTCGTAGCCACCTGCTCGATGCACCTCTGTGGCTCTTATAAACGTATATCCTCACCATTATCATTAGGAGCTCTTATAGTATTGGAAATAGGAAAACTAATTTGATTTCGTCCAACATTTAAGGTTCTCAATCCCTTGACCCAATCGATGACAGCTCTAGGGGTGGCTAAAAATGTTCTTCCAAAAATTATAGGGGCATGACTAGTATTTCCTGATATTTTTATATCAGCTACTAAAAAATCAACATGGACTTAATAATTTTCTATTCTTATTATCACATCTCCTAATTTCCCATGTGGTTCCTTAATCGACCCATCGGCTAATTGAAGTTCTAACATTAATGGCTCTAAATCTCCAAATTTAAATTTATCATATAGAGCCTTAGGCATTACACTAGCTCCTGAATCTAACAAAGATCTACTAAAAATCATTCCTACAGTTTCACACTTGATCAACGATGCCCTTAGACCTCTTCTTTTCCTAGGTATGTCATTCAATAGAATTGAACTAACAATTTTGAAAAGATGTACTCTCTTAGGTTTCCTAATGGGTTTACAAAGTTCTTTAACAAACTTTGCATAAGATGGAATATTTTGAATAGCATCCACTAAAGGAATAGTGATCTTTGCATCTTTAAGGGATTCTAAAAGATGTGAATCCTTAGGTTTCTCTTCTGAAGACTTTAAATCACTAGGGAAAGGAATTGGAGGAATCTAATCCTTAGGATTTGGTTCTGATTTCCTTAAGAGCTTACTGATATCCTCCGCATTTTCCTTTTCCATATTGCTATCCTTAATTTCTTCTAAAACTTCTATCGGTTTCTCATCTCCTCTAGATTCAACCGGGTCAACTATTATCTTACCACTCCTAAGTTAATACATTGCATTAACATTATTGTCATAATTTTCTTCCTCAAATCATTAAACAAAGGGTTTTCCTTCAAAATATCACTAGAAATCGAACAAATGTTCCTAGGATTAAGAAGAGGTTGGGTTGGGAATAGACCTTGGTGTTGATCATGATGATCATATTCATCAACTTTACCTTTCATCTTCATATTAAGTTGTTGATGTAGTTGTCCTACACTCTTCTTGAGTTGCTCCAACTCCATCTTCATTTGTTGCATAATAGCCTCTTGTTGCTCAATGATCTTATGCTGGTTCTTCTTGTCTTCTCTTAGTCCCCTAACTGTTTCATTCAATGTTTCATTAGAAGGGTCAGAAGAATTAGAGTTAACAAAAGGTTCAGAATAAGCTGGATATTGATTATGAATAAAAGTTATCGATTGAAAAACATTTTTCCCTCCTTGTCCTTAAAAAGTTTGATGGTTTCCTTTGTTCTAATTTCCTTGATTGTTGTTGGGTTGCCCAGAAGCATTAACTTGCTCCATGATTGGACATGCTTCATCAAAATGATCATTAGAGGAACCTACAGAACAAAAAACACTAAAAACAAGTATTAACCTCATAATGAGAAGTTTTCATCTGAGGTCTCTTCACCAAAATTTTCATATGACAAGTTAATTCCTCCATGTTCTTACTTAACTTAACGATCTCCCTTTTCAGCGTGTCAAGTTGGAGATCCGTTTCCACAGCTTTAACGTCTATGAGTCCTCCTCTCTTTTGCTCTGTATTTCTGCCATTACTAGAAAATCTTTGTTTATATGCCCAATTCTCTACTGGTTTTTCCATGAATGCCATTGATTCATCAGCGAAGTGCTCCACAAAAACACCTTCACTGGCCATGTCTACCATATTACCCTCATAATCATTTATGCCTCCATAAAATGTTTGGGCTTACTCCCAAAATGGAATCCCATGATGAGGGCATCTCCTGGTCAATGGATTAAATATATCCCATGCATCACTAAAAGAACCATTTCTTTGGGTGAAGTCCCTAATCAATTTCCTAAGGGAATTAGTTTTGCCAAAAGAATAAAATTTTTGAAGGAAATTTTCTCAATTTCATTCCATGATGTGAACTCCTGTCTAGAGGATTTAAACCAATCCTTGGCTTTATCTTTCAGGGCAAAACGAAATAATCTCATTTTCAAATTCTCATGTGATACCCCCAAGTAGTTATATGTGTCACAAATATCGGATTACTCCTCCAAAAACTCATATGGCTCATCCTTGATTCTTCCCAAGAATGTAGGTAGGAGTTGTAACATTTGGGAATAGATTAAAAAATAAACATTCTCTGCTAATGGAAAATTCTGGCTTCCAAGGGGATACGAAGACTCTCTAAGACACATGTGACACATACCTTGGTTGCCATTGGCTTGAGTGTGATTTTGAGCTTGATGTTGATACATTTCCTCTTCTATGTTATTCTTTCCCTCTGTAACAGCAATGTTAATATGTGAATTTATGATTGAACTGTCACCTAATTTGATGTTGTAGAGTTGTCGATTAAGCAATCTCCTTCCGTTTGCATCAAACACAACTCCTGATAATGATTAGCTGTTGTTAATCGAATATAAAGATGTTAATATTTCAATGCTCTGGATAAACTGTTTTAAAGTTCAATCTCAATGCCACTGCCTTCCCTGGCAACGGTGCCAATTGATAAGTCAAAATTTAGGTGATTAACCTAGTCCATGTGTAATTTTGAGACTTATGATGCAATACATTTTCTAATTAACCCTGGTTCACTCATTACTGATGTAATTTGGTGAGTATGGGGTCAAACCACAGAGAAGGATTAGTGATTGAGATTGATAGTTGAGAAAGTGAATTTGTTGTAAAGAGTGTGAAAGAAGAGATAATTAATGTTATATTATCGTTTAATTAAAATAGTTTATATGTATAAATTCTTAATTCTTATAATTCTTAATTCTTAATTCTTATAATTCTTAATTCTTAATTATTATGAATTTATATCGAGATTAGGATGGTATTAAAGTTGTGGAATGAGGATAGGATAAGAAGAATGAATGGATGTGATGAAAAATATCCTAATTAGGGGTTTTCCTATGAATCCCTAATTAGGAATGGGTTTTTTAAGCTATTAATCCCTAATCATAGGGTTTAATAACTTATAACAGAGATTAGGAAGATAGGAAAACGCAGAATGGATGGATGAAATAAAATGAATAGGAATGAAATCCTAATTAAATGTTTAGGGCTAACCTCCTTCTTTGGTGATGCTCTCAAGCACTAATATCCCTTCATGAGCCTGTATATTATGACTGGTGCCTTGGCGTGTTGCAGCAGACATTAAGATAGATCAAGAGAGGGAAGGAATTCAATTCAGAAAGAAGAAAACACCTAAATTGGTACTCCAAAACCATTGTTTCACGAGATCTCCCCAATGGAGAAACACAGAAAGAATACAAGTCATTTTTGGACTTCTGCACTTATATTTATAGGGGCCACAAATCCATTAAAAGAGTGGGAAGAGAGGAAACTGCCAAAAAAAATTCAGCCACTAACTCCTCCGCCTCAATTTCCTATTTTTCAGGCATTTTTCCAAATTTTTATGAATTTTTATGGCCATTTTGTTGATTTTTGATGATCAAATTGATCCTCAGCTGTCTGATTGTCTGATCATCAAGATCAGGATTGATTTTGGCTGTCAGATCCTCCTCTTCAAGTGAGGGTTCTTTTCTGGCCATTAGCTTCGCTTCCCTTATGATTGGATTGATTGAGCACCATCAGATCTGTGTGCCTCTTTGTTCTGAAGAAAGAGACGAAAATGAGGAGGTGAACTTACCTCTGAGATCCTGATCCAATGGCTCTGATGCTGCCACGTCACACATTGCTGCAAATGGAGTTAGTTCCATATGGAAAAATTCTAAGAAAGTTGTAATTATAAAAAGACAAGCTTATGTAAACTTTTGAAATGTGCACATTCTTGCCCCTTTTGCCTCCCATACCTGCACACATGTGCCCCGTCAATGCCACCTGCACTCCCAGTGCGCTTACATAACATGCCACGTAGGTACGCCTGCTGATAGACCCAAAATGTGGCATGTAAACGTACACATTTTAAGGTCATTTTGGGTACATATCATGTGTATTATCTTCAATTTCACAAGATTTTTGCATTTCATGCACTAAATAGAAGTGATAAAATAATGTATTTTTAAGTCATTTTCATGCATGTTCTACATACTCAATAATTTTGCATTTCTAATGTTCTGTTTAGTATGTTATCTATGCTATTGAGGGGTGAAGTCAATGTTTAAGTGAAAGAAATAAAAAAAAGAGAGAGAAGGAGAAAACAAAAACAATGCATATATATAAATATAGTGAAGACTTCAAAAATACAAATAAAAAAAGGGTTTATTGGGCTGGCCAAGGAGCCGACCAGGCACACCAGCGCCCAAGCCAGCCTCAACAGACGAACGAGCATGGCACTAAAGCCTGCCCGCGGCCACCATGGGGCAGCATGCCCCGACAGGCAAGCCCAAGCCGTCCACATATGTACAAAGGGTGGTCCTCACAAACCCACAAAGGAGAATTAAGCCCGCGGTAGAAAGGAGATATGCCATTTCAATTTCGCTATATGATTTCTGGGAAAAATTTATATAGTGTTTTATCTTTTAGAAATCTTCTATATGGGATTTGAATCCCATATATATTTTAGGATCATCAGGTCAGGTGCCAAATAACAAAGTCGACCACATCCCAATGGGTCGCGATCCTTTTAACTCTAGGAAGACATAATGATCGGGTTTCGAGCTGACTTGGCCCGAAGCCCTTATCATTTAGGGCCAGTTTAAAGAGACGGATATAATCAAGTACGTCCGATATGCCTTAGAAGATCGGATGGATGAGATCTAATCGTCTTTATTAACTTTTTTATTTTCTTTTTCAGGCTATGATTGGTCCCTGGATGCTGACGCAGATCGCGGCCCCTTGGCGGGCAAATCAGAAGAAGATGGAGGCTAACAAGGAGTTGTCATGGGTGGCTGACGGGATGCTGATGGGGCAGGATGGGGGTACACCATAAGAGGGTCCACGGCTGTAATTAAATCATAGTCATTAGACATCTATAAGGAGGATCGGACAGCTAGGGACAGTTCCATTCATCCGTGCCCCCTACCGGCAACGTCATCAGCCCTAGGTGATTGTTGGCTGACGAGGGGGACCGCCAAGCCATCTAACAGCCTGGGAGGACCCCTAGGGCCGTCCCCTTCCATCGGACGGCTTGGGAGGTCCCTACCAGGCCATTAAAGGTGGCCCAAAGGCCCCCATTTCAAGCATCTTTCGACCTTAAGCCGAAGAGTGGCAACGGAGATCCCTTCCTTGTTTGGAAGCAATCTGGGGCATTGTGACAGTGCCAGCGGCTGTGGACAGCAAGGGAAGAGCCAAAGAATCTCTGAAGTAGCTTGGATTCGCACCCAGACGGAGGAGAAGATCCAGGGAACCCCTAAACCAAAGCTCATCGATGGTGATCGACACCGCCACTCTAGTTCTTCAAATCAGGGCGCTTCAGGTTATTTTATGTGTTTCTTCAGTTGTTTTTCATGTTTTCCATTTATCTGGATGCTTGCTCATTTAATCCATATCATTGTCGTGTTTTCGTTGAAGTTTGGTATCGCAAATTCTGTGACATTTCATCGAACACATAGCGTGTTCGATGATTATTTGTTCGATTTATCTTTCTAATATCTCAACCTTATAAAATCTAAAAACATATTCTTTCCCCCCTCTTACCCGACTTCTATCGGGCATTCTGTCAAACACCTCACAGTCGTTCGACAGAAATACCCCTTATCTTCAACTTTGTACTATTAGAAACCTGTATAAATATATAAAAAACCATATAAATATTAAATGCAACATATATATATATCTTAGTTCGACTGAATCAACCTATTAATTCCCTAATTCGACTATAAAATCTATTAAAAAAATATAAAGAAAACACAATATATACATATTAACTATTTGATAACTAAGTATATTATCATCATCTATATTCTCTTCATCTACATACTTACCTATCTACTTACTTAGTTATGTTATATTTGTTGGGTTCTAGGGGCCTTGAGATGGATGAACAACACAAAACGATGTGCAGCGGAAGTCTCTTTGCGAATCGAACGACATCAACGAAAACATTGAAACGGCGTACCTTTGCACGAATCTCATTAGCAATTTCTTCGATCCCGGAGTGAGACGAGTCGAGCTGCTCAAGTGTGCAGCCTCTAGACGTATCCACGCGGTCCTCGGCGCGTCGGATCTCCTCCTTCTTGTTGACGAGCCCCGATCTTTCTCCGTCGGCATCGTTACGTCGTCCTGATCACATCAGGGATGGAGAGGGGGTGTGGGGAGAGTGGAGAAGAAGGGTAAAGGCCCCTGAACAATTCTGGCGTGGGTGAATTTCGTTCAAGGCCTTCCCCTAGAAGATACAAAGGAGTGTGTATCGACTCACTCATGGAACCTGTTCATCATCGGTTACCAAGTATGTATAATCCCTCATCCACTTGGTGCTCCTTGGACGACTTAGGGTATGGTCAACTGTCAAACCCTAATCGATCATCCGAGTTAGTACTGATGCATTCGGAAATCATCAGAGAACTCTTCTCTGATATTTCACTGCCTTGGCCAAGGACTTCGTTGCATCGTCTTCCTTGAGCTGTCACCTCTTATACCGAGGGTGGACGATCCCATCTTGACCACTCAATCGCCTTCGTGTACTTCTTGATGCACCCGAACTAAGACCGTTTAGAATCCCATGATTAGAGACTCGTTGGCCATAGCCAAAGTACAACCGTCCGTCCACAAGACGTCTTTGGTGTCTCAGGTCTAAGGACCACTTACACAATCGTGACGTGAATCAACCTGATTGACAGTTCGGTATAATACCATTCAGGGATTCGTACGGATCAATTGAGTGAACTCTTTCCACTAAAGAGCACCCACTATCTATCCTTAGTGTCGCCACACTAATGGCTACGGGACCGGCCATACTCATCATATGAGTGAGGCTAGATAGTGCTATTCTATCCGGATACTTTGATGTCCTTCTCGCGTATCCTTTGAATAGGAATGTTTAGAACACATGCTTAAAGACTAGTGATCTCCGTATTACGATCTCATCATAATTCACTAAGTCCGATCATGTATTCATGGACTTCATTATGAGCATCACGTGCACTATAATGAATATGTTCTATTAATGAATATGGAACGAGATGCGGAATGTGTGATTGGCTTGCCGGCCACATATATTTCCATCAATATTTAGGTAATTATTTAATTCTTTCTCTATCTATCTTCTTAATATATTTATGTACTGTTCTAGCTTACCTATCTATACTTAATTAAATAATATTTCCCTATCTATATAACTTATCCTTCTTATTATTCTTTACTCTTATTAAACAACTTATTCTTATTAAGTTATTATCTATCTTTTCACTAACTATATTATTATCCTCCCTAAACATAATATTTAATCTCTTCATTATTTATTATTTTTAGTAGCTATAATATATATATCTAATATTCTTTATTCTATGCTTATCTTATTTGACTAATCTTCCCTATACTTATTAATTAATTCTTCTTATATTCACTATCTCCAATATTATTACTATTATATATTAATAACTAACAACTCAATTATCGAATACATCCCTAAAGGCCAGTCCCTGTGGAGACGACCTTACTCCAACTATACATTCAATTAAGTTCTATATTTTATCAAATTTAGTTGATTTTAGGCAAATTAAAATAAAACGACATTTAAAATTAACACCGCAATTTGCCACCATCAAATTGGCATCGTTGCCAGGTGGTTAAAGGATCCCTTCTTGCGAATTCGAGCTTCAAAAAAAACTTACAAAATATTCAATAAATTCCATAAAAATTCAAAATTAAATATCTTTTGATCTACAACCCCTTTTGACACAAAATTTCACCAAACTTAATTCTTTTTAAATCTATTTTTCGTTAGAATCATAAAAATCTTCAAATCCCATCATTTAAGTGTAGAAAGTGGGTATTAAGTGAATTTCTCTATTTTTTGTTAAAAATTACTAAGAATTCATGATAACATGCATAAATTAACTAAATTATGCTCTAAAATGCATGGAATAAGTATGAATTAGCATACTTATTTGCATGTTATCAGGAGACTTGTGGCATACTCAGGACCCCCTCATTGTGATTTATTGGTCGTCGGTGTCTTTCAACGCCAAGTCTATACTTCTATTGATTTTAACATTGCATCAGCATCGGTTCCCATCTGCATTTCACTTGTCCAATTGACAGTGGAACAGACGTTTGGTCCCGTCCTATCGTTCGGCATTAAAATATTTATGAATTACTATTTTATTAGTAAAGGTTTATAAATTATTATTCATTAACTCAAATATCAATGACAAATTAACACGCTAAAATTGATCTCATCATCTATCTTTGAGAGGGGGTCAATGGGTATGTTAAATTACAGTCATGGACTGTTTAATACCATGTGTAACCGTTTGCCTAATCTGCCTCTATGTCAGAAGCTGAGTCCCCATCAACATCCATCGACAGATCATAACCCACGATACATGTATGCTGTTGCTCATATCAGCAGTCTCGACCAATCAAAATCTGGAAGAGAGAGAGAGAGAAAAAAAAAGAGAGGTTAAAATATATTGTTACCTATAAATAGGCTCTGTATGATGTGGGCTTTGGGCTTGGTTGGCTCGAAACCTGGTCCTTTTTTCTCTTTGTTCCACAAGTTAAGATGTTGAAGGACTGTAGTCCATCTTGTTGATATATATATATATACAAGGATGCTAATTACATAGAGTATCTGGATGATTAATATAATAAAAATTAGATAAATGGAAAATATATAGATCCTAAATAGATAGCCAGGTGTATGATGTATAAAAAGGAAATTTCTAGATGTATATCTTCATTTATTATTTATATCAGTGATGTTTCTTCTCCTTGATCAAGATATTACAAAGTAATTTTACTGCACCTGAATTGTGTGTGCCAGATTGATTATCGATATGTTTCATCCTTAACGAATCATGTGGTCCTCATTGTAATGGGTCACGTCATACATAAACAGGGGCGGGATAAATTCTACAAGTATTTGACATAATAAGAAATGTTGGTAGAATGTGAGAATGAAGGCCATAATTGGTCAAAAAGGCTTCTAGCGAACCATAGAATAGGAAGATGGCATTGATGCCTGAATATTTCCTAAAATTTTCGTTTATCTTAAAAATAAAATTTAAATAAATTCAGTAGAAAAAAATTTATTTAATATCCTTGAGATTTTTACCAACATGGGTTTCGAATGGTCAACTCATGGCTCCATCCTCAGGTCATATTTACTCTTTTTTATAGTTTAGGGGAGTCTTAAAATATTCAAGGTTAATTTACTACTGGGGCAAAACGTCATAGATGATGTGGATCTGATTGGGTATCTCTACGAGGCCTCATCTTATTTTGCTGGATTCAGAGTTAACGTAGAATTTAAAAATGTTATAATCTGAATAAAGACCGTCGCCAGTTCAATCGAGGAGAAAGTAGGACAATTATCTATAGAATGTCTTTGTCGTCGCCCAGTAAGAAGTACATAAATAATGCTCAATTAATGGAGAGGAAAGCCCAATGCGAAATTAAAATAGCAATAAAACTTGCTTAAAATAAAGGAAAGACAGATTTCAGGGGACAATGCACTCTTAAAATACATGTTTCACCTTTCTATCAGAGTGAAATTTGGTGAATTGGAACAGACAAAATATGGGTTTAAATGCACCAAAAAGCAAAAGTCAAACAAACACAAGAAACAAAACAAACGCCAAAGTTTAGGATTTTCGCCGATTCTGATAGTGGAAAGCCATAAATGCTGCCAATTTTCAGTGGTTCCCTTGAACAGTATTTTATACGGCTCTGAAGAGCTAAGGAAGAGATAGCCTGAAATAAATGATACAAGAAAGAAAGTAAGAAAGAGATATAGAGGTAAACGTATAGACGAATGTAAAAACAGAGAGATATAGAGAAATAGTGGAGAGCGAATGTGGAGAGAAATAAAAGATACATAAATATAGAGAGTAACAGGAGAGAGAGAGAGATAGAGAGAAATAAGGGAGGAATGAATAGATGAGAATGAAAGTGAGAAGTATACACAGAAGGGAGAGAGATGGGACGTATACAGGGATAATATTGAGAGAGAATGTAAAGAGAAAAAGGGAGAGCGAGGATTAGAGAGAAGAGAAAGATATATAGTCGTAAAAAGAGTGATATATAGAAAAAAAAGGACTAAAGATGAACGTAGAGATAAATAAACAAGAGAGAAATGTAGAATGCAGTAAAAGAGATTTAGAGAAATATAACGGAGAAATTATTGAAACAAATAAAAGTAAGAGATAGAGAGGAGTCTCAGAGAGGGAGATAGAGAGGAGTGTCAGAGAGAGATAGAGTCTTAGAGAGAGGGAGAGAGTCTTAGGGAGAGAGAGAGAGATAGAGTCTTAAATAGAGAGAGAACTTCAGAAAGAGCGATAGAGTCTCCGAGAGAGATAGAGAGGAGTCTCAGAGAGAGAGAGATGGCGTCTTAGAGAGAGAGAGAGGTCAAGAGGAGTCTCAGAGAGATCGAAAGAGCCTCACAGAGAGAGAGAGAGATAGATAGAGCGATAGAAGAGGGGGAGAGATATATATAGAGAGAGAGAGATCCTCAGAGAGCGAGAGATAGAGTCTCGATAGAGCAATAGAAGAGGGAGAGAGAGATATAGAGAGCCTCACCAGAGAGAGAGATATCCTCAGAGAGCGAGAGATAGAGTCTCGAGAGAGCGATAGAAGAGAGAGAGAGAAAAAGAGATCCTCAGAGAGCGAGAGATAGAGTCTCGATAGAGCGATAGAAGAGAGAGAGAGAGAGAGAGAGAGAGAGAGAGAGATCCACAGAGAGCGAGAGATAGAGCCTCAGATAGAGCGATAGATGAGGGGGAGAGAGAGAGAGAAAGAGCCTCAGAGAGAGAGAGAGAGAGAGATCCTCAGAGAGCGAGAGATAGAGTCTCAGATAGAGCGATAGAAGAGGGAGAGAGAGAGATAGAGAGTCCGAGAGAGACAGATACAGAGTCTTAGAGAGAGAGATATCGAGAGAGCCTCAGAGAGATAGATAGCGAGAGAGTCTCACAGACAGAGACAGAGACAGAGACAGAGAGAGACTTAAATTTACCGTAAGAAAATGGTCAACGGAGATCAACGTGGTACTCTCCCTGTGCTCAGCCCAAAAACCTCTCCTCTTAAATTCATCTCCGCGGCCGCCATCGGTTTGCCCCGACTGACCCATAAATCCCCCCGTTGTCCGCGAGATCTCCCCCGCCCCCACCAAGATACGAATATATTATTTCCAATATAATTCCCAAGATTCGCAAATCTCTCCCACCCCCCCCCCAAATCTCCACATTCAACAGCCCAGATCTCATCTTCTCTCACCATCCGACGGCTCTCCATCTCCCATTCTTCCTCGACCCCATCACGTGATCGTCCCCCCTTAAGATTGGACAAATAGACTCATGACGTATTCATATCTTTCGTCCGATCTCGAGAGCCCACCAGTCGCGCTACGACAACCCACCTCCGTCTACGTTCTTCGCTCCCAACAAACAACGTTAATTCTAGAGAGAGAAAGGCACAGCCGAGAGTATAAAGTCTGAGATTAAGCCAGGAATGTGAGTGGAAGTTCTTCTTCTTCTTCTTCTTCTTCTTCTTCTTCTTCTTCTTCTTCTTCTCCAATTTTCCATGGCGGTTGCCACCGGGACGAAATTCCACGTCCTCGCCGTCGACGACAGCCTTCTCGACAGGAGGATCATCGAGAGAATTCTCCGAAGCTCATCCTACGAAGGTACTTTCTTTTACCGAGATTCTTTGTTGTGGTTGTTCTTTTGTCTGTGTTTTGGAGCTTGAAGATCTGTTTCTTGTTCTTCTAGTCACCGTTGTAGATTCGGGTAGCAAGGCTCTCGAGTTCTTGGGGCTTCTTGATGATCCACCCTGCCCCACGCCGTCCAACCAGGTAACCTTTGCTCTACCCAAGGTTTCAGTCAGATATCATGGACAAAACTCTAGATTACCAGAGGGTTACCCTGAGTAATCTAGAGTTTCGTGCCATTTGGGTCAAATACCGGGTACTAAACTCTAGACTTCCAGGGGGTCATGCTTGTAGAACAATCCAACCATGCCATGGATATATAGTTGGGATAGAAGGATGTATGGTCTAGGGTTCCTTCCATTTTCATCAGATGGGGTGAACTAAACAGGTAGCCTAAGGAACAAAAGGGTCATGCTTGTAGGCCTAAGGAACTAGCTGGTCTAGAGTTTTAGATAGTCTATGGAACAAAACTTTAGACTACCCGATGGGTCTGTGACATAGTCTCAAAAAAAAATGGTACTAAATGGATAATCTATCCAGCCGTTCCTTCGACGCAACCATATAATGTTTTTATATATGTTAAAGTTTAGTGTTTGATAAAGTTTGATCTCTGGCCTGCAGGAGACCGGAGTGAACCTGGTGATCACAGATTACTGCATGCCAGGGATGAGCGGCTACGACCTTCTGAAGAAGATCAAGGTACAAATAGACTCTAATATAAATTTTTTAACCCAAGTTTAATCGCCAAAGTTTGGTGGAGAACTAAGGAGATCGATTTGGTGTTGGATCAGGAGACCTCTCCCTTGAAGGACATCCCAGTAGTGATCATGTCCTCGGAGAACGTTCCCTCCAGAATTTCCAGGTAAGATAGAGGATTGATTTGACATCATCTTCCACGTAAAATTTGACAGCGGACGTGCATGCAGGTGCATGGAGGAAGGGGCGGAGGAGTTCTTCCTCAAGCCAATGCGGTTCTCAGACGTTCAGAGGCTGGTCCCTCATATGATGAAAGGGAAGAGAAGAGAAGAGGCGGAGGAGAAGAGAAGAGAAGATAAAGAAAGCGATAGCGGAGAGCCTTCTTCTTCCGCCCCTCCTTTGGTCGTTGTAACGCCGATGAACAACGTCGGTGGAGGAATGAACAAGAGAAAAGCCTCTGAAGAAGGAATTTCTTCGGAGAGATCGCTCTCGCCTGAGCGGACGAGGCTGAGATTCACTGTGGCTGCCTGAGCAGTAGAAACATTGAATCGTCTTTGTACAGAAGGGAATCGCTAATCACGACGAAGGTATTGATTAATCTGCTCCTTTCTCGCGTCAAGATACGAGGAAAGTAGTTTGAATGGGGAGAGAGATGCTCGGAAGAGTGAGTTCTCTGGAAACTCTCGGAGATTTGTACAGAATGGAGCGGTCATCGCCGATATGGTTTTGATGTATTTGCTGCGTTATTTTGTATTTAGATACAAGGAGATTAGATTGAATAGAGAAGAAGATGCTTGGAACAGTGACTTAAACCGATAATTTTAAGGAACGGTGCAACAATTGAGGGTATACCACAGAAGCCATTGTTTTCTCTCCAAGATTAACTTTAGCTTTGTTGGGAGTCAACACCCTAGCCAAGGAAGATTTGAGAGAAGGTGTAGTGCCCTTGATAATGGCTACAGCTTTTGATATAGTGGGAGGCTACTAATTCCAACAATTGGTATCAGAGCCCAGGTAATGGGTTCAAATCTCAGTGGGGACATGATGTGCTAGGCCAAGTCCAGGTGGAGCGTAACTGTGTGCTGGTCAATGGTAGGCGTTTGACAATACTAATTAGCTAGGTTAATTAGTATTGTTATTTTTAATCAACTTGTAGAATAATATTTTTAATAAACACTCTATATTAAGATGCACATGATGAGTAGAGGGCTCGTCCACAGGGAGGCAGGGTTCAAGGATTCAATTCAAGCTATTTAGAGTGTAGTTTTAGTAGATTAAATCTTGATTAAATATGATCTTCAGTGAAGATCATATTTCCAAGGTTAAATGGGGATGATTTTTTTTCAGTTTTTACTGAAAGATAGATCCTTAGAGATAATAAGGGAATATAATTGAGCAGACGGAGTTAGGAGATATGAGAGAATATTAAGAGAATATAGGTCCTCACTTCATTAACCATGATCCTTAAAGAAGATTTAGAAGCAGAAGTGTAATGAGATAAAGAGAGTACTTAATGTAGGGTTCTTAAACAATAATGGCTGGTGAAGAATGTGGGGATTTAGAGGTAAGTGAGGAATAGATAATTCATCTAATTTTTATAGTATGCTTTTATGTGATAATAGACTTTGATCATTAGCTAACTTCCTTCTCAAATCAAGACAAGGGCTACTACATTTCGCCCTAGCCGAGGCAATTTAGGGGAGCACAAATCAAGATCAATGAAGATGGAAACTTAACATCAAATAAAATACCAGGACAATAGTTGATCCAAGGAGAGCTTCCTTTTGAGTGCAGACTATGGGCAAGCATCCAAGAATGGAAAAAAGGGAGAGAAAGATAGGGTTTAATACCAAGGGTAAAGGGGTGAGACTTCCACTTTGCCCCTAAGTATTCCTCAATTTTCTTTACTTTGGGTGCTCCTCTCGTCAATCCATCCGAACGAATGGAAAGATGATACAATGAAGAACTAGCCCTCAATTGGAGCTCAACCCGATAGCTGGGTCTTCAAATATTTATGTTTGAATCTAGAACAATCTAGGGTATATGATCCTTTTGGCCTTCTATCTCTCAACAAAATTTGCAGAAAAAGACGTCCACTTATGCAAAATTTTATTTGGACACCGCCCTAGAAATATTTGAATATATGCCCCTCAGCTCTTATTTTACCTGGAAATTTTCCAAAAGCTCATCTTTTCTTCCAAAACAAGTTAAAATACCAAAAACTTCAATAAAATAGGAGCTTTACGCATGCAAAAACTACCACAAGCAGTGTTAGAGCCATTTTCTTCATGTTCTCCACTAAATAATTTCTAGAAAATTCTAGAAAATTCTAGAAAAATCAGTAAAAATCAGTAAAATTCAGGAGAATATACTAAATACAAGTTTGTTTCATTTTTAGGACGATAACATGGAATTATAATAATTTAAGAGTGAAAAAATGCAATATGTTTGAAAGTAATACTATAAATTACACATTATCAGCATTGAAGTGGTGGATGTTGGGTGCCAACACCCTGCCGAAGAAAAATTTAAGCGAACAAGTAACACCCTTGCTAATGGCTATTGCTTTTGTCACAGTGGTAGGCACTTAACTCCAACAACCTTCCCGAAGGGTAGGTTTATTTACATAAAATACTTTATTTATATCTTAAAACCATTTGGAATCAAAGATTCAGCAACCATCAGATCTCTATAAATAACCTCCGGAGGCACAACTAGATCGTGATCCCTTCATTATAATCTATCACATGAACATGTGATAAGATTCGACCAATATTCACACATCTTCTACATGTAAGTATGGTAGGCTTATTGGATGGATGACAAATGATTCTTTTGGATGAACATGACAAACTTGACACCATCCATTCAGTCATACTTTCATGTTGTTATCATTTGTCCAACGTTGTCATCTTCACCATTCTGACATTCGTTGGTGACAAAAAAATGGAACATATGATAAAGCAGTGAATGGAAGGGGACTGAACTATCACGTCTAGATAGCCACTTTCGATCATAGTCATTATCATCATCACTGACAATCATTGTCATTGAAGAACACAATTATCAACACTGTCAATAACAGCCATCCTCATAGACATTTAAATTTATCCTCGTCAACAACAATGGTCCTGCTAATCAATAGTCCTCATCCAGGTCAACAAAGTGTTTATCCATGTGAAATGTTGTTGTCATAAAATAGTCATCATCATCATGAAAAAAAAGTCATCATAGATGATATTATCATTCTCGCCAATGACAATCATTGTCCTTGTTGACGAAGGCAATCATAGTTGTCAATCATGGTCATCATCAATAACTGTCCACCATCTCAACGATAGTCATAGTCATAATAAATAATTGATGTCATCATCGTCAATCATAATCTTTGTCTATAATCAATGAGTCAGCATCCTTTAATGAAAATTGTCTCCATGTTGACAACATTTGATCACATCAATGATGATCATTTTCATCCTCCACATCAATTATGCTTCTATCAACATTGTCGACCATCTTTGTAAAAATAGGATTCACTTTAGTCATGGGTAGAAATTCACTATTGAAAACAATTATCATCCTTGTCAACAATAATGTAATGGGCTTGTTTATTATAGACAGGATCATTATCAATGTCAATCATTTCCCCCATCAAAAACTCATCCTCCCTATGGACAATGATTATTATGGCCATCCCCATCGACTAATAGAAGTATATGTGGCCACAGGTCAAACACATTCTATATGTCATTCCATGTTCATTAACATAATACATGCATTATAATATACATGTGATGACAATGAAGAAATCTATGAATCCATGATCTGTCATAGTGCATTATGATGAAATCATAATACTTTGATGGCAAGTCTTTAAACACATACTTTGAATATTCTTAGCCAAAGGATATTCGAGAAGCGCGCTGAAATATCTAGATAGAATGGCATTATCTACTTCAACCCGTATGATGATTGTGGTTGTTCACGTAGCCAGTATGAATACTGTAATGGTATTTTACTGAAATATGAATCAGGTTGCTCGATGTCACAATTACTTAATTGGTACTTAGACTTGGGACAACAGAGACATACTATAAACAGAAAATATTAGCTTGGATATGACCTAAAAGTTCTTAATCATGGAATTTCAAACCATCTTACCATGGCTCCCAAGAAGAAGTTCATGAAGTAAAGAGATCAAGTGAATATGTATAGAGGTTGGACACAGGAATGGCTCAATACAACTCACTCGAGGAGTCAAAAAAATCATGGATCTTATCTACCTCTATGTGATTTGATCATTAGGTTTTAGGTTAGAAGGTCTATTATGATTCTATTTTTAGTTTTTGCCTCGTGAATTGATAAAGCTTTTCCTAAATCACAACCTTAGAACCCAACATTGATGATAACTATTTTGTTCATCTTCACTATCAATGACGACAATCGCCATCATTGACAGCAACAATTGATATATATTATGTGGCCATCAAGCAAATCACACTTTCATGTCATTTTAGTTCCATTAAAGAAAAAACTTATTTGTTAATTGTGTGGTGGACAATCAAGTCCCTAATTATGTGCAATGGTTTAGTGAATCGTGACGAGATCATGATACACTGATCATGAGTTTCTAAACATGTATTCTAAATATTCCTATAGGATGGATACTCAAGATAAACATGAACGAAACTATTTGAAAACAATAGGATTATTTGACCCTATAGTTGATCTTATATCCATTAGTGTAAAGACATTAAGGACAGATGGATGGCAGTCTTTAGAGATAGACTTCACTTAAATCATCCATATAAATCCATGAACGGTATGATACTTAAACACCAATCAGGTTGATTCATGTCACGGTTGTATATGAGTCCATTGGCCCAATTCACAAAAGATATCATTTGATGGATGGCTATATTTTGAGACAGACATAACAGTATACAATCATGGATTTAAATCAATCTTAGCTCTGATATAACAAGAAGCACATGAGGTAACTGAGGTATTTAGATAATATCATTTGCCTCAATCTATGAGAAGATCATCATGGACAAAAATCATGATAATGCTCGTCAGTAAAGACTACGATTTTCCTTGATGAGGACAACATTTATTTTGACAATGACTTTTTTCCACGACAATACTGAAAACTATTTTTACAGTGAAATTAGATAATGCCTATGGACACGTCATCAATGAGGATGAAAATTATAGTCCTAGAAAAAAATAAATGTTGACGACGATAGATAAAGAATATGATCATTTTAGGGGGGTTATGCTTTGATTGAGTGCTTGAAAAATAATTCTGATACAGCAGAATATGGAAAATCAGTACATAATTTGTTTACAAAATATAAATGGCATGTGCACCTTGTGTGGAATGAATTCTATCATTGACTTGATCCCTAAAACATATCTTATAAATCATTCGCACGTCCAGCCTTTAGACAAATCCACACTATTGATGCAAAAATTTATCTCATCATATTATTCTCTAACTCTCCTTGAAGATATAGTAGACCTTCAGGTCTCCCTACTAGAATGAGTGAACCGAGTAGAAAAGAAGATAGGGGGGAGCACTTAAAGTCTAGATGGCATGAGCATCTAAAATGGGTGTTCCCCATCTGTTTATATTTATTTGAGAATTTTCCAAATAAAGCTTATAACTTTAAGTATGTCCACTAAAATCCATATATGTTTTGCTTGTGACCCTCTTTAGGCCCATGTATTAGTATAGTTTAATGGCACAGTAACATTTATTTTCCAACCTTATTAATTGAGTATATATGTATTTAGATTAATTATTTAATGATTAATTTAATCTAATTGATAGGTTAAGTTTCCAGCATGTGGCATTCCAAGCTACACCCATGCTCTGAAAGATACCTAGTATTAAATACACTCTCTCAGGGGACCATTATCATCATCAATTATTGTACATGTATAATCTATCATCTGCATGAAACTCCAAATGACTTAGGGTATAGTTTACCATTAAACCCTAGCCCATCATTCCATTTTATATTGATGCATAAAGGAGATCACTGGAGAATGTCTTCTCCAATAACTCCACTTCCCAAACTAAGGATTTAATGTATCTTCTTTCTCAATTTAATCATTGTCTGCTGCTACAATCATCTTCCTCCTTAATTGTAATCTTTGTCATTATCTAAGAGATTTTTTATCCTTGCCAATGTCAATCATTGGCCTCATCAATGAGGGTATTCATCATCATGAGTGACGATCATAGTCATCATCCTCATTGATGATGCTTCTATCAATGATGCTATTTGTTGATGATGCTTTTATCATCGACTGCCACTTTCAAAGTGGCAATTTCCGTCGTAAGATGTATTGATGGCGACGACGTTAACACGACTTTTGCAGATGCACCGCCGCCGTCAACTGACAAAGTCAACGCACCGACATCAAGCACGTCTCCATCTATGTACGCCCTGTCAAGCACATCTCCACCTACGCACGCCCCTCACGCGTCATGACACGTTGTCAACGCTAGATCAAGAACTGCCCTCTGATGTGACATGATATCACGTCGCCTACCTTTACTTTTATTTTTATCTCTCGCATTTTCTCTTTCCTCCAAGGCCTCTATATATATAGGCCAATGCTGCAAGAAACATTTGGGCAAGTTTTATTTCAAGAATTGAGTTTTCTTCTTGGAGGACTTGCCCTAGCCCTCTTCCCATCGAACTATCGCCGCCGCCGTCGTCACCCCGAGCCGTCGACCACTGCTCCTTCTCCGTGCCCGTTCGTGTCTTGCCGTCCGTTGTTAGGATCTCTCCAATGCCAGGCTGCCTTTGCCAGGGCCGTCCAACGCTCAGGCCGCCCCGCCATCCAAGCGCCAGGCCGCCCGCCAGGACCGCCCAGCGCGTAGCCGCCCGAGTGGCCGGCCGCCCACGCTAGGGCCGCCCAACGCCCTGCCATCCAAGCGCCAGGCTGCCCCATCAGGGCCGCCCAAGCGCCAAGCCGCCCCCGCCAGGGCCGCCTAGCGCCTAGGCCACCGAGTCCCCAACCGCCAACACGTGCCCATTGTGCTCCCGGATGCCCTCGCAACCACTGATTGCCGCGCATACCGTCTAGGTGTCGGGGCGCTGCCCCGCACCCTGCAAGGGGGCGACTCCCCCCTTGACCCCTCACCAACTGACCGCAGCGCACGTCATTCGTCCCTCCAACGATACGATCAGAATTCCCCGTATCCTCGTCACGACTAGTGGATTAGGTAT
This sequence comes from Wolffia australiana, assembly GCF_029677425.1. NCBI lineage: Eukaryota > Viridiplantae > Streptophyta > Magnoliopsida > Alismatales > Araceae > Wolffia > Wolffia australiana. Next base: position 24,402,533 of record NC_135835.1, on the reverse strand, counting down.
TTCTTGAGTTTTCCCATGAGCGTAAATTCGATAGTATTGATTTTGGTGCTTGGCATCATCCCGATGGTTGAAGACAGTACTCCCGCCCTCGACGAGGAAAGGGGCTGCACCACTTCTATTTCATCGGATTTAAATCTTTCGAAATCAATCGTGTGAATTGTGGTCAGTTTTATCCATCCCCTCTCCAAACCAGCCCAATATTTGCCCTTCCCCATCGTCCCTTTTCCGTCACCAAAGACTTCTTACATCCATCATCTCCTGTTGTCTTGCATAGTTGTCCTGCATCATGTATTAATTGTAGAATACACAATGCTTATATGCCAAAAATTTTAGAAATGATATAGAATCTATATTGGAAACATTATTAATCCAACTTTTTTTTATTTTCTCGCCACATTTTTTGTCATCCTTGTCATTAGTCATATGCGGGTCATTTTCATCATCTGTCATCCGCCATCTCGAACGTATGATGGATGACGGATGACTGATGACAGAAATGACTTTGTCCATTTATATGTCCATCAGTTTGGATGATGATAGATGACAGATTCACATTGAACAGATGATTGACTGCAAATCCAACAACCCTTAGGGACGAGTAGTCAGCCTATGACAATATAAATGATGACAAAGGCCAATGCCTCGTGTGACATGGATGGAAAACAAGGACGATGATGATGACGATGATAATGATGGTGGGTCACAATCATATTGTGGTGATGCCATTTTTGTTAGATCACATGTTTATAATGTGTACTTTATTAGTAGATTTTTTCAAATACCATGTCTTGATTCACAATATAATGGAAATTTTGAGAAAATCTTGGCATCAAGACATGGGAACTACTGGCATCAAGGGGCACGTGATAGTAACTACTACTCTGCGATATGCAATTAGAGTTTCTGCAGAATTCGCACCACACATCGCACAGGGGTTCTGGTGTGATCTAATTTTCACACACTTGGTGTGAAACTTTGCCCCACACCACACAACCATGTCTACAGCTAATGACACTACTGGTTTTATCCATCTCTTTCCCCTCTCTCTCCCCTCTCTCTCTCTGAGTATGACTTGTTCTAACTGATTGAATCTGTTCAGACATAGAATCGAATTGAGTTTTGATTTGTGAAAATAAAGAAAAGAGACATTGCTTTATTTTTTGCCAATTTTACTCTCAAATTCTTTGAACTGATCAAATCTGTTCGAACATATCGAATCGAATTGTGTTTTGATTTGTGAAAATAAGGAAAAGAGAAATTGCTTTGTTTTTCTCCAATTTTACTCTCAAATTGTTCGAACTGATCAAATTTGTTCAAACATATCGAATCGAATTGCATTTTGATTTGTGAAAATAAGGAAAAGAGAAATTGTTTTATTTTTCTCTAATTTTACCCTCAAATTGATTGAACTGATCAAATCTGTTTGAACATATCGAATCGAATTGCCTTTGATTTGTAAAAATAAGGAAAAGAGAAATTGCTTTGTTTTTCTCTAATTTTACTCTCAAATTGTTCGAACTGATCAAATTTGTTCAAACATATCGAATTGAATTGTGTTTTGATTTGTGAAAATAAGGAAAAGAGAAATTGTTTTATTTTTCTGTAATTTTACCCTCAAATTGATTGAACTGATTAAATCTGTTCGAACATATCGAATCAAATTGCGTTTTAATTTGTGAAAATAAGCACTAGAGAAATTGCTTTGTTTTTCTCTAACTTTACTCTCAAATTGTTCGAACTGATTGAATCTGTTCGAACATATCAATTCGAATTGCGTTTTAATTTGTGAAAACAAGAAAAAGATAAATTGCTTTATTGTTCTCCAATTTTACTCTCAAATTGTTCGAACTGATCGAATCTGTTCGAACATATCGAATCGAATTGCGTTTTGATTTCTCAAAATAAAGAAAAGAGAAATTGATTTATTTTTCTCTCAAATTCGCTCAACGGAACTGAGGTATATCCACAGAGTTCTTCCTCTCTTTTTTCAAGAAAAAAACTGCACCGGAAGATGCCAGCGACGATCAAAATTGAGTGGCCTGATGCTATGGACTACTGATCTGTGATCACAACTGATAAATCAATAGGGCGGCCTCTTCGTTTTGCATTTACCGGTACTCGACGGTCTCACTCTTTTGAATTTTTGAAGTTTTAAGGCAATTTTGATGGTTTACATGCTAACTTGGCAATGTTGCTCAGGATTAGCGAGCGAAAACATTCGGTTTATTCGTTTATCACGTTCCTGTAATTAATGCGCATCAATCCGGGTTTCATTTGCCGCTGGTTCCATCTAGCAATTGTTTATAATACTTCGTGTGACGGCTTTGCGGATCTTCATTGAACTATGCCCTAATGCGAAATTGAATCTATGATTCTTGGCTTTGGGGATTCGAGTATTTACGTGGCGATCGGAAAACTATAAGCATCTTTTTCTGCGCAGGAGTTTGAATTTTTCTAAGAACTGTAACTGCAGACAGAGTTAGCGAGAATCAGTGTGACAAGACAAGATGATGGCGACCTCACTAGTTGGGCAGCTAGTTTCCTCCTTCAGTGCTGGTCACAAAGCATGGGAAGATCCGTCTATGATTAAATGGAGAAAGCGTGACGCGCATGTTACTCTCCGCTGCCATGAGACCATTGAAGGTGACGACAATTTTTTTTCTCTCTTTTGTCATTGAATTATTATATACGCCTCTGTGATTTCCTGAATCAAAATGCAAAATTTTAATTGTTGAGAGAACCGGAAATCTGTAGATCCTACCTCCATGGCTTTATATTCTTTTAGAATATGTTTTGATTGGTGCTCCATCAGTATTGCTCTTAGTTTCCTATACTCTTAAGACTTAGGAAGATGGTTGAAGTCGTTGCGAATTAGCTGTGGGAAGGACCCCATTATCCGATACTCAAATATCAATCTACTGTTTTGAATCCTTTACTTATCTGGATCTACAAATTTTATGGTAAGATCTCATTATTCTGATAAGCATAATATTTCTTTCATGCCTGATGACTCTAGTTTACGTTAGTCATAAGAGCTAGATTCTTTGCCAACAACCATCAGAACTAGCGACCAACATGATTCTATGTAATGTAAACGAATTTGATCTGATTGCTGAATTAGGTCAATCGGTGTACCTCAAAGGGATATCAAAACAGTCTGTGGAAAAATATTACAAAAATATTCTTTCATCCTGTGCAATTATAATTGACAGACTCATTCATGGATTGATATCTTATCCTAAAATTGCTGCAATTGATAATGTTCCTAATTATTGATGGATATGTCTCTAACATTTAGGATCTTTGAAATATTGGTACAACCGGTGCAATGTTGATCTTAAAATATCCGCTGAGGCCAAGTGGAATGATGATGCTATTAATGATGCCCTTGAAAGTGCTGCTCGCTGGGTGAAAGACTTGCCTTACGTCAAGTCACTAAGTGGATACTGGAAGTTCCTTTTGGCTCCAAATCCTGAAGCTGCTCCTGAGAATTTCTATGACACTTGTTTCGATGATTCTTCATGGGCATCATTGCCAGGCAAGTAAATCTTCTAGCCCCATTCTCCATATATTTTTTTATCTTTTGCACTCTTTTTTATTTTCACAAAATAATCCTTGGTAAAAAATTACTATACGTAAAAAAAAGAGTATCCGAGTCAAGATTGTGCTTGAAATGACGCTATTTTTTTGATGCCGTAAATTTTTTAATTAGTAAAAGATTATTGTCTTTTTAAACTCCTAAAAGTCAAATGATATAACCAGATTCTTCGCTCTGGTTGATGGACGAGTATTTGAATGTTGAAATATTGGCAGGGGGATAGAAAGTTGTATTTAATAGGAAAAATGCAAGAGAAAAGAAAGAAATGGCTATGGGAAACTGATCAGTTCTGTACCAGAACCTATCAAAGAAGGAAAAAGGGAGAAAATCGACTATAGGAAGCACGCGTGCAGAAGCTGGTGTGTGCCAAATTTGTTAAAAATAAGGATGGCTGGAGCTAAAGGAACCAAAATTGCAATCTGAGTTTGTTCCCAATCGGGAAGAGAGCCATGTTCTCAATCAGGAAGCAATATCAAAGGAGGAAAGTACACGAGAGAAATAAGGGAACAATGATCATAGCAGGAAGAGGACGTTCTGTGTCACGTGCAGAACGTGACCAAGAAATAAAGAGGTTACTTACTTTCCGTTGAGTACAGGAAGTAAAATAAATAGTTAAGGCATATGATGGGGGCATCGATTGGGAGATCGGTTTTTGGGGAGAAACGTGTCAGAGCAAGCTGTATTCGGCTACAAAGTCTGCGGATGGTGAATTCGTTTAAAGGCTGAGATCCACAGTGATTGGTGGGGGAAGAGTATCTTGGCTACTTGAGTAATCATTTCTTGAAGTTGTCCTTGATAAATTGAGATTCTACCTCCAAGCTCGGCTGGCTGGACATGGGAGTGCACCGGGACCAGAAGGGAGGAGAGCTTCATCACCTTCCTCAATTCTCGCTATTGGCTTTTTCCTCCCTTTTCCTCCTAGAGATTTGACCAGGTTACTTAGTCCTTTTAATGCGTTTACATTTTGGAATTCTTGAATTTTCCTTTTTGGTCAAGCTTAACTACGATTTCCCATGGTAAATTTGGTTCCGATACAGATACCTATATCAGAAACTATGTTTTAAAACGTCCCCAATATCTCTCCACTATCCCTTGTACAAAATAATCTTCTCTTTCTATGCCAAGGTTCAGCTGTTTCCTCCGGGACAAGATGTTTTTTCTTCAACTATTCCTTCATACTCCGACTCTGTGCTGGGGTCTCACCGCTGCAAAGAGTTAGAGTTAGAATGTAGACAGACAATAAACACAAAAGTCCTCTTGGAGCTCTGGTATCATATCAGAAACAAAAATATAGCCGTTATAATGGTTGGTGCACTTTTCTTCAAAAAACAAATAGTGGTTGGTGCACTAAATGGATTAAAATCATGCCACTAGTTGACCCTTGTCTGCAGTTGCAACATGAATGACCCAAATGCCTCTTGCTTCTTGTTTGATGAAATGGTGATCTTCCTCCACATGATTCATGTGATGTCCTTAGTTGAATCGCATACAATATCATCGAGAGATTTGTTATCACAGTTCAATTTGACGGGGTTAGCATTCTATTCAATAATAGAGATTATACACAGAAGAAGACGTGTGGGGAGCAAGGCATGTGATAGTGGCAGGCCCTGCAACTCACAAGCTTAAGGAAGAATGGACAATGAGGTCTAGAGCACAGAAGAGAAAGGATGTGGGGTCGAGTGCAGAGAGGCAACCGGCTCTTGAAGCTACCACTGCCCACCTTCACCTCGGATTCTCTTCCTTTTGTTGATCTAGTATTGGACATCTTTCTGTTTCTCCCATTGATCTAGTATTGGAGCAAGGTCCAGTAAGTACAATATTTGTCAGGTGCTGGGTGGCCCACAGGAACGCCAGCTCTACTCAACATTTAGACAGTAATAGACCTACCTCAGAAGTGCTGGTCAAGACCTCCTAGTGTTTGCCCAGGATGTGGCCAATCTGCTAGATCAGGGTCTGGAACTTCTGGAACAATGGCCTTAGTTTCTCTGTGGAGGAGACTATGGGTGTGAAATAGCCCCAGCTGCCACTGCAGTTGACGGACAACCAGCCAGCCCAGGAGTGAGTTTATAGGGTCTGCGGACCTGAACAATGATCTGGACTCCTTCACCATGCAATCTGGAGACCAACCAACATTTGTCGAAGGAGACCCCATTGCCTGGTTTGTTTCAGGTAGAGTTCCTCAAGGTCAACCAGATTTTCTAGGAGGAAAATTTACTCATAGTGATTCGCAAGCGTATGGAGTGAGCTCTCACAGTGTTGGTGTACCTTGGCATGGCATCCTTTCCATGTGTGGATTGACTTTTGCTCAAAGCTTCTGCAACATTTAGGAGACCTACACACACCAAATTTACATTGCCGTCTGTCGAGCCTAAAGCAAATATGAATTGTTGTTGAGTTATGGGACAAGGTGGAATCATTAGTCTCTTTCCTTCCTCATGTATTAGCTACCATTCTGGAAAGTTCTTTTTTCAAAGCATTACGATCTTTGAATGTAGCTGGAGTCAAGATAACCCATAGTGGAATATGTGGGACATGGTCTAGATGGCGGGTGACAAATTGCACACTATTTAGTCTGCATGGCCTTCCCCTACTGAATGCTCTCAAAGTCATGGTCAGTTGTCAGGCCAGAGGGGCTCATCCTTATGTTAGGGGCGTGTCGATCCACCAGTATTTGGTGTGATTCCAAATGGTTTCTCCTGGCCCTGGTCATCCCATCAACATCCCAAGAGAACGAACCATCATGACCCACATGACCAGGCCCTCTTGCAAGAGGGAGTGACGGTTGACACTGTCTTCAACTCTCTTTTTTTCAGGAAAATGGGGAAGATCACCTGAGATCAATCCAAGGCTTATAATGTAAATAAATATGAAATACACAAACGACCAGATAGGTCCTCCCCCCTTCTCTCCCTCCAAAACCGATATGAAATAAAACTCTCCACATCATGCAGGATGTTGTCCATCAAGACAGCCCTTCCCTTCAACATAACCTTATTTTGGTGTAGACATGTCGCCCATTGCACCACGATGAGCCTTCCCCACTCCATACGTCCCTTGCACATGCATTCTCGTTTAGAGTCCCAACAGGCCTTGTTGGAAGCAACATCCACCCCAATGAGCTTCTGTGAGTACGGCATCATCTGAGTGAAAGAACTCTCAAAGAAAAGGCGAGAACAGTCTTCTTCACCCTTTAACACTGTCGAGGCTTCCGGGAATAGTCGCTACCAGAGAACTCATGTCACAAGGTGTTTCTCCTTAGGAGCAGCCATCCGAAAGCCACAGATTTAAGGGAGCCTTCTGTTTCCATAAAATTCTGCAGGTGTGAGTGATTGGCGCTTCATCTGACGGGCCCTCTGTGATCTTCTTGGTGGCTTCCTGAACCAAAAATGAGGGCCTCTCCACACCAAACCATCTTGTGTCCCTCTTGAAGGTCCGATCGAACATTGCTCAACAAATCTCCTACCCCCTGATCCAACAGAATGCGTTTCAATGTGTCATCCCAGAAGTCCTGAACCATTGCTTGAGGGTTCCATGTAAGAGCAAATAGGCACGGAAACTCATTTAATGTACCTCAAGCCAACCAGCCATCCATCCAATATCGGATAACGAGCCATTCCCTAGTCTGGTTTCAAAGAACTCCAGGACTCAAGGTCAAATCTGTTGCACTCCTTGCCAGATGTCTTCAACTCTCTGAGACTAAATATCATGCATGCTGTGTGCAAGCACTTTGTTTTCATGGGGACAAGAAATGTGGCCTTCGGCATCTCTACATATGATCACCTCTCCTTATGAATTCCTTGTGATACAGGATGGAGTCACTATCATAGTGGAAGCCTCCATCTCTAGCCCAGAAGATTGAACTGAATTGATCTGATGCGATCCCCGCTCTTTCTACTGTTAGTTTCATCATGTTAGCCCACTAGGGGCATCTTGGTTGTTTGGCCCTTATGTATTATCTTTAAATAGAGAAGCCCTCGCTTTAGGAGAGCAATCAATAAGAATGAAGTTGAAGTCCATTGTCTCTCCTGTCAGTGACGTCTAAATCCCATTCAACCTCTACAATCCCCATCCATCGTGATCCTATCTACTTCACTACATCTTCAGGCGGTTCATCCTGGTTGATCCCTGCCTCCTCCATTAGGCCTCTCCATTGACATTTCCCATTTTACTCTTCAACCCTAGGAACCTAGTTCCTATATTCTTCTCCTCTATCTGCTCTTCTCTGATACAAACCTAGATCAAGGTCCGTATCGCCCTCATATATCAAGGGAGTCACTATCATTGTGGAAGGCTCCATCTCTAGCTGTCACGCGGTCAAATCTGGAGCTAAGGACACTGCTCGCATCAAAATCGTGTCGGCCTCAACACTTGGGCAGGAACATTGAGCAGCCTTCACTTGTGCAGCTGAAGTCTTTTTGGACAGCATAAGATTGCTTGGAGGTTAAGGAGAGAAAGTTGCTAAGCCCTTAGCATCAATCAAGACATTGTATGATAATAAGCAGAATTACATCACAGGTTGTAGCCATTACAAAAGAGGAGGCCCAAGGCCAATACAAAAGTAATGAGACAGGGCGCAGCTCGTGCCATTGGGTAGTGGTGCTCCTGTGCCTTGAGGACCGCAGCTTGCAGGCACTACTGCTACAAGCGTGGCCCGTGCCAGGCATTGCGCTCTTGTGGGCCACGGCCCTCGGCGAATCCACCAATCGGTCGTACCTCACCCTGATGTCCATCCGCAGCACCCCTGTGCTCGGTGCCCAGCCTTGAGCTCCACACAACACTAGCACCCACGATGACGCCTCTACCATGTTGGTCCACATCGGCACCGCCATGCTCGCTGCCCCAAACCTTGGCGTTTGTGTGCCGCAGTACTAACCACAGGGGTGCCTCGTGCCCCGCGGTTGTCTTCGCACTTTGTGCATCATGCCGTAGTCACTTGACAATATATGGTTCCGTCCCTATGCAAGGAGTACCCGCGGCGCATGCACACAGTCTTCGCACGCACGGTGGGTAGCCCCCGCACTTGCGTCCTCAGCAGCATGTGCACATGGCGTGCCCTGCTCCGCCGCGCTTGCACGCCAGCAGGCATTAGCACCATGTGAGCCTTGGCTTCAAAGATCAGGGACGGGCATCACCACCCATGATGCATGTGGTGTCCACGCTTACGAACTCAACTTCATATCCCAAGTCCAAGCAAGCGGGCATATCCTGAACAGTTAGCACGCAGGCCTCTGCGCAGGAACGTTGCGTACTTTGTGGTTCTTCAACCATGGATACCAAGATTTGTATAGGCGTTCATCTCCAGATCTAGAATATCAGCATCCTTAACCATTTCTTACCTTATCCATTTTGTGCCCAAGACGTCATTCTGGGCGTATAGTGGCCCTGTACTCTGGACTCTACAGAAAATGATAGGGGACTCCAAACTCTGACATTCAAAGGTGGGTCTAGATTGGATCTATTGATGGTCAGTACCCGTCTTGCTCTCACATCGGGTTGGACTTAATGCCATGCAGTGCAACCTCTTCAGGTGTTTCCTCTCAAGAGCTCCAACATCTCCTCTTAGAGAATTCAGAATCTTTACTGCCAACAATTAAAGAGCATCTCTGATGCACCATGGCATCCACCTCCTACCTAACATGGCCACAGTTGCCCATTTTGCTACCCCCATGCCTAGAGGACTAATTTGGAGGACCTGGTGAGCTCCATGCTGGACAAGGGAATACCAGTTCCTTATTTAGAGCAGCACTCCTTGTCTATAAGAAGGATGATTCATGGTGGTTCTGTGTATTTTATTGGGCTATCAATCATGTCATGGTACAATGGAGGAACTGATGGACAAATTCTACTGGGCCACCTACTTTTCATAGCTTGATCTTTATTCAGGATATCATTTGATCTAGATGTATGAAGAAGCCATCCCAAAGATTTAAAGGAACTGGCTATACCTGAAAAATAGTTAGGGACTTGCTGTCCTGGAAAATTTCAGGGGCCCAGCATTTCAGCAGGCAATTCAGGCGACCAGGAACCTGTGATGTAACTGTTCAGCATGTGTGATAACTTCCAATAACTGTGATCATCCATAGGGACATGCAGTATACTATCCAAATAGCTATGATATCAGCCGTTCAGATAAGCAGAATAGTATCGCCATGAGTATGCTTGAAGGACCATGAGTGATCGCCACTGCTTTGGTGTCCCAAACATCACATAGTTTTGAGTCAACCATCCAAAATCAGTATGGAGGGATTGTTTTAATCCATGAAGAAAGTGTCTTCTTCAGTTTTTGGCTAGGTGCTCATTTTGAGAGGTTCTATAGACAGGTTGAATATCCATATATCGCTCCTCAGTGAGATTACCAAGAAGGAAAGCATTCCACTTGTATGAGTGATACAGACTCCAGCTTTGATGAATATCGGTCAGCCCGCAGAGTATGGACTTTTTCCAGACTATAGTGATCAATAACACGCCAAATATCCTCTAGCATGAGAATGTACCCCAGGACAGAAACAGTGATCTGCACAAGCTTGGCGGATCTGGACATGAGGGTGCATATATGGGCCTTTCATCATGCATTTAGATTGAAGCCTCTGTGCATTAACCCATATTTCCTTGAAAGTGGGAATACAGAGAAGACGCCTAATGATTTTCATGCATATGTGCAAGAAATCAAATATGTATTTGTTAGTCAGGCACTATTTCGTTTTAATTTAACTCTATTTCTGAACTTCTTTTATCAAATTTTCATTGTAATGGTGGCCCTCCTTTTACATTTAACTTATGAATTACCCACCTGGGTAATTAGTCATTACCAAGGTGTATTTATTAGCCGCCTTCTCTAGTTACTATTTATGTGTAACTGGTATTAACATGAACTAAGATGTGAACAAGGCATTCTTTTTGGCGTAATCCTGGAGTGGAAAGGAGGGAAGGATGTGGTGATATGTAGGGCCATGTGGAGGAGAACCTTAGCCTTCTGTTTCCTTGTGTAACCGAAAAGATGTAACCAGTGATAGAAATAATGCCTCTGCACAACCCCTTAACTCAGCGCACTCACTGATGATATTCTTCTACAGTCACCGCTGATCAACTCAGCCCCTATCCATGGACACTATACAGGCAAGACCCCTGTAAAACATAACGTGACTGAATGGCAGATCTTGAGAAATTTCACATGTCCAGGGAATGCCCTAAGAGGATAAAGAACTAGAATAGCAGAAGCTACAGTGGGGTCCAGTGATGGAGGGAAACTATAGCGATGATGTGACAAGACTAAGGAAGCTATCTCTGACCTGGATCTCTCTGTTGTCACGAAGCAAAAGGATTTCTGAGCACTGAGATCTGTCAAAGCTGATTGATATCTGCGTTGAAATTTATTGTGAGCCCCACAAGCTGAAATATGTTACTATTCTGCCCCCCATTGATTACCAGAGATGCAAGCTAGATGTATACAAGAAGACACTTTAGTCTCCACGTTTAGGTCACGTGATGACTTATTGGGCGACTTTGGAAGGTGGGGGTTTGGTCAGTTTAAAGAGAGAGAAATGGGGAGAAAAAAGGCACCAAATTGGATTAGAAGCGGGAGCAAGAGACTTTTCTGGGGCGTCCGGGTTGCATTTGACCTTGAATCTCCTAAGAAGTGCTTGGGCTCTCGGATTGAATATAGACAATATGGGCTGAGGTAACAGATTCAGCTCTTGGCATATGATTTGAATTTTTTACCAGTTCAATACCAGTCATATCAAAATACTGCTGACCCTTACAGGATACAAGGAGGCCATGGAATGACTTTACTATTACCCAGATAATCTCTGAGAGTCTTTGAAAGTTGCAGACAATATATTGTTGTGGATGTGGCACAACAAGACAACTAGAAGTAAATTGACAGTGAGGAGGGCTGGTGAAACCTCAAATCTCGTTCAAGAACATTCAACATTCTGATGCCATGATAAGTGAAGAGGATGACGCATGTAGTTCTGTTCTATAAAGTTGATAATCCCCTTTTTTCTTAAGAAAAGTTGATAAATCCCTTTTATGGTACATGGACCTATTGGTCCAGGTATAACCCAATAACATGCAATAACAAAGTACATAAAGAGAAACACAAAGAATTAATAATGTGGCCCATCATGCTAAAGGATTAATTAGGGAGCAATGGAAGACTGACTACAGATATTACTGGCTCTGTATTTTACTGAATGCGGGTCTTACCCAATTATTTGAATCCGATCTAGAAAATCTTATTATTGAAAGTGACGGGAGTAAGATTGATAACAAAGAGGCCTTGACGGAAAAAAAGATGTCAGCATATGACCATGGAATCAGTTCAGAGACACTCTTTGTTATGAAATGATGTCATGTCATTGTATAGTCTGTTATAATCGCTGCCCCATCATAGGGGTATTTTGCATATTCCTTGAAAAAATGTTGGCCACCCTTAGGATGCAGACCAGAAGTTAAGTTGGATTTCCGTTCCTCCTTGCCCGCTAAGATCATACCCTGTCTCCATTATCTCTCCATACTCTTTACTCATCACACTACCCTCTTCCCGCGATCATCTCCACCTCATCGAGTCTTCAGCTGGCTTCATTCTCTTTGTCAATATTTTCCTTCCTCTCTAGAGCGCTATGCTTTCTCACTTAATATCTCCAAATACAAGTACTTACTATCAGGTTCAAATATGATTGTCACAGATAGTATCATAGTCAACAATTTTCTCATCAATCTTGACGTTTTCTTTTCTGACAGGTTCCGATCAGCCCTGAATCTTATTGTTCTCTGATTAAGTTAGCGGGGTGGAGAGAGACATAAAAAACTTGAATGGATTCATTTTGCTTTCTCTGATGAGATGCCGCTGCCTTGCTTATCTAGATTCAGTCTTTAAATAGTGCAAAGATATCCAGGTGTTACATAATTGAGTGCCAGAACATAAAAAAATACTTCTAGGATATTTAAATGATGCTCATGCATAATTATGTTATCTGTCAGTATGCGTCTTAATTTTGTTGTTTGTTTTTTGTCTTTTAGTTTGCATCATTCTCTCTTTTTTCCTAAGGGGGCAGACTTTTTGTGAAACAGTACCATCAAATTGGCAGATGCATGGATTCGACCGTCCAATTTACACAAATGTTGTATATCCGTTTCCTCTTAACCCACCCTACGCTCTTTCTGAAAATCCAACTGGTTGCTATCGACATTCCTTCCGTATCCCTCCAGAATGGAAAGGTATGCTCTTAGTACAATACTGACATTGGTATGCATTTTTGAGTAACTAAATATTTAGCTTCTCAAATTGCTCTCTATGCACAGATGCTTGTTCGAAAAATAACGTAGATGGCATCATTGCAGGCAACTATTAATTCGTGACTTCATTACCTTTAATGTATCCACTTGTCTTGTTGTACTCAAGTGAATCATCGTGCTGTAATTTGTTCTTAGCATCAATGCTATACCTGTTCATCATCAAATTTACATATCCTTCACTTGTTTGGACATTTGTTTTTCTGGATATCCTTTCTGAGAGGATTTTCATCTATTACTCTTGTGCCCTTTTAGGATCTTCCATTTAAGACCCCTGGAATTAATTATGAATCCTACCCATCATGCTCGATCCATCTTATTTCAGATCTCAAATCATTGATACCCAGGCAGTGTACCAAAACATATAAGACTCTCATGATATGCTTTGTTTCTACATAAAAATAAAAAAATTACCAGAGCTTCTAGTAATAATGAGAAAGCTGAAGGTAAAAGGCAAATGGCAGACAACTTTATTTCCTCCTGGCTCCTGTTAAATTTCATGAATTAGTAATCTCCTGTAAATAGAGTACAGCTCTTTGAAAAAAACGTCTACTTGATAACCTTCGGATTTTTGGACTGGTCTTAACTCAAATAGTTTTGTAGAAATATTTATTGGGCCCTCATATGATTAAAAAAATGTTCATTTTACAGTTGTATCGCTGTTGTGGTTATCAAAATAAAATTGTTATCCAATTGTCCAAATAAAGACAGATGCTCCAAGCTGATGCCATCTCAGAGTTTGTTGAGGCTTCTTCATTTATTGATTGTATCAGAAAAAATGAAGTTTTGGATGTATTTTTATCATATAGGAAATGATAACCACTGTTTCGCTAACACGTTTACTTATGAACGATTTACATGCTTTGAGACTTCATGTATTGCCTTTACATTCATGCACAATGCAGGGCGTCGGATCTTACTGCACTTTGAGGCTGTTGACTCGGCATTCTTTGCGTGGGTGAATGGGGTGAAAATTGGTTTTAGGTGTGTTTTAAAGATTTTGGTATAGTCATGTATTCTATATTATTCTTACCAAATTTTCATGCAATATTTTTACCGAAAGCCTTTTTATTCATTCTCTTCTTTTTCTATGAAGACGTGGTTCCACAATTCTGTTGTTGCTTCGTTTTAAGTAGTACGCTCTCCTAAGTTTTCTGTCTGGAAGGCCAGAAACCTTGCAAATAGTTGGTGTATGCTGACAACCAAATGACTTTTACTTGTTTATTTTATTACATATATAGTTTTGTGCAAAAAGTCCTCTTTCCGCTCCAATATCAGCTATTATGACTGAAATATTCCTGCTTGTGGGGGTTGTTATGTTTATTTCCCTTATGGTTTCTCTTAGCCTTTGCATTTGCCTTCTCTGATTATATGTATTTTTTTCCTTTCGTCCTTGAATCAATAAAAATTCATTTAATGAGTAAATCTACATCTCCAAACAGTTGTCCATAAGCTAAAGAGGCACATTTAAGTCGCTCTTGACTTAGTGAGAAGTTTCAAGCTCACTCATTTCCCTGTTTCTGTTTCCTCCTATGATGAGTTTGCAGACATCACATCTTCACTAAGCCATTCATTAGGTTTGGCATGGAACATTTGACATCTTTCCTTGTCTTGAGGGCGGTTGTAAAGTCTATATTTTTATGGCCCCAGGCACATCTCTCTCTCTTTCCTCTCTCTCGCTCTTTATAGTTTCTTGAAATTTAGCCCCTAATGTTAGCTGATAACAAACTATCCTGCATTTCCTTGACAGCCAGGACAGTCGGCTTCCTGCAGAGTTTGAGATCACAGATTGGTGTTATTCTTTTGAGTCCGGAAAAGACAATATTCTTGCGGTTCAAGTGATGAGATTTAGTGATGGATCATACTTGGAAGATCAAGATCATTGGTGGTTGTCTGGTATTCATCGAGATGTGCTCCTGTTGTCCAAACCATATGTAATATTTTCTTTAGCCCCCCCTCCATTTATCAAAAATAGTTCATATCTTGTTGTGATACTTTTATTTCCAAATTCTTCTCTGAGACAATCTCAGCTTTGTATTTCTTCCACGAAACTTGAACACTCATCCATGCTATTACTTATATCCTAGTTTGTTTTTTTCCTTCTTTCGAGGCATCATTTGGGATAAATTTCGTTCAACTCATAACATGAACCAAATATCATCCCATAAATACGGAAGTTGGCCCTATGGTTTATCAGATATGAACTTTTATTTGTCCTTCATTTATGATGATACACCAATTGAAAGTAGAAACAGAAGAGCTTTCCTAACTTCAAGCTTGAGGACAAGCTGAATCGACAAGGGGGGAGTATTGATTTGTGATACAAGTAGAAGTATCAATGTTCGAAATTCATTATTTCTTCCCTAATGTCTTCCGAATTCGAAATTACAACTTCTAGATCTCTTCCGATCAGATCTTCGCGGATCGGGATACTCTCACCCCGAGGCTGCTCCTCCGTGATCGGCCAAGATCTTGACGATGCCTCTCGAATCTTCCGACTTCTAGTGACTCCTAGTTCTTGGGCGGCCCGACGAGTCGTGCTCCTCCCTCCGATCAGCTGTCGAACTCTCTCCAGCTGCTTCGGCCTCCCGACGTAACTGCCGAGTTACTTTCATGAAAAATCCCCCTTTCATACCTGGACCTCCGTCTTATTTATAGGGAAATACCCTCGGGACTTTATTTAGTAACTTCTTGGTCAACGGCGTTAGTCAACAGGGCACCGATCTGCTCTGTGTTTGTGTTTCCTCTTGTATTTCATTGCATAGAACTTATCAATTTGTTCCTCACACACAAGGGTCGGAGACGATGCAAGAGACAGAAAATCAGTTAAGACACGTGCGGGACCCGCACGTGAGTGATCATTTAAAGGAGCAAGTATAGCGGGGAACGAGGATAGGTTGTTATTCTAAAGATCAAGCCGGTCGAGGAGACCGGAGGCCGGAGCAGCGGGCATCCGCAGCCGGGGAGATGATTGACTGGGAGGGAGATTCTTTACAGCTTTCAAGCATCTAGAAGCTGTGGATTTTTTCAAAGATTTCTTAGTTTGGCACTCTCAGAATTTTTGCATTTAAACTGTGCTAAAACCTAAAATTATAGCAAGGGTGCCACTTTTTGTTTAAAAAATTTTTAGGCAGGCTGTCGTCGTCAACATTCCTCTGCAACAACAGCATGCTGTACTTAGGTATCGAGCGCTGAATCTGGACTCTAGTACCGTGTTACACTTTGAGTTATTATCAAGTTGCTGAAAGCTATAGATGATATCTAGGGCGCCACTTCTTTTCTCTACATTTAGGCAGGACAATGACTACTTCAAGTTTAAGTCATTTTCTTTTGAAAACTGGGGTTTGGTCATATTTCTGTAATTTTCATCGGACTAAGATTACACACAGCTTGTCCAATCACATCTATTTTTCAAAATGGTGTTGTTTGTGATCAATTCAATAGTTTCTTGTTATTGGTGATGCAGATGTTCATTGATGATTTTTTTTTCCTATCAAGACTTGGCGAAGGGTTCATCTCTGCTGATATTCAGGTATATCGTTCCCTAATTTTTTCCGTGCCATTCACTTGCTTTTGTTTGGTTTTACTTTTTGATTTGCATTTATGGAGGCAATAATATAGGTATATCAACCTATACAACCAGTGAGAGCCAGCTTGGTCAATGTCATTTATCAGTATCCTAAAAAACTTTTTTTTCTGTCTCTTTATATGCATTTTAGAAGGTCTGTTTTTAAAATTGTCTCATCCTCTAAATTCTTATCTGCTTCTTAGGATTTTTCCACTTGAAATCTTTCCCTGAAATGGCATGTTGAACCTATATTTTCTGAACTTTATTATGTACATTTTTGTTCTCCAAACTTGATATCAGTTACAGCTCAAAACTTGTGCAATTGGATAAAAACAAAAACTTCGTCCGAAATAATTTTTTGAAGAAGTTTTAATTTTTATTATTCAATTGCACATGTTTAACATGATGCTGTATTAGCTGTCTTTTCTACTGTGCACTAGATGTGACAAATCATGTGAAGACATACTGTACTGAAAAGGGTGTTGCGCACCATGCTCAGTCATCCTGTGACTTGTTCTAGGGTTTGAGATATATGATTTTCTGATGCAAACTCATTAACTCTGCAAATCTTGGCTCTGATAGTGCCCCAGTCAAGATTGGATTCCACGCTCCATCCCGACATTCGTGGACTGTGGCCTGCGGGTTGTGTGTGAGGGCGAAAAGTCGTGGGAACTCCACCTTAAGAATACCTTTCCTGGACCAGTCATCTGTCCAAAATTGGAAACTAGAGCCATGCCCAAGTTTGGATTCAAAAAACTCACTAATACCGCAGAAAACTTGTCTCAGACCTCTCCAGAATGGAGATTCCTCTCGGACACGAATTGAGGGCCTCTCCCAAGCCAGCTCTGAGCCATACATGTCCGTCAAGAGGTTCCCCGCCAGATCGTCCTCTGCTCTCACCATTATTTTCTCCCATTTGGTCAACAAAGCCACATTCACAGATTCCAGATGTTGAATCCCCAATCTTCCCTCATGGACTAGTCTACACACTGCTTCCAAGGAGCCCAAAGACACCACCCTATGTGCGTCAGGTCCAGTTACTCCCCAAAAAAACCTTCTCATTAGACCCGCCAAACACTTTCCCACTCCCGCGGTCATCTGAAAGACTGAAAGATAGAAGATGGGGATTGCTGAGAGAACCGATTGCAATTGCACCAATTGACCTCCCTTGGAGAGGACTCTATTTTGCCAAACCTTCCAGTCTCCTTTCCACCTTCTCTATCACCGGCTGCCGTGCTGCATTCAAGTTGGGCCGTGCCATCAATGGGAGGCCCAAATAACTCATCAGGATTGACCCCAAGGGTGAGCATAGCACATTGGCACATCATGCCTCCTCCTCCGAATAAAGCCTGAATCCCAAAATACCAATATGGCTCGATTGAGCTGTAGCCCTGAGAAGTCAGTGAATAAATCTTGTAATGTGGAGAGGGTTCAAGCTTCTTCCTCCAATCCTTCAATAAAGTATGTTATGTCACCTATGTACTGTAGTAGAGGAATTCCTGCTGGATAGCTGCTGTCTGGAAGCCCTGTTCACATGCTTTCAAAGTACATGTGGCCAAAGTTTCCACGGCGAGGACGAATAATAATGGTGCTAATGGGCAGCCTTGCCGAACTCCCCATTGGGGATGGATCCATTCCCCCTCTGAGCGCTCATTCATTAGGATCGAGAAAGAATGAGATGTAATGCATTGCCGGACCCATGCCACCTACTTATCCCGAAAGCCTCTTTTTTGCATGACTGAACATGAGAAATACCCATCAAGGGAATCACAAGCTTTTGCAAAGTCAACTTTCCACATGAAGTCTTTCGTCTTGTTTCGCTTCCACGCCGCAAGAATCTCTCATTTCACCACACCTGCATCCACTAGCTGCCGTCCAGGGATAAAAGTCGATTAAAAAGGTCCAATTAGAGATCCAATGACCCCCCCCTCAACCGGTTGGCCAATACTTTGGCAATGATTACATAAATAGAATTTTAGAGTGAAATTGACTTAAAGTTCACTTTACTAGATGAGACCGGTTGATCCACTTTAGACCAAAATTCCCGTTACGAAACTCCTCCAAAGTCTCCAGGACATCAGCCCCAACCTGCTCACAGAATTCACTGAAGAAGAATACTGGAAATCCGGCTAGACCTGGTGCGCTTTCACCATTTAACCCTAGGATCATCTCCGGCTTGCGTCCACGATAAACAACCTCACTAGAGTGGTTTGTTGTTCTTGTGTCAGCTTGGATGCCCCTCTCCCACTCCATCTCCACCTATTATGGCCCCCCCATCTTGTCACCTCCTTGAAATGCGCTGCTAAAGCACCTCCACGGCCCGTGCCCCTATGTACTCTTGGTCTCCCACTTACACTCATAGAATTTAGTTTGATCTTCTCTGTCCATTCGCCACCAAGTGGAAAAATCTTGTGTTGGCATCCCCTTCTTTCAGCCACAATTTCTGGGATCGCTGCCTCCAGTTGAGTTCCAGCTTCATGTCTTCCTCCACCACCTCCCTGCATGCTTTTCTTTCCATGAGTTCAGCTTCCACTAATCCACGTGTGTATTCTATGTCATCCAGTTGTCTTACTCTTGCCAGAGCATCATGTCGTCTTCTATTTCTTCCCTCTCAAGTTTTCTTCTTGACTCCAACAAGATGTTGTCTTAGGCCGAAGAGTTGGTATACCAACCTCATCATGGTCATACCTTGCCCAGATTGGGATGTCCACCATGACACCACCTCTTCCTCGTAACCACAATCTGTCCAACTTGAAGTATGTGGGTCTGTTCTACTATGCATTACCTTGCAAATAATGGGGGCATGATCTGATAATGGGCGAGGGAGAGCTCGCACATCAGGGGGCCCCTCTGATTTCCCCAACCAAGCACTTCAGGAGTAGGCTGCTGCGTGGGTCATTTCCGTTCACTCCTGCTTGAATTTCATGTTGTCTTTGAATTTGGTCTGGTGTTGCTCGCTGCTTGTGGAGCCCTTTGACTTTGTCTCCTCCTTGTTGACAGTTGAATTGACGAGGACCTGTCCTGCTACACAGGCGACAAATCACCAGCTCTCTGCATTCTAGGGCTTGATGACCTCACGCAGAGCAGCTGAAACACACATCCACCTTGCCGATGCGTCTCATATGCCTCTCTTCGCTAACAGGCCTTGGTTGTTTATTTTGCCTTGATCTTACTGGTACCCATCCTTGTCTTTGTTTTTCTCCCTTCCCTTGCCTCCCAATTGCCTCTGTCATGCCTTTCCACTCGAGGCTGCTGTCTTGTCATGTCTCCCGACTTTGGGAGTGCTGTGCTTCCCCTTAGCCGAGCTTGGGGCAATCAATAACCTTCATCACGTCCGCTCCCCACCCAGTCTCTATACACTGGAGTCCTCCTTGGCACCATGGGGTTCTGCCTCCCGTCCTCCCCTTCTCTGTTCTGCAAGTAGATTCTCTTCCAATTGAAGCTCCACGCATGCGTCAGAGTTTCTCTATCATGCTGCCCTGATCTATGGCCATGAAACATCTGCTGCCCTCTCCCTTCTCGACCAGGCAAATATCGGTGACAGGTAGAATATCTGAGGTCACCGCCACAAAGCTCCCGTCTTCCATTCATGGACCTGCCTACGCCACCTCCTCTCCTCTTTCTGATCAATTGACCTACCATCGACCAAAACCCTCATCTTCTTCCTCCCATCCCTTTTGAACCGCCTGGACTGTGGCTCCGATTGCGTCTTCCAAGACCTCCTTCTCAAGGGCACCTTCTACTCCGCCACTGCCGCCATCATTGCATCCGCCATCTCGCTGCCTGTCGTCGGCGACAGCAGCGCCAGCGCCTTCCTCCCTGCCGTCACCTTCAAACCCCTGTCGTTCACTGTCAAAGAATCATTCTCTTCTAGTCTCTCTCCAATCAATTCATGGAGAGATCATCCACAAGTTTAGCATTAACTATATATGTGGAAGGATTCTGACCATGGAACAAAACCTAAGCATATGACTCTATAATTATAAGTTCATGAACTTTTTGGCTTCAAAAAAAAATGTTCCTGAACTTTTAAATCTAGAAAATATTCACGGAACTACTGAATTTATTAAAATTTCCATTTATCCGTATAAAATTTTCATTGTTTATCTCTATAAATATTTGACACCATCAAGGTATCTTCTTTGGCAATGATTGACTTATCCTGTTATTAAATTTCTGAATCTATGTAGGTTGATGTAAAAATAGATACTGTTAGAGGTCCATGTGAAGTTTTCTCCAAATTCACTGTCGAAGCAATGCTATGTGACACTACCAACTGGGCGAATCTTCAAGATTATACGGACTTGAAATCTTATAATATTTTGCATTTGGAGCCAAAAGTATTTCCCCCAGGGCAACTTGGTTTTCATGGGCATCAACTTGTAGGAAGATTGGAAACACCGAAACTTTGGTCTGCAGAGCATGTTAGTCATTTTCAGGCTGATCTTGATTTTGATTATGTCAGAATGTGCTTTCATTTACTTAACTGGTGTATTTTTTCCAGGTTGATAAGAGATAAAATGAGTTGACTCCAAAAGAAAATATTTCTGAACATGTTAGTTATTTCACATGAAAAGTTTATTATTATTTGTTGTGAAATCCCCTTGTAGTTTTCCTCTTCTCAAGCCTTAAAATGGTACCTGATCCTTCTCAACCTGTTGTGAAGTGTCATCAGGATCTCATTCTTTGGTTCATCATTTGAACTCATTGTTGTTGGCAGCTGCTATATATCACACATTTCACTCTTTTCTTGTCATTCGATTCAGTCTATATGGTTGTATTTGTTTTACAATTCTCTCATTAAAAAAATTATCGAAAAGATCTGTTAGCTGCAGAATCAAGGATACCTTTCCCACCCGATAATCTTGTCAGCTGTAGGCTCCCATTTGATCGAAATAACAATACATTTTTTTCTTCTTTTGCATATCTAGAGTTGTCACTAGTGGAAGCATCAAGGCTCAATTTATTTAATGATTATTATCATTCTATTCCTTTTGATGAGATGTGTTTGGAGTGGTATGCTCTAAGAGATATCAGCAGATGTTTATCAAAGAGTCATCAGTTTCATGCGTGAGTAATCACTAATTTTATGTTTCTGTGGTACATTTATGAAGTATCTTTTGACGCTGGACAGTGGATGAACTAGTGGGATTCAGATTAAGCAGGGGTTCAATGTGATTTGTTGCCTTGATTCATCTGATAAAAATTAGAAATTAGAGTTGTATCGGAGTCCTATCGAATAAGTGTGGAATACATTATATTGTCATGCCCAAAAAAGTAAATATCTTTCTCTATTTCTAGACCTGAGGTTATTAAAGATTTTGTTCCTAATCATTCTTTATTGATCTTTGTCAGCCTAATTTGTACACCCTTATAATCCTGCTTAAAGATGAAGAGGGAAAGCTTGTTGACTGTGAATCATGCCTGGTTGGGATACGGGAAGTATCACTAGCCCCAAAGCAATTGCTGGTCAATGGTCAACCTGTAATCATATGTGGTGTCAACAGACATGAACATCATCCCCAGCTCGGGAAGACTAATGTGGAAGCATGTATGGTCAAGGTAATGGTGTTCTTCTATCTCGGTTTTTTTGCCCATTCCTAATGGATTTTTTTATCTTTCTACAACATACGTATACATACCTTTGATAGTTCTCCTAAGAAAACTGAAATCAACAAATTATTTAAAAAAAATGAGAGGAAGGTCGTCTGAGATTGGTGATCCTTTCGATATGATAAATATATATAAAATTTATAAATACACACCTGACCTATCATCCTTCGTTCATGTCTCTCTATACCATTAGACGATTGTATTATCCTGGGACTTCCCACTGGTTGAACAGGTGTTTGAGGTTGCACTGGTCGGTACAGATGGAGCCACCATTTCTGGACGGCCAACACAATGGCCATCAACTCCTGTTCATAGGCCGATTTGGATTGTGCATTATGTAGAGGGGCTTGGCTGAAATGAGCAATAGGTTGGACCTGTTGCATGAGGACTGCCCCAACTCATATGCCAAGCATCAGTTTTGAGTGTGGATTTCTGAGAAAGACCAGGCAGAGCAAAGACTGGTGCTGTCGAAAGAGCGTGCTTGAGTGTATCAAAAGCTCCCTGCGCCTCAGTGCTCCAACCAAATTTCCCCTTCTTGAGGAGTTGTGTAAGTGGCCAAGCCAACCATGGGTACCCAGCCACAAAGCACTGATATTAGCCGGCCAAGCCCAAAAACCCTCATATCTCCCTGATACTGCAGGGCGTCTTCCTAGTGGTGATGGCTTCAATCTTGTCGACGTTGGTGGCTACAACTTCACTGAGACCCAATGACCCAACTATTCTGTCGGAGGTTGATAAAACAAACACTTCTTTGGGTTGATGTGTAGGTTGTGTTGCTCAGGAATTCTCACTGCATGGTTCAAGTGGACAGCATGTTCAAAGGTGCATTTACTATAGATTATGTTGAACAATGTACCTGTAGGGAAGAGAGGAGAGGAGAAACGAGATTCCAGAGAATCAACAAACTAACATGACTTAATATTTCCGATGGTGTTCCTTGGCTTATATAGGTGCCAAGTTGTACATCCACGTGGGCTAATAATAGACGGCCCAATACAAGATAGTACCAGAAATGGAAATGAATAAAAAGAAAGAAATGACTAAAAGAAAGAAATGTTCCGGCTGACAGATTAAGATGTTAAATTGAAAAAATGAGGGTGAAGCACTGCAAATACGGCTGAAAGATTGAATTCATTTGTGTCTGGAATGTTGCAGGTGTGTTGGATAACATCCTCGGGCATCCAGATTTGGTGATAGCTTGATTTCAGGTCAAGTTTAGAGAATATAGTCATGCCATGCAGCCCCGCTATCAGTTCTCCCACCACTGATATCAGGAAACGATTGGGGATCGTGATCTTGTTGATAGCGCGAATGGCCACACAAATATGATTGTGGATGGTGTTGTCAGTCTTCTTCACCAAATGAGCTAGGGGAGAGATAAGGGAAACTCACGCACCTGATTTTGCAAGCTCCTATCTCAACGATCCCCATCTTTAAGTATGTAGGTGTGGGGTTGCTATGCCCTGGGATCATTGAATAGACCGGTGTTGTTCATAAACTCGCGCCAGGATCATATCAGATCCCTCACTTGATTGTCAAATAATCAGAGAGTGGTCCAACATTGGACAAGGAAGTGACTGCCCATCGGCAATCAGGAAGCTCTGTAGGAGCTCTATAGAGCACAAGAATTGGTCCAACCGAGATAATGATGTAGAGCCTGCCATACTCCTCCAAGTGCGCACTTAGTCTGCAGGTCCCAAAAGCCCTCTGTGCACAGATCTTGGCTGCTCACTCCGAGGGGTCTATCCTCGAACATCCTGTTTAAGTCACCACTGAACAGCAGTGTAAGTCCCTGAAACTTCAATACCACTTCTACTAGCTCCCCCCAAAGGTTTGCCCCTAGCCCCCTTTTTATTGCACCATAGACTAAGATAACAACCAATTGGAAGCCATCGCTCCTCTTCTTATTTCTCGGTTGTAGTAAACCGCTCCGTCCACAAGTCCTTAGAAAACATCAACCCATTAATGGCCAACACTCAACCACCGGATTGCCCTACCACGTTCACAATCAGGTACTCCTCAAGGAAATCTAGTCCCACGACCATTTAATCCCCACTGCCTTTTTGCTAATATCTCTCTATAGTTCCTTTCCTACACTCATCACAGAGCTCATGTACATTCTAGGAGATCCCCTTCATGGGTGGACAGATCATCCCCTCTCTGCCTCTTCTCCCTCAGTTAACCCACATCTTCGTTCACCACTTTACCCAACTGGTGAAACTTAGATCCTCCTCTATTGGGCACCTTGACCAGCATCGGCCTTGCCTCATGCATTATGTGCTTTCTCTTTTGATCCATGAGGCTACAGCTTGGGACCTCCTCCCTGCACCCCAACTCTTCATCCTCAGCTTCCTTCCCATTCTCGCCCTCCATGTTCTTCTCGGGCACTTTGGGTTATCCCTTCTAGTTTATGTGATAAGAAACTCCAAAATACTTTCAATTACTGAAAAGGGAAGATGATCCCCCGTCTCTCAGGCTTCGTCGATGCCCAGAAACTTGCAACAGTTCTCCAAGCAAGGGAAACAAGATATAGGTCGGTGGAGGAGAGAGGAGAGAAACAGGGAGAATTCCGAGGGAGTGGAAAGATCGTCACTCCAAGATGAGATTCAACCACGTCCAGTTGCAGGGAAGAACATCTGCATGTCAAAGGCGCAGAGGGGTGAGTAAGGAGCTAGCGATCCAGAGCTCGCTGAGGGAAAGGGAGAGGGAGAAGGACTTACGGTGATACTCGCTGGCCTCACTTCCCCAACCTCCAACCCTTAAGTTAGGGTTGCTGTTGGGCTGCTGATGCTTCTTGGGCTGCCGACGCTCGTAAATGCTGCCCAGTATCATATCACTATGCCCATCTCACTATTTCACATGTCCTTCCAGTTTCCCCGAAGCATAGTTCTTCTCTTCTAGGCAACCAGCCACAGCTTTGCACCCATCTCATTCTGCACGTATCACTTTTTCCTTCTGTACCCTATATGATTTTGCCACATATCACTTTTGCCCTACTAGTCCAGTACTTCCCCGAGAAGTGTCTTTGGTTTTCCCACTTGCCATCAGTCTTCTCCTTTGCAACACTACTTACGTATTTCAACGTCTGTTTTCGCCTTCCATTTCTCATCGAGAGGACCTGCAGCCTGGAAACCACTGGAAAATCACCTATCTCCCTGATCACCGGGAAGCGGCGAGCAGGAAACCTCAGATGAGCAGGAGAAATCTCCTCCACCAGAACCTCCTTCATTGGAGCCTCCGTAAGCAGAGATCACAGATCACCAGCCAGAAATCACGTATGTCATCAACCCTTGACCTGTTTCTGCATGCGAAGGAAAGAGAATGACAGTGATGTCGACCCTCAGCCATCTTTTATCGAACTTTGACGTCGACAGCTGTTGTCGTCCCTGCATCCAGCATCGACCCTTAACTTCTGACCGTCAATCTCCATCCTCCAACCATGCTGCTACTCCAACCATCAAGCCCTGGCCTACGATCGTGCTGCTGATCGGACCATCAAGGTCTGACCTCTGACCATCAACCTCCAGCCATCGTCAAGCTCGGACCGCGAAACCTTGACCTTTTGGCATTTTTACTTCCCATGAACTGGCAACCCTTGACCTCTGACCCTTAAGCTCCGGCCTCCAATTGTACTGCTGGTTTGTCTGTCAAACTCTGGCCTTGAATTGTGCTGCTGCTCCAACCATCAAGCTCCAGCCTGTGGTCATCAAGCTCCAGCCTCCGATTGTCAAGATCCAACCTCCGACCCTCATGAAATCAACTATGATAAAAGCAGACTTCTAGAAAAAGGGAGACAACAGTGACCATTACTTACTGTCTCTTGTTCTTTTTTCATGTTCCTTAAATTTCTTTTTCAATCCCCTAAGAAGTATAGCGTAAGTCTCCTGAAAAATATAGATGAATTTATCATGTTCAAATCTCAACTGGTTATACTTTGGGAAAGGTGTGTTATGAGTTCAGTTGCTCAAAATTTGGATCGCGTCCACTACATTCCATTTTTAATTCTTTCGAACGATTTCTTGTATAAACAGACATGGAAATGAGCTGAAAATAGGAGATAAAATGAGTTTCTTTGGGCTTGATGAGGATTTATAGAGACCCTGGAATTATCAAGAAATGACAACAAATCATGTAGTTTCTCTGCTTTAAAAACCTATTCTTGAAGAATCAATTTTTTATCCTTTCAGTGGTTGAACCTTTCTTGGTTAACTGAAAGGGCTCCCAAACAGAATTCAAGATCCACAAGATAAGTATGTGGCATAATCTTGGTAAGAAGATCAGCCAGTCATTAGTGGGAATGTAGATAATCTCAACAAGTTTCCACTCAAGCTTGTCTTTGATAAAGTGATGATTGATCTCCATATGTTTGGTCTGGTTGTGCTGAACAGGATCATGAGCCAAGCTGATCGCAGATTTATTGTCACACCAGAGAGTAGTTGGTTGTGGCAAAGAGAACAACAACTCGTGCAGATGCTTTGTACCCATAGGGCTTCACATATCCCTTTACTGAGTGCTCAAAAGTCAGCTTCAGTGCTTAATAAGGAAACAACTAATTGCTTCTTGCTCCACCAGGTAACAAAGTTGCCACACAAGAAAGAGCAATACCCAGTTGTTGACTTGCGATCGACCTGTGAACCAGCATTATCAGAGTCACTATAAACTTCAAGGTTCAAGGATCTACCTCGGGAAAATGTAAGGCTAAGGCCATGGTGCCCTTCAAGTAAGGGAGAATTCGGTAGACTGCCTGCAAATGACATAGTTTTGGGTGATGCATAAACAAAGGACATTCACGACATAATAAATGTCCGGTTGGGTATGTACTAGATAACTGAGTTTCCCAATAAGTCGCCGGTTGGTAAGACAATCAGTGTCAGGTTCGTTATTGTCGTGTTTAAGTTTGATATATGCTTCCATTGGATTGGAGATGGGCTGGCACCTGTAAATATCAAGTTTCATCTAGAAGGTTGTAGATATATTTCTGCTGGGATAAAGTTATAGACAAGAGGAATGGGTAACCTCAATGCCTAGTAAGTATTTGAGGGGGCCTAAGCTTTTAATATCAAAGTGGTTACTTAGGTGCTTGCTTATGGCAGAAATGCCCAGGGAGAAGTTAGTGGTGCTAATGATAACATCAACATATATGATGAGAATGATGTGGGAATCTGGGGTCCACTGTTAATAGAAAATATTTTGATCGCCATTAGATTGCATATACCCAAGGGGCATTATGGCAACATTATGGGGGTGAGAGAAAAAGCCCAATTGACTACATAGACTCAAACTATAGTAACAGTATCAAACTCATTCATTTTTTGCTGCCATTGCTGCTACCATATTCTTTTGAAAAATAATTGGCATTTATTGCCTATTTGTTAATATTTTCTTATTTTTGTTGTTCAGGATATAATATTAATGAAACAGAATAACATCAACGCCGTCAGAAATAGCCATTACCCACAGCACACAAGATGGTATGAGCTCTGTGACTTATTTGGTTTGTACATGATTGACGAAGCCAACATAGAGACCCATGGCTTTGATCTTTCAAGTACTTTTAAGCATCCATCTCAGGAACCAAGTTGGGCTTTCTCAATGCTGGATCGGGTTATAGGGATGGTAGAGAGAGACAAGAATCACCCTTGTATAATCGTGTGGTCTTTGGGAAATGAAGCTGGTTATGGTCCTAACCATGCTGCAGCCGCAGGTAAATAGACATTGGTTTATGTCGCCTAAGAATTTGATGTCAACTTTAGTTTCCACCTGATGGCAATCTATCTGTAGGTTGGATTCGAGGGAAGGATTCCTCGAGAGTGGTACACTACGAAGGAGGAGGATCTCGAACCCCATCGACAGATATCGTGTGTCCCATGTATATGCGTGTTTGGGACATAGTGAAGATTGCAAATGATCCCGGGGAATCAAGACCATTGATTTTGTGCGAGTATGTCTTCTTTGTGATGCTAACACCCTTTTTGAAAAGATAAATACTTGTTTTTTCCTCATTTTTCCACTTGTACGATATTAGGTACTCTCACGCAATGGGGAACAGTAACGGGAACCTTCATGTCTACTGGGATGCGATTGATGTCACTCATGGACTGCAGGGTGGATTTATTTGGGATTGGGTTGATCAGGTTGGAATTTCTGACACCAGAAACTGTGAACTTGTTGATTCAAAATCCGCATTAATTTAAATTCTTCAAAAGAAATATTGCATGTTCTAGTTTTGATGGACAGTGATTCCCTTAACAGAGTGGTTTCATTTACGTTCCAGGGACTCCTTAAGGAAGGTAAAGATGGCTGCAAGCATTGGGCCTACGGTGGTGACTTTGGTGATATCCCAAACGATCTGAATTTCTGTCTGAATGGTCTCACGTGGCCAGACAGATCCCCTCACCCTGCCATGCATGGTTTGTGTTGTTTAAATAATTCCTGTTTTCTTTGAAAATTTATTTTTTTATTTTAACTGTGAATACACAATCATCTGAAGTTGTTTTTATGTTTCAGAGGTTAAATATGTGTATCAACCCATCAAATTCTATTTCAAGGAAAATATGATCATGGTACTCATATATTCTCTGAGTCTACTTCATGGATTTTGTCTTTTAAATCTTAATATGAATAAAACGTTTACAGATAGAAAATAAACAATTCTTTGAGACAACTGAAGCACTGGAATTTAGTTGGAAACTTGATGGAGATGGGTGCAGTCTGGGTTTTGGGACTCTTGATATTCCTTCAATTAAGGCGCAGAGAAGCTATGCAATAAACTGGGAGAAATATCCATGGTTTTGTCTTTGGGAATCGTCTTCAGCCTCTGAAATCTTCCTAACTATTATCGCTAAACTTAAGCACAATACTCGTTGGGTTGAAGAAGGTCATGTAGTTTCTTCAACTCAATTTTCTTTGCCAAAGGGAAGGACATGGACACCGCATGTAAGTGCAATAGCGTAATTTGGTAGGTTTCAGTTGTATTTTTCCAATTTGATGCAAATTTATATTCAGATTATTTTTTTACCACAGGAAATTCGAATGAAGGAAGACACTGGTTTGTTTGTTGAATCAGTCGGTGAAACTATATTGATTCGGGGGCGCCATGTCGGGGAAGTAGTGGTTAATCAAAAAAGTGGGACAATTGAAAGTTGGGAGGTAAAATTTCAAAGAGTTGCTTCAAGATTCGTGTATAATCTTTGCATTCTTACTTTAACTTCTCTTTCTAAGGATTACTTGTTGTTTTAGTTTTTCCTTTAAATCTGTTCGTTTTCATATGATTCTGATTTTTTAATTGAATAACTAGAAGAAAAGAATTCGACTATTATTACTTCGCAATCAGTATTTTCCTTTAAATATTGGCTGCCAAAACCTACAGTCAGGACAAACTCTAAAGCATTGGAGTCCTTGAGTCGACCTGCCAAAATTCAAATCTTTAAAAAACTGCAACCTCCCAAAAAAATTAAAATTTCCCATTTACTTGAACCACTAAGCTATTTTTTTCTTGAAAATTAGCTGAGGTTTTTACGTTCAAATTAAAAAATTACCCTGCAGAGCCAATCGCTGTAAGCAGTCAATTTACTAGTGCACTATACAAGATTTCTTTATATGAATTTGGGAATCAGTTGAATATTTTTTCTATCAATTAACAGTGTGAGCTTCAGATGGAAACTGACATACTAAAAGATACAATTTTTCGATAATTTTCCTCGGTTTTCAGGTAGAAGGATTACAGCTACTGCATAAGGGCATTCTTCCCTGTTTCTGGAGAGCCCCTACTGACAATGACAAAGGTGGTGGCGAGAACAGCTACGAGAATCAATGGAAGTTGTCATCCCTGGACAGCATGTTATTCCGCGTTGACAGTTGCTCAATTCAGAGCCTAACAGAGCAGAACGTCCAGATCAAGATTGTCTATTACGCATCCAACAGAGGAGAACTTGCTGAGTCCCTGCCCGCCATTTTCAAGGTTGAGGCAACCTATCAGGTCAACGCTACTGGGGACATCATCGTTGACTTTCTGGTCAACCCCAGATCAGATCTCCCATCACTCCCCCGTATTGGGCTGACTTTCCAAATCCAGCAGAGTCTGGATCAGGTCAAATGGTACGGTAGAGGCCCATTTGAGTGCTACACTGACCGAAAGGAGGCGGCCCATGTGGGCATATACGAGAAAAAAGTTGAGGACATGCATGTGCCTTATATATCCCCTGGGGAGTGTTCAGGTAGAGCTGAAGTCAGATGGGTTGCCTTTCTTAATGGCCGTGGGGCTGGTCTGTTTGCTGCTGCTTATAAAGACTCCCCTCCTATGCAAATGAGTGCTAGCTTCTATAGCACTGAGGAGCTCCACCGGGCCACTCATGAGGAAGACCTCATCAGAGGAGAGAACATCGAGGTATAATCTAGTCCAATGTTTTTGGTGGAACTTATCAATCGTGGGGTAGACCCTAGTATAACTATAATTGTTCTAATTTAATTTCATTTTTTTTCTTAGAATTAGATTAAAAAAGTTTTTATTGAATTATCAATTCATATTGACTACATTTTTATAATTTTTTATAGTTCTATTTAATTATCAATTTAAGTATTTCATTCTTATGAATTTTGATTATATATTAAAATTATATATATTAGTTTTCTTGTAGTTTATTATTTTTCCTCTTTAAGCACCAATTTCTAGCAATGTCCTTATGAATCTTTATGGGTCGGATACGTTGTCCACACTTACTGGATCCGACATCCAATCCAAATAAGAGGAGATTATAAACCTGTTAAATTTCAATGTATTTTCTGCCCACAATGCGGATTCATTGGTGTCATGGTACTAGTTTATAGTTTGCCCCATTGTTATTTTACTATGTTGATATTTTTGGCTCACACATGCCTGCTTTTGTTTTTTTCAACTGTGGGTCTATTCTAGTTCAGCGTGAGTAGCGTGGGAGTTTCTAGACCTCTTTAAGTTCAATCTTGGTTTTATCCAAATGTATTTTTTTAGATGGTGAATTTTATTCGAACGATTAAAACTGAACTTTGTCCATGGAGATGTTACATATTTATCCTTGTTTCAGGTGCATCTTGACCACAAGCACATGGGTCTGGGTGGGGACGACAGCTGGACCCCGTGCGTTCATGAACAGTATCTAATTCCGCCAGTTGAATATTCATTTTCCGTAAGGCTTTGCCCTGTCAGACCCTCCAATTCTTGCGAAGAACTCTACGATTCTCAGCGCCCAAAGTAAAGAAAGGAATGTGAAAAGGATGTCTTCGACAACCGGGCAAGCTCCCTACGTACTTACCTTTTTGTCCTCTCCTTCGTTATTTCACCCAAATGTTTATGTTTCCCACGTCTTTGAACCGCGCATCTTTTATCTGCCCGTGTCCTTTCTGCTCACAAATACATTTGAATAAAAAATTTGCGTTTTGCTTGTTTTGTTGATGAAAAAACTTGCATGCACAAATTTTACATCCCATACTTAGCTCTGGAACTTTGTTTCTTCCTAGTTTTAGGCTTTTCAGAAT
Organism: Wolffia australiana; assembly: GCF_029677425.1. Lineage (NCBI taxonomy): Eukaryota > Viridiplantae > Streptophyta > Magnoliopsida > Alismatales > Araceae > Wolffia > Wolffia australiana. The sequence continues at coordinate 24,370,944 of NC_135835.1, read as the reverse complement.
TTTTTCTGCTACAGATATTTTAAATGTGATTAAATTTGGATGAGAAATATATTGCATGCCTATTTTGTTTGTTTCTCAGAAGTCAGATAAGAAGATGCATGCGTCAACTAGTTGGGCTGAGAGATCCCTCACCTTTGGTTCCTATTTTTTTACTAAAAGCAAACAACTTTTAAGATCTCTATTTGTTTCGTTCTCTACAATAATCCTTCCAACTAATTAAATCATCTGTCTGCAACCGTTCACATTTCGTTTTACGACTAGATATAGCATACACTATTAACAAAACCATTCATATTTTTTTAGTATTTTAAGAAAACCTATTTCTCTTTTACAGTTTTTTTTTGGTTTATAGATTTATCTAGAAGTACATTCCTTCGAAAAAAGGGTTTTGTTTCTTACCTATATGTAATAAAAAGTACATCATAACAAAACCTACATCTCTTGGTCATTGCTTCTGAATATATTTGGATAATACATATGCGAAATGTAAAAATATGGATGAATTAAATGGAAAATCCGCTATATGATTCATAAAACATAAAAGTATACCATCAACCCTTCTTCTTGGACAGCAAAATCCTGCGTTCAACCTCCCTTTCTGCCATCTGGACATGAAACTCAGGCCCCAGCATGTCCTTGATATCCATCTTCGAGGAAACGCACGCCTTCGCCGCCTCCACCACAGCCTCCACCGTCAGACTGAAGCCCAATGAGGAAATGACACGTACCCCATTTGCTATCCTGCATATATGCTGCCTTGTATCCAAGGAAATGTCGGATTTGCCCCTGGGCTGCCCTTCCCCTTCTGGAATGCTGATGTGTCCGCCGACCCAGACGAGACCATTGCAGCCAAGGATGAGGTCGAGTCCGTATTCCTCAAGGTAGTGGAAGTGCTGCTTTCGTCGCTTCACCAGGTAAGGAGGCACTCTGAGCAGCTGCCCATTCATGAGCTGCAAAATATTGAAATTTAATTAGTATTCGTGTTTTGTTTCGAAAGAAAGATAGGGAAGATCCCACAAAGTTGGTGACCCCCCCAATAAGATAAAACAAAAATGATCGTTAAGTACTAACTGAAAGGAAATAGTACTTTTTTCCCATTCAGGAAAAAGTAAGACTTCTTCCCCTGTAGGCGTTTTCTTCAAGTTGAGAAAAGTTTTTGAACTTTTTTTGAAGAGTTAGTCTCTCTCAGAAGAAAGTTTACTGTGTAAATTAGGCTTTTCATTCAGAAAAGTTGTCTCGAATTATGTGTTTACATCAGAAAAGTAAGGTTTAAAACTTAAGTTATATCTGAGTTTGGATTTTTTTCAGAGTATAAAACTGTCTTCTCCAATTTTTGGTTTTCCTATACTTCAGAGAAGTAGGGTTCTCCTTTAAATTAGGGTTTTTCTCCACCACGCGTTCTATCCACTTCCATTTTTTTCCTAATTTTGGGGTTTTGGCTATTTAAGAAACAGAGAATTTCAAAAAAAAGGAAACAGAGACTTTCTCTCCTTTTTTTGTATTTCTATGTAAAATATGCAAAGGATTTGAGAATTCATCATTAGAATCCTCTAAACTTTTCTGCTTGAAAGAAGGGTGCATGAACCGAACCTTTCCATACTTGAGACTTCTTGCTTGCAAATGAAGGCTTCCATCATGCTGGAATCCACGGACCTCAGCCTGGCATAAAGAAAAAAAAATGAAATTGATATACCATGCAAAGATATACAACATTTTTACAAGTTAGACCTAACTTATATGTTTCCTGGCCTTCAAGATATACTTTTACGAGGTGAAACTTTGATCTAATTTGATTACTTGAAACTCAATGACCTGCTCTTGGTGTTGGACGATGGTGATGATTTTGTCATCATCGTTGTTATCAAAATAGTTCATGTATGTGGATAACAGTGATGATCATCATGCTGCTCCATTTGTATTATCACCATGCCGGAATCCAGAAGACAAGAGGACAATGACGAGTTGTCATCGTCCGCTTGTCATTTGTCCTTGCCAGATGATGACGAAGACATCAAATTCATCATTACAATACGAATGACGATGTAAATGATGAATTTCGATGTCTTCATCGTCATCATGGCAAGGACAATGACGACTCGTTAACGTCCTCTCGTCTTCCGAGAGAGTCATAATAGCAACTGCATCCAACTTACTACCAAAACATAAATAACAATAATATATTAGTTAGATGTTGTCATCGTTTCATTATAAGAATGACGAGAGACGAGAAATGATTTTGTCATCTTCATCCAGATGCAGACGAATGACGAGGAAGATAATGACTTGAAGATCAAAGCATGTTTTCATATTCGCCATCACCAATAAAATGAGAAGCGTCAAACCATCAAAGTGACAAGGGAAAATGCAACTCACACAGATTACATCATTTTCCTCGAAAATACTTCGCATGTTGAGCTCGTCGGTGGCAGTTCGCCGTCTCTAATAAAAGCAAAAGGATAAGAAAAACGTATAACTCTCTGAAATACAACCACAGAAAATCAAAAACTCCGCATTGAGCTATGAAACAGATCCGGTTGTTGTTAATATATGATAGGAATCTGATATGAGCCAACCCAAGAAATACAAGAGAGGACATGCACGGCGGGGGGCACATGCAGGCCCTTACTGAAGGATATAGCCTAAAGAAGCTGAGATACTTTGATTCAGGATGTTTCGTCGTCCTCTTCGGACGACACGGCCGACTTGACAGTGTCACAGTATTTCCTGTTCTTCTCTATCTCCTGTACTCTCTTTCTCTCTAGTTGCTGAAATGCTCACCCAATCTTGAATTCTCAGTCAGAGTACTATTGTGATTGGAAAATCCATCATTCATTCTGAAGTTTCTCATTCTTGAGGATTCTTGGATTTGATCGGATCAGGGAAGATCCAAATCACAATCGTGGTAGATGAAGTTCTTCTTTTGGGCTTTAAAGCAAAGAATTATACAATTATTTGTTAAATTTTTTATAATTCATTAAGTTCTCAGAATGATTCAAAGCCCATTGCAATAAAGATCAGTTAATACCTGAATGCCGTCAGGCAAATTCATAGATGAAAGCATTAATACTGCATCTTGGCTGAAGTTGATCTCTAATCTCCAGAGTTTTGTAGCGACCTGCAGCAAAAAAATATGAGTCGGCGGAAGTAATCGTAATGTGCACCTTTTTGAGAAATTCAAGAGATTTTGGGGCAAAATTCCCAGCAGAATATTACAAATTATGACAATGATTTCTATTAATGGTTGAAACAATCTCAGTAAAGACTGAACATCGGCATATAGAAAATTGGGAAATGGAACTCCTAGAGATTGACGAAAAGGCCAAGAATAAATTCAAATACTATAATTTGAAAAACTTAAAAAAAAAAGAATTAAAAAGATCAGTTTCTTGCTCATTCGCTTTTGGGTTCAATAAATATTTGAATCAGGATTATATCGACTTGATCTTCCAAGCATAACAAAATTTCCTTCTCCAGAATGAGGAATTGATTATTATATATGATTGTTTTGCCGGATAGATATGGTATTCCAGGACCGGTCGTGTCACGAATGTTCTGGAGTGTTTTATGTCGCAATGGGTTTTTTGGGGATGGAGGGAAGAGGGTCAATTCTGGTCTCCCATGCATTTCACATTATTACATATATTTGGCTTTGGGTTGGTCACTGATCTCGGTCATCTTCCATCTTTTTCTTAAAAAAAGGAATATATCAACTTGAATTGCACAGAAAATAAATAAAAATATCAACTTACAAAAAGAACTAAAACCATACCTCGATCACACGTCCAACAATAATGTCTCCAACCTCAGGTTTGTATCTGTAAAAATCACAACCAATAGTTTCTTCAATATCTGAGGATTGATGAATATAAACGGTGTGTTTTTTATCATAGTACAGATGATCAGGGATAAATAAAAATCTTTCTAAAAAGATTAAAGCTCCCAAGTCCTAGATGAAGCCCACATGATGATCCCTCCACCGTTTTGGGAGCAACGTATAACACTTTTGGAACCATAGGAGATGCAAACATCGCCCTTAACTGAAGGACTTCCAAAGAAAGTTAGCCAATGAATTTTACAAAATTGACCAGTAAACACTGCCCACTACTGGTTAAATGATATCTTCCACACTGATGGGAACTGCGAAGGCTGATCCTTATTTCATGTCATTGTGATTTACTCATACTATATTTGACATTCTTTGCACGAAACATTTGAAGATCTTCGAAAAATTTCCACCCATTTGGTCAAAATTATAAGCAGGCAGCATGGAAAGATGAAAAAATACAAGGAAGGTACTTCCAGAACAACAACAAAAGAAAAAAAAATTACCTAGACCGATGTGTGCGCACATACACCAGCTTGTTCACCCGCTCAATAACGCCGCACAAGGTAGCCACGATTTGTCCATCCATCTCCAAAGTTCCATGGCCTCTAAACAGCAAAGCAAGACCGGCCCAATCATCGAGAGATAAAGACAAACACAAAAAATCCGGATATAATTTCATACGATAAATATATTTGAGAGCCTTTAGAGAAATTATTTCACAGATGATGCGCGAGTCAGTTATCAGCGATGAGCCTGCCTTTTAGAAAAACGCTGAATAGGCAAAATACAAAACCAATTAACAACATTATGCTGATTTCTCTCAAAAATAAAGGAATTCATCAACATGAACAAACTCAGAACAGATTATGATAATTTTCAAAAAAAATAAAGAAATATAAAAACTCGAAAAAAACCCACACCAGATTGTGATAAATTCTCTCAAAAATAATGAAATGGAGCAACATGAACAAGACCCACGACAGATAATGATAATTTCTTTTTAAATGATGAAATGCAACAACATGAATAAAACCCACGACAGATGATGATAATTTCCCTCGATAATAATGAAATTTATAAATATGAACAAAAACCCACGACAGATTATGAAAATTTCTCTCAAAATGATGAAATGTGGCAGCATGAAGAAACCCGAAAACAAAGTGTGATAATTTCTCCCAAGATAAAGAAATAGGACAACATGAACAAAACCCACAACAAATTATGATTGTTTCTCTCACTTGAGGACGCCATCTTCTGGGTTGGCAGGAATCTTATCGGCCACGGCGACAGCAGCACCAGAGTGCGCAGGACAGAGTTCTTGGAGCTTGTGGAGAGCCGTGTTGAGCCTCACCCGCTGCGTTTGGTTCAGCCTCAGCTGACGGAGCTGCAAATCCCTCATTTTCTCTCTCTCTCAAGAACGACAGTCCGAATGGGGTCGAGGTTGACGGATTTGAATGCACTTTTTACACCAAGCCGAGAAGGGTTTATGGCGGTGACTGGTCTTTGCGTTTTATCTTTGGATAATTGGGTTGGTTGAGGAGAGCATGGTGGCCCAAAGGAGCATGACTTTTCAACAACCCTGCAAAGGGTTTATCATTTTCAACGTCATCTTCATTGTTATCGTCATCGTCATCTTCATCGTCATCGTCATCGTCATCGAAAGAAAAATCCAAAAGAACAAATGAAATTGTTGAGCACTACTTTCTGATTTCTTTATTTTTCATTAGTATCTTTCTATAATGGCCCACTGGATTGACCATAAAGATTTTCTCTATGATACTCTGTAGCTAACCATTATTCATTACTGAGTTGAGGCTAAACATCTTTCTTCTCCGAGGGGTCTCTTTCTTATTCCAAATCCGGAGTTCTTGAAAGATAAAAAGGATACAAATATAATTTGGGCACCATATGGTGACATCATGTATTATATTTACAGGAGTACCATACCAGCAAGACATGAACATGGCATTGTTGACAAGATTAGGGGACTGGAGGAAAACATGGGCATGAAGGTCTTGAGAGGCGTTCATGGTACAGAGACGTGAGATTCACTTCAGTTTATTTTCTCAAGGGTGAATCTCACGTCCTCACCACTATAACATTTCATCAATGTGTAGTTATGTACAATGACAGTATAAAAGCAATGGACGGTTGGTGAGGGAACATAGGATGGATTGGACCCTAAACATTACAATGAATGGGATAAAATAGCTAAATGGAGAGGAGGGCATCAATGGATGTGTAGGGTTCACAGTTTTTCTCCATGTTACATGACACTTACAAGACTTAGAAAATGAGATCTAGGGTAAGGTTTGACAAAGTAAATACAAGCACAAGGGCCTAGTCATTTATGCCATAAATTATGGGAAAGATTTTAAGATGGATGAAAGGGAAAGAATACTAGAGGGGTGACTGATAATCTCTAAATTTGGGTTTTTATTCGTCGTTGGTAATGAGATTATTTAATAAATATATAAACCAGTACTTAGTAACTTTTAGCTAGTGATCAGTATGGATCGTCTCCATAGGGAATGATGATTAAGGACTTAATGTTCTTAATATGGTGATTATTGAGATGAGAAGAGGCAATTTTTAATATGAAGTCAAATGACGAGAAAATAAGAGGCAAATAGTGATATCGAGTCAAGGAGAGTAGATAGTGATAATCCAAGTTTGAAACAAACAAATGAAAGCGGGAATGAATAATGATGACATGAGGCGTGACAGGAGTAGGGTAGAGAACGAGTCAGATTCAATCATTAGCGACTAAGTGACAAGTATAATGATGGTAAGATGTGATTTTGAAGATGTATGAAGACGGCGTGATGGTGAGATGTAATCATGGATTCAAATTATGCTATCAATGATGTTGAGAAAGAGCAATCTAAGGCAGAGATGGTTACCATAACTCCTTACATTCCATCGGGATCATGGTGATTTGCGAGTGCCGGTAAGCTCTCCCCCTTCTCTGATTCTTCGTCTCACACACCCAAGGCACTGAGAACACAATTGATGGATCTGAAAACTCACTATCTTTCAATCAGCCCACATGAGTAGGAAGCAAGTTTAAGGATGATTTTGAAAATAATCCAAACCTCTATTTATATATCAGAGGGTATGGATGGAAAGAGGAGGGGAAGAACCCTGAAAGTTTCAGCTCAATCGGACATGTGGATCGTCAGATATCACATTTCGAATTTAGAGCAATAATAACCCTCTATTTTTCTCTTTCCTCATCATCAGCACTGATGATTCCTCTTTTTCCATTTTGGTTGAGCTATAAATTCATCAAATATTCCACAATGATTTTGATTGCCTCCTCTTCCATGTTAGCGCGCTTCAAATTTGTCACGTGTACCTGCAAGAGAAAAGAAAAACATGCTTTTTATTATTCCTTTTATCGTACGATGTGGCATCGTGTCGCTGAGTGCCACGTCATGGAATATTCTCCTTTTCTATTTTTTTAGTGAATGACGTGCTGATACACGTCATTCACGTCAGAAAAAAAGAAGATGCCTTGGTCATTATATCTGACGTGACGCATGTTTCTGTGCGACGTGTGAATACCTTTTTATCTTTTTAATCAATAGCAGGGGTACATGTGTGCACCACACGTACCACCTCAATTATTGACTCACTTTTTCACCCTTATTTAATTATTTTCTTCCTTGATTCTGAATCGTGTTTATCATGATTTAAAATGTTTTTTTTCATTAGTCCACATTTCCTCCTATGGAAAAATTGTGTTTGTGTGTCAGCTCATGATTGGCGCATAATGTCATTGCGATCCGTGATGCCATAAATGCGCATTTGTGTAATGATTATCGTAATTAATCATTGCGCAAGTGTGTGATTGGTTGCCATTCGACGAATTGAATGGCCAAACGGGCAGGCGCATTATTCAACCAAATTTTTTTTTAATAAGTTATTATAAAATAAATAATAAGTCATAAAAATATAATGAATATATTTCAACTTCAAACATTCTTATATCTTTGAATATAAGTTCAAAAAATTCTTAAAAAATATATTCTGAATCATAAAATTGTGCTCTTTAAGGATATGATGTCAGAAAAATCCTCAAATTTTTATTAAATCTATAAAAAATCAGAATAACAATCTATTAAATAGATTTAATCATCTTAAGCTTGATAAGACACATATTTGATTATTTTTAATGCACAAAATAGGTAAATGTCATAGAATCAAACCAATAATTTTTTTGTTATCAGTGATCCAAATACATCACAAAAAATGGCATCCATCCTCATAGCCCAAACCAATCATCACCCCATATTCAGATCCTGAAAAAGGCACTGAAATGAAAATAATAGAAAAATAAATTAAGGGTTGATGTGTCATGGATGACTACATAAAATGAATAATAATAAAATAATTAAATCATAAAGGATTATGTGTGAAGGAGGTTGCACATATTTTCCCCCAAAAAGTGGATCAACATCATTGTGTGTGGACCTACAAGAAGTAAATAAGAAGTCGCGCATGTTGGCTGCCATAAGAGGATCAATGGTTGTGCATGTTGGCCTACAAGAAGAGGACTGGATTGGGATGCTACATTGTGATAGATAGGAAACTATACTCTAGTGTAGGTGTTAAGGATAATACATTGCCGAAAGCAGTGCCAAGAAAAGGCTAATATCAGGGAAAGCTACCTGATGACACAAACAATAAAGTGGGGTTCATAGAATCAGGGGGGCGGCACAACGTTAGGATGAGGGAAAATAATGAATTTTTTTGGAAGCAGGGCACTCCTTGGTGGTACTGCAATAAATGATAGCATTAAATATGGTCAATAAGATATCTTTTTTACTTTATTGTTGAAATTTAATTCTAGTTTTACATTCATTATTAACCATTTTGGGTTAAAATGATAAAATCCTTGAGTATTTTATTAAGTCGTATTCTTATTTTGTTGATCTTTGAGACTCATCCCAATTGACTACTTGGAACAAAGTGGACTTTTCTATAATCTTCGTAGGGTTTTAATTCAAATACAAGAGTTATGTAAAATAGACAGTGATTTCTATACGCAAAGCACAGAAAAAAAGAGAAGTTCAAGGCAATTCCCAAGCCAAAGTCTAAACCTCGAAAAGAGGCACGATCCACATCAAGACCATTTCTGGATCCCATTTTAGCCATTTTAAGAGCTAGTGCATCATACTTGTATTATCCTTTTTTTTCGACAAAATGGAGGGAGATAGGGTTCAAATTTTTATTAAGATTCTTAGAGAAAAAACACCACCTAGACCTAGGGTGAAGTTAGAATGGGGTTTTGTCTGATCTCTGGTCGTTTGATTTGAGTTTCTCACCTTTTTTTATAGAATGGAGAGCATTTTATGACAATCATTCCAGTGCCACTAACCACATTAAAAAAATTAAGTGATTTTACTCCTCAACATGAAACTTCCAACTCTTGGAGCCCCCCACCAAAATGCAATCCATCTCTGACAATGAGACCCATGGAGTTGGCTCAGGCAATTTTCACCTATTTCTCATTATTATATTTTCTATTTTATTAGTTAACACTTGTTTTCACTCTTTAATATTTATGCACTTTTCAAATTTATTTTAACTAGTTTGTCTTTTTTAGAGAAATTGATTCCTAAAAAAATAAAATACAAAAATATGAAAAACATAAAAAATACTAACAAAATACTCAAAATATATATACTCTCCTTATGGACTTCTCAGTTACATACCCTAAAGTAAATTAGAAAAAATAAAATAAAATTTGGTGTATAAATCATAGCCTTAATGTGGGATATTTAAGGCACATTCTAATTTAATAATAAATCAAATTATACGTTAAAAATAGTTATTTATGGTTATCAATTTTTATGAAAATATTGTTGTAACATTTTTTGTATTACATGTTAAGAAAGTGTCCAATCCATAAAGAGTAGGTAATGAGAAAGAATAATTATGTTAAACTATTATCTATATTTTTTAGAAGTGTGTTAAGAAATATATTTAATATATTATAATAAAACTAGCAAAAAAACTATCGAGTAAATATATTAAATTCTGTAGTTTTTATTAGAAAATCCAGAATAGTTAAGCCAAAATTGGATCAAGCCGATTCGGTTTGATTTGTCTTATGTGAAATTTGGAGTCATGCGTACATGCCGGGAGGTTGGTATAGCCTGGATTCCACAAACCAAATGGCCCAGTGTTGTCGGTGACATATCAGCATGGATTGAACATGATGGTCAAGGACTTTGGGTGTAGAAGGAGCCTTAGGAGAATTTTTAACACGGCCAACTAAAAGGAGTGAGAAAACAGGACAAGAGGAGAGATGGAACAAACCTTCTTTTTGTGTCAGGCCAAGGAAGACTTCTATACTTTCTCCAAGCCCTAGACTATCCTCATTTATATCTCAAATCCAAACATTAGGAAAATAAGAATCCACCTTAGGAATATGCTTTTTAAATTTTCTAGACATTACTAAGGGAAAATCCAACGATTAAACTTACAGTTAAGAGAAAAGAGTTTGAATAGAGATGCCTCAACTATCCTAGCCCTTGGATTTGGTTCCATCGAGACTGGAAGACCAAAATGAATTGATTTTTACCCTTATAATCACATCATTTGATGGTACTGATTTATATTATGTAGCAGCAAAGCCAATCACATTTCCATGAATTATTTCAGTTCATTGAAATAAATATTTATTAAATAGTATTCTCCTGTGATGTTTCTAATGAAGTCCATGACTACGTGCAATGACTTAGTGAATTATGATGAGATCATAATACAATGATCACTAGTTTTCAAGGGTGTATTCTAGATACTCCTATTCATTGGACACTCAAAATAGACATCGAAGTATCCAGATCGTATAAAATTATATGGTCTTATGGCTAATCATGTATACAGTAGTGTAAAGACATTAAGGATAGATGATGGGTACTTTTTAGAGAAAGAGCTCACCAAAGTGATCCGTATGAAACCCTTAATGCTATTATAACTAAGTGTCAATAAGGCTGATTCATGTCACGGTTGGGTAAGTGGTATATTGAAATGAGATGACAAGGACATTTTGCATATAAATCGGATGTTTTGACTGAGGCTTAAGAGTCCTTAACCATTGGCTTCAAACATGTCTTAGCTTAGGCATAGTAAGAACTACGTTAACTTTATTGAGTGGTTAAGATGAGATTGTCCACCCTCCGTATGAGAGGAAAGATTGACTCCAGGACAACGATGCATCAAATCCCTGGCCAAACACTGATGACACTAGAGACTGCAGTTATCCAATGATCCCCTTACGCATCAATACCAACTGCTTGACAAATTAGGGTTTGATAATTAACCATACCCTAAGTCATTCGGGAGTTTGGCATGGATGAAGGATTATATGTATATATATATAAGAAAAGATAATTTCTTGTGCATGACTAAGAAAATATACAAATTAAAATAATCTTATGAAGTCACAAACGTGACATATAGCTTATCAGAGTTTTGCATTAGTTATTTCAATAATTATCTTCGTAAACATTATATGGAACCTTTACTTCATTAGTTTCTGTATATATATACACATTTTTTCCATTGTATGTTTATAGATTTTTACTATATTAAAATGATTAAACTTCATAACTGATGTTCCATTCAAATGGTAATTGAATTGATGCTCTACGCCATGTCCATGTGTTATGAGAAAGTACTAAATGTTAGTTTCCCTTGAGCCCTGAAAGCAGAAATATTGTTTCTTCAAAATTATCGTATGAGGCCATTATCAAAATTAAAATTGTTTATCTTCAAAATTAAAACATTATCAAAATTCGGCATCCATGCCAGCCATAGCTGGACACCCCCACCCCCTTTCTTTACCCTTTCCTCCCTTGTGCACTAGAAAATTTTCAAGAAGAGTTGGAAAAAGTGGATATCAGAGAGCTCCTTGATTGTGTGGATACTTTTAGAGGTCAGACATGTGAATGGCGTTAGCACACTCTTCTAGGGAGAAACTCAAGGTTTTAATTAATTCTCCACAAGGTATCAAACTTTTTGTTTTTGAGATAAATTGATAATTGATTTCAGCTTCCGCTGCATGAAAATGTGTTTTTCGACCTCCCATTCAATGCAAATAAACCTACATGTTCAACTCTGGAAAATATCTTCCATAACCAAAAATGTTTCCTCAATTTGATACAGTTTCTAAATAGCTTGATTAGGGTTTTCACTCATTTTAATGATAATTTATAAGTTTCAATAAAATATGAGAGATTACCATTTCACTTTAAGCAAGTCGAGGAGGGTTTATCTCAAAACATAAATAAGTATAGAATATAACAAAAAATAGGAATTAAGTGGTGATTCAATTAAATTACATATTGTGTTCCATGAGTAATTTTCATGACTAATGGAGAATAATAATAGTGCATTATTGCATGCACCTATTTGTGGTTATCATCGGGCACTGCTCACAACGACATGGCTGGTAGGTTGGGCCGTGCGACAATGGTGGCAGATAGATTTTGCCGTTTTCATCAAACTTAAGGAAAAACTGGGCCAAACTTGTACTGTCTTCTTGCGAATCACGAGTTTACAAAAAATGAGACCAAACCGAACTAAAAAATAGACTGAAACTAAACGAGATAATTATTTATTTGCAATGAAGGACTTTGAACCTGGCAAGTCTGAAAAATAAATCAGAACATCTACCAACTACATCACACTACGTTATTTCATGTTAACAATGTAAATAAATAATATCCAAAGCCAACAACATAAACATATAAATAGGAAAATACACAAATATGCAAATACGTAAATATTTAAATATGAAAATACACAAATAAGTAAATATGTAAATACACAAATATGTAAATACGCCATTATGTAAATAAAAAATATCTAAATACTTAAGTATGAAAAGCTTGTAAACACGCAAATATGTAAATACCTAAATATTTAAATATGTAATTCTGAAAATACCTGAATTTTTTTATTTTTTTATTTTTTTATTTTTTATTTTTTTTATTTTTTATTTTTTTTATTTTTTTCTCTCTCTCCTCCGACAGAGCTTCTCTCTCCTCCGAAATTGGCGATCTCATCATAACTTTCGCTACAGAGCTCGGATAGACGCGGTTTTGGTTTCATTGGATTCAGAAGGCCCCAATCTATAGGAATCAACTACAAGAACGCCATGAACGGATTCCTACACCTCCTGTTAGAGGCTTTTGATTCCAAGAGGTAAGTGGTTCTATCCGATTTTTAATTTCAAGATATCTTATGATCTAGATGAGCTAATTATATGAAAGTTATACTCTAATTGTCCGTCTTGACGAGCCCCATCGTTCTACATCAATTATTTTGTATGAAATTTCACTCCTAATCAGAAATTTTGATTTGGAATTCCCTATTGCCGTGTAAACGAACTCGCAGCCCGCAATCCAATGCGGGCTGCTGAGTCAGACAGGGCGCTGCTGGCCGCCGCCGCCACGTCAGTGAGCCAGTTGGCTCAAACTGACCACATGACGGCAGCTGACGGGTCCACAAAAACTATAGTGGCCCAGTCAGCAGCAACGGGTCCCTTTGGATGCGTCCATGCTGATGGATCTGCCAGCATGGACGCATCTAACGGCCATGAAAACATCACAAACAATAAAAAAACAAAAAACAAGAAAAAGACAAAAAAAACCTTGCCGTTATGGAGGTCCACGGGCCCATCCGGACCGTCGTGAAGGACACGTGTCGCGGTCCGAACGATGGACCCGTCGTAGACCCACCGAAGATCCAAAAAATTGAGCCGTTGGCATTGAATGCTGACGGCTCAATAACTGTGTTTTTAATTCTCGAAAAGCAGGCAGATGCCACGTCAGATCTGGCGGCCAGAAATGGTTTTGGCCGCCAGATGGATGCATTCTCCACCGCCCGATCAGCCAGCTCCGCGTTGGAAGAGCCAACAATTGCGAGCGTCCACAACGCATCAAATGCATTGCCGGTAAGCTCACCCCCACCCGTGCCCGCAATTGTTGACCATTCCTACCCTTCCACACCATTTTATCTCTCTGTAGCACACCCGTTGGAAGGCCCAGATCTGGCCACGTGGATGGACCCTCATCTATCACATGCCCCATCCGGCGTGGCTGAGATCGACCGAGTCGACTCGGTTGAGTCGCCTGTAGTCGACTCGGTCAAACAAAACCGAGTCAGCTCGGTGGAACCCAGCCGAGTCGACCGGTCCGACTCGGCCATTCCAGGCCAAGTCAACCCGGTCGACAATGGCCGAGTCGAACGGCTTGACTCGGCCGACTCCGACCGATCGACCCGGTCGAACCTGACCGAGTTGACCCGATCAACTCGGTCAATTCTGACCATGTTGACCCGATTGACTTGGTCAACTCTGACCAAGTCAAACAAGTCATACGGTCAACATTGGCCGAATCACCTTGGTTGACTCGGCCAAGGTTGACAAAGTCAAACAAGGCTGGGCGGTCAACCTAGACCAACTCGAACATGTTGACTTGACGACTACTGTTGGAGTCAAATTGAGCAACGATGATGGCGTCAAACCCGAACGGATTGACTTGATCAAAAATGAGCGGGTCAACACCGTTGACTCGCACCGACTCAACCTAGTCGAATCTGCCCCCCCCCCGACCATCATTCGCATCGACTTGATTCTAGTGCTTGCGACGACACCACCCCACCTAAAGGGGACGGGGCACCACCCCCGAAGACGACATGGGCAGCGAAAGTGGCCGGTCCTTCACATATATCCTCGCCCACTAGTCTCCCCAAGCATACACTTCCCCCCCTCTATGATGACACAATCCTGACGCGGGGCTATACTGACTCAGAACGTGTGCGCTTAGTCACCTTCTCTAAGGAGGAAGTATCACGAATGGCAGCACCATTCGCTTATACACTGATAGGGCGCTTCGCTATGAAGAGACCACTCATTGACGACATCATGAGAGTCTATGTAGCACCAGGGAATTTCCTGGGACCCGTAGTCATCGGAGCAAGGAATCACAGGAGCATCTTCATTCGATTCCAACTTGAGGCTGACTTCCAAAAGGCTTGGAGCCGTACCATATGGACGATCAATGACTCTACGATGCACACCTACCGATGGACAACAGAGCAGTCGGGGAACTCACGCGAGCATTCTCCTCATTTCATACCAGTGTGGATAGGATTCCCTGGCCTATGACCTCATCTCTTTACACCTACCGCCTTAGAATCGATTGCCAGCTCTATCGGCACATTTATACGTACAAACAAAGACGTCCACCTCTTTAGTCACCCCGGATATGCGAGGGTATGCGTCGAGATTGATCTACTCGCACCCATACATCACATGATACTCATTCGCAACGGCGATGAGTTGATCTGACAACCAGTTGTACACAAAAACCTGCCACGTTTTTGTACACACTGCAGTCTATTGGGCCATACCCTCCATACATGCCGTCAAAAAGCAATGCCGACTGCCTCGACCCCCGAGAAGAGTATCTTCCCCCCTTGGCCTACAATGACTACATAGCCGCAGCAAACTCCATCCTCCAAGGGCGGCGCCCTAACGAGAGACCCCCTCTAGGCAAGCGCCCCCCATCTACCTCGATAGCTGCCACTGCTGTACCACTTTCTACCACGCGAGCCACCACGTTAGCTAAGGCCCACACGGCTAAGCCTTCCCTCCCAGTCTCACAATGGGTGAAGAAGGGCGCAGATAAGTGCCCCAAAACCCCACAATGGGCTAAGGTTCTTCCCTCTGCTAGTAACGGCAAAGAGGTTAGTGTATCCACACTGACCTCAAATACCTTTGCTCTCCTAGATGGCACAGGGGGACTCGAGGATGATGACTCTATGGAGGCTGGACGGAGTTCTCGTAGTACCGCATCCCCGCATATCCACCCCTCCTCATCTCCCAAACCGACAACCCCCTTCTCCATCTCCTCTCCTGTCTCTCCCTCTCGCCAATCACCCCCTTGATCCAGCCTTCCTCGCACCATACCCCCTCCCCATACCTCATTATCTCTTCAGCCTACTCCATCTCCTTCCTCACCACCTATCGTGCCCACCAATCGACCCCTTCCATCTTCACCCCCTCGATCCAGCCTTCCTCGCACCACACCCCCTTCCCATACCTCATCTCTTCAGCCTACCTCATCTCCTTCTTCACCATCTATCGCACCCACCACCCGATCGCCCTACACCCACTCGCCCCCACCCCCTGACATCCTATCCTCCACGCCTGACCTCCATCCGTCACATATAACTTCTGAGCAGGTGGTATGCTTGACAAACCTTCAAGCTATTCTCCCTACCTCGGAGGACACATGTGGAGATACCAGTGGTCGAGCTTCAACAGGGGAGGAGGAAGACGATGCCTCTCTCTCTAAGGATTCCGATGCAGATACCTCCCCTCAGTTGAGACACTGCTTTGATACCTCGCCCCCATGTCGCACATACAACACCCGATCTCGGGTGCGCCACGCGAGTCGATAGTTTTATGATTCCAAGTCTTGTTTGGAATTGCAGAGGGATCGTAAACCCTCTAACTCAGTCACATCTCCTCTCCCTAGTCAATTATTACAACTTAGGAATAGTTGGACTTATTGAACCGATGACCACACCGGACTGCTCTCATTCCATTGCGGGGAAACTCGGAATGGATCATGTTTATTGTCATCCCTCGAATAAGCTTTGGCTTCTTTGGAAGCGGGACTATTCGATGGAACTACAAGCTGAAGGGACCCAGTACGCCACTTTCGACGTACCAACTTCCCCAAAGCCCTATAGGTTTACTATAGTCTATGCCTCACATAGACATTTAGTGTGGGAGGCCTTCTGGGGGGAACTCGCCTTACATATTCACTCTCACTCACAGCATGTTGACCTCCCTTAGTTTCTAGCTAGGGATTTCAACTGCATACGGGCGGTCAGCGAACGCCAGGGAGGGCGCCTGCCTCAGCCAAGTTCTATGTAAGCGTTCAACGATTTTATCCACCAGACATCACTTGTCGAGCCTCCTACTATCGGAGAGAAGTGGACTTGGTGTAATCAGCATCAAGCCGAAGCACGTATGTACCAACGGATCGACCGTTGTTTCACCAATAGCACGGCGCTGATGCAGTGCACCATCGTGATTGAGATCCTCCCGAGATATTATTCGGATCACTCACCCATCCTCCTTCTCCCGGATTCGAATAATCGAGTTCGCTGCTCCCCATTCCGCTTCCAAGCCATGTGGTTAGAGCATAACAACTTCCGTCCTTTTGTACATAGCCATTGGCATGGAACGATCTCGACATCACCTATTGAGAACTTCAGTTATCGCCTGAGGAATCTCAAACTCCACCTCAAGTGGTGGAATCGACATATCTTTGGAGACGTCCACGCGCCAATCGAAGCACTCAAGATGGAACTAGCTGCTGTTGAGCGATAGTTGCAAGATGTATGGACGGACAAGATGGGAGAGCACCACCTTTGACTTAAGGAGTAGCTTGAGGCCGCTATGCGGCGCTAGGAGATTTTCTATCTCCAGAAATTGCGTATCCAATGGCTACGCCAAGGTGATAGAAACACACGTTTCTTTCACGCTTCGATCCGTCACAAAGCCAGGCCCAATTATACGACTCTATTAGAGACACATAATCAGGACCCCGCCCAGCTAGCAGACGCAAGAGTGGCGTTTTACCACTCGCTCCTATCCTCACAACCAACTGTGGTGAGTGAGGACCTTCTCGCCTCTATCCCTCACTTGGTGACCAACTAGGAAAACGCCCTCCTCCCAGCCCTACCCACTCGAGCAGAGATCAAGGAGGTCGTCTTTTCCTTGGCTAGGAACAAAGCCCCCGGACCGGATGGATTCTTAGCGGAATTCTATACGGCTTGTTGGGACATCATAGGCACCGATTTGGTGCTCGCTATCAAGGAAGTGTTTACGCGTAAAGTCTTCCCTCGTAGTTGGAAATCTACTTTTTTGGCACTCAAACCAAAAGTGGCTCTTCCAACTACCTTCCGAGACTTTCGCCCCATTAGTCTTTGTAATGTATGCTATAAAGTTGCATCCAAAATCATTACTAACAGACTAGGGAACCTCCTTGAGCGACTCATCTCGCCTGAGCAGTGTGGTTTTGTCAAGGGTCGACAGATCCATGACAACATCATGCTCGTGCATGAGCTAGACCAGTCCTTGGACGCTCATATTCCGGGCTCAAATGTCATCATCAAACTGGATATGGAGAAGGCCTTTGATCGAGTCGAGTGGAATTTCCTCACCCTAGTGTTGCGCCGCTTTGGTTTCAACATTGAGTTCATCGATCTTGTCGATGCTTGCATAAGAGAGAATCACTTCTCTCTTTTGATGGATGGAAACTCCACTGGATTCTTCACGGCCACGAGAGATCTCCGGCAAGGCGATCCTATCTCGTCTACCCTTTTCATATTGATGGAAGAGGTCTTTAGTCGATCGCTCACCCATGCAATCAATCATGGCCTCATCCAACCGTACTTTACGAAAAGGGGATGCCCGATCCTCTCACATTCTCTATTTGCAGACAATGTTATCCTCTTCCTCAATGGATCTAAAAAATCCATTAAAGAACTGACGAGTGTCCTCACGGCATACGAGCAAGCTTCGGGCCAGCTCGTAAACTCCTCGAAGAGTAGCTTTATAGTTGGTCCTTCCACTACTATAAAGCGCACTCAGATCATCCAGCACTTTACCCGCTACTCACGAGGATGTCTTCCTTTTGAATATCTTGGATGCCCTATCTTTTTGGGACCCGCGAGGAATCATTACTTTGATACATTGTTGGGTAAACTCCAAAAGAAACTTGAGGGATGAAAACTCCGTTTCCTATCACCTGGTGGGCGTATCCAACTTATTCGACATGTCCTCATGAGTATCCCATTGCACACCCTTGTGGTTCATTCACTGTCTTCTACGGTCCTCTGCTCAGTGGAACAACTATGCGCACGTTTCTTATGGTCAGGTCACCTCGAGGGAGAGTTCGGCCACCATTGGGTTTCTTGGGAGAAAGCATGTCGGCCGACGGATGAGGGGGGTCTAGGGATCAGACGCCTCACGGATGTCCAGGACATGCTCCAAAAGAAGCTCGTATGGCGATTGCGCACCACATACTCATTATTGGGTTGTCTCATTTACGCCAAGTATGGCGAGTGGGCCCATCGAGAGGTTGATATTCGGGGTCCTCCGCGATGGCGGACGTGGCAGCGCCACTGGCTATAGCTTGCCCAGATCACTCGCTGGCACATTGGACGAGGCGAGATTAGAGCCTGGCTTGATAACTGGCATGCTGATGAACCACTCGCGCACCATCCACAGTTTGCCCCACATGAAGTGCGCCTAATAGTGGCTCAACTGCTAATGGGAAACACGCAACACCTACTACAGCAGCATGGCCTCCCTTTAGATATGTTACCTGAGGTCCAGAGCACCTCAATGGGGTCTACTCCCGACTATGCCATTTGGACACTCACACCCAAAGGAACATACTCGTGCAAATCTTCATGGGAGCATTTCCGTGAGAGATCCCCCATCCAGCACTGGGGTCGCCGCATCTGGCATCCGACGATCCTTCCTCGAGTCCCCTTTTTCCTCTGGAGACTCTTACATCACGGCCTACCGACCGATGATCGAGTAACCCGTAGAGGTTACTCTCTTGGTTCCCGTTGTCACTGCTGTCCCACAGCTCCACATACTGAGACCATGGACCACCTTTTCTTCCAGAGTGAGACAACACTCGCATGCTGGCGGCTCATCACCGACCGATGTCGTCCACTGACCCCGTCTGAGTGTTTTGGCAAGTTTCTTATCTCGCCAACACGCTCTACACGGAGCCCCATCCTACACATCACCATAGCTTATCTACTATGGGAGATATGTAAAGGACGAAATTCTTCTCGTTTTGCAGGTACGCCCATGCGCGTCGTGGATATCATGCGTCGAGTTCAGCTGTGGCTACGGCGCATCCACCACCTAATCCCCCCTCGAGCCAGCAAATCAACACTCGCCTGTCACCTCCTCCGCTCTGTGGGCATTTAGGTGATACCCGCCCCCATCCGCATTCAGTATCGAGTTGTTTATTGGCTTCCACCGCCAATAGGCATCCTTAAATTGAATGTGGAGGGGGTATCCTCCGGGACCATATGGGGAGTATACTCTTTGCTTTTTCTTCTTTCTACGGCATACAAACTAATACAGTAGCCGAGGCCATAGCGATCCGTGATGGTCTACTCCTCTGTGAGGAACATAACCTTCACAATATCGTCCTGGAATCAGACTCACAGATATTAGTTGATATGCTTCGTTTAGGTACATGCTCCCAGTGGCAACTACACCGAGTATGGCAGGACATCATGCGGTGTTGTCCTCGCACAAAATGCTTTTGTCATCAGCTACGAGAGGGCAACAAGACCGCAGATGCACTCGCCAACCATGCGGTACATGCACGAACCCCCTCCTCCATCTTTCTTTCTTGGCAGGCGCTCCCTTTGACAGCTGGAGGTTGTTATCGTGTCGATCGTCTTGGCATGCCAACCCTCCGCACACGGCGCATCCTCGTAAGCCCGCGGGATTGGAGAATTGCGTGGAACGCTGGAGCAAGAGGGGTGGACTGCGCCCGCCTCGACTAGAGCCCTCACCATCCCCTTCATCGATCCCACTTGACGGAGGCGAGGACATCTCCCGAACTACATCGTCATCGTGAGGCGACTCTAGTGGGGCGATTACGTGCACACTTCCCTGAGCGCCTGCAAGGTATCATTTATGTATCTTTTCTTTTTCTGAACATGCGCGTGGACGAGTGGGATCCGAGTGTAATTGGCATATTTATACTCGCTCCACGCCTATAAACATTGACAAACACTTCAATTTATAAATAAAATCCCCCTGGGTGGCGTCTATGGCACGGATGGATCGGTCTATGGGCACAACCCCAGGGTTGGCCGTACCCGGCACCGTGTTTTTTGCCATAAAAAAAACCTGAATTTGTAAAATATAGGCGTGAATTACTTGACCCATTTGACAAGGGGTCAATGTTTGATGAGGCATCATATTTGAAGGCCGTATCCTTTGTTTGAGGAATTCTCCCTACTACATCGGCATGTTCCCGCGACTGACACGATACAACCATGCCCCATAGTAACAACCACCAGAGGCTTGGGTCAATCATGCCCTTAGTAGTGAACCATCTACAAGAACAACCTCACCAGCATCCCCTTTGGAGGAAATGGAGACATTCCTACGTACAACACACAAAGGAGGGGGAGACTCTACACGTGTTTGGTTGGGAACTAAGGGTATTCTTGTCTATCCAGCACTATCATAAATTGCACGTGAATTTCTATCAGTGTCTTCTACAAGTGATCCCTCAGATTGGTTGTTCTCCGCTGGTCGAGCAGTTGTCACTTATAAGAGATCACGTTTGGAGGGGATGAGTATCGAGGCACTTGTCTGTGTAAAGTGTTGGTGTCGAGGAGGCAAAACTAAATGGTACAACATTTGCCATGACGGTGACACTGATGTTGACCCAGATACATCAGGTATGATTCTAATTTATCTTTAGTTATATATGGATGGTAAATTGACATGACTTTTTATTTTAGATGTCATGGTAGCTTCCGAACAGTAAGACTCTTGTGAGGCTGAATTACATGGGATTTACAATGAAGTCCGTGCAAAGTTGTGAAGATGAATCTAACTTTTTTTCTCAAACACGGAGAAACACTTTACTTTCAATATTCTTTTCTTACTACAAGTTCATTGTCTATCGCTTGTTTCACATATGATACTTTTTACTTTATATTTGTGTATTACACCCACTATTACCTAAGACATATAGACCACGACAGGTGCCATGACAGTAGGCGATGAACCAGCAACAGAACATCGACACCTACCATGTCGGAGTATGCGTCTACTCGTTCAACACCTGGCGAAGAAAACACAAGACTCAACTGTGCACGTCATCACCTCTGACTCTAAAGATGACAACGATAGTAATGGAAGGTCTGGCAAAAATAACGAAGACAACACTTTCAATTCCCCTCAATTCTCAACTGGAGCAAATTGAGTTGATTGATGCCAATACGATACGAATCCTTGCAAGCCTTCACTTCATTCTAACGGAGCCCAAACCAGAGCCCCACATCCTAGTGAGCCGTGATCCATTATCCGAGCCATGGGCAAACAACACCTATTGGACCCGCCACAACTTCACCCCAACAATGATTAACTTTGTCGAGTTTCAAGTCGCACATGGCATCCATAAAAGACAACATCCATCCCGGAAAAGCGATGATGGCGAAAACTGATTGCTTGTGGAATAAGAGTCTATGACGTTTGTTATGTGTAGTTGTTTAAGGACCATCTTCACTTTTATAATGGAACATTAAGTTACCGTTAAATCTTTTATAATGTGCGTCTATATGTTGGTTGTCGTTAATCTTGTTGCGGATGTCAATATCCCCAACAAGCAGCCTATGACTTTCCAAAAATCGTCTCAAGCTCGACAATGGCATCCATACTTCAGCATTTATTATGATTTCTCCTATACAGCTTCATATAATAAATATTATGAAATATCAACGCATGCAAACTATTTTCGTAATCCGTTATTCGTTCTGATATCGTAGACGATATCGTGTCCGTTATCCTCTTAACGATATCAACATCTGATATTGTTATCACACCAACAATGTCTAGACCATTATCCATTCAGTAAGCCACAACAATATTTATTATCGATATCCGATATCATTGTCGTCCGTGTTCGACATTTTTTTGCGTTATCCGTTTACAGATAACGCATACGAATATCGTTAGTCACACCCTAGTCTGAGTAATTCTAATTTTAATTTCAGCAGGGACTGCGACAAGTTTCAAATAAATTCAACCTATGGCTCAATGTTTAAGAGTATGTGCAAATCAAGAATTGACCATGTTTTTGGCCTAAATAATAGAAGAATGGTCACACAATCAGAAACGTAAAGATCAACTTGCTTGACTGTTTTTTGCACAAAACTTACACTATCACACGATATCTGAACACAGTTCATGCAGGACGGCGAGAACGTGCAGTGGCAAAGACACCGAAGACAGGTGGGAGTCGAGGGTGGTTGTGGGTTGGGCGGGTGGCCAACAGAGTGGCCAAGGAGTAGGCGATTGCAGACAGTGGATGGCCACTGTCGTGCTTGCTACAGGCCAGCCACAATTTAGAATGACTTTACATAAAACATATCTTAAGATGATGTAGATTGACTTAGTCTGCATAATTAGCCTATGTTTAATATTCAGTACAGAAGAACATTACATCATCTTAACCTGTCGATCAAATTTTGCAATTATCTAAATTTAGAGTTTGCATACGGAGCCAATGAGCGGTTTCTCCAACTTTGTTGATGCCCGAAGCTGAGATAAATATTAGCAGAACAAATATTTGCAGGATAACACCAGAATTTAAATTTTCAATGTTGAGGAAAATACCTAATGCGCATGACTCTTTTCTCCAACATAGATAATGTCTGAATCCGAGATAATTGTTGGCAAAATAATTATTTGCAATGAATCATCAGACTCTAGAAATATAACGTTCAGGAAAACTACCTAATGCGCCGTTTCCTTGATTCCAGTACTCGAATTTATATTTTCAACACTTTAATGAGAGTTAAGGATTTGCATAAAGTTACTTGTCAATGATTGATACATCAACTTTAGCGTAAAGGTATATAATTGAAAATTATTCTGGTGTTATAACTTCAGCCCAGAACAAGGTGGTCATTCCAAGACTCTTGTATGAGAACTTTGAGCTGTTGCAAAACTATGACTATTTTACCACAAAGACTAGCTGAAACCCACTCAGAAAGATTTCAAGCAAGAATATAACCCCAGATGTGTCAACAAAATAAAAAAATTGTAACAGTACCAATTTTTAATGTGGAAGCCCCACCGAAATTCCAGAAGAAGAAAGATGGATTTCCTGAAACCACAGTCTGGTCAAGATATTTCCTGTAAATGATAATATTCATCCTTACCTTTTTATGGGTCCAGCATAAGATGCGCCTCTGTGCCTCTGGGTTCTGCACTGTAAAAGAGGATATTTTTCCGTTCTTATGAAATAATATAAAACTCACGCCACTCCGAGATTAATAGCTCAAAGATAAAAACGGAGGGAGAATGTACAGATGTGAGGGATAGTCTCATGGAGGAGCTGCTTCATTCAGCTGGAGGGGGTCTGTTCATCGGGTGGCTTGTAAATGGTTTCCAGGCATTCCTTGGCCCGGTGAACCTTCGACTGCAGGTAGAAGCTTCCATTCTTTGCATTCCTTTCAAACAAGTTCTCGTACCGCTGTAATCACCATGGGACATTTTATGAATGACTATACACATAATGAGATATGGATGCATTGTAATGAGATTGTTTTCAACGGGAGGACAGCTTCAACAGATGGCATCATTCACGAAGTGAAAGGTCTTGTTGCATACTGTTTAGAAAGACATGAGAGAGGGGATGAGTTCAGGCATGCTTGTAATACATGTTTATATCTATATAATAGTGGGTTGATCATCGATTCTGGGTGATCTTCCTCTTTCCTTAAAAAAATGTATACAAATAATGAGATAGATGAATACACAGGCAGATGCAATGGCATACCTTCACAACCTCATCCCAGGGCATGTCCTCAGTGATGCCCAGGATCTGCCTGGCTTCCGATTCAGTCATCGCCTTGCTGGATCTCCGCATGTTCTGCACGGCTTCCTGTGCAACTCCGCTTTTATTTGCATCTGGAGGATGAGGTAAAATGTGAAACGAAGGTTAGTGTGGATATTAAGGGAGACAGCTCTTGACCTTGCCAGAGCGAACAAAGGTGTGCAGGAAGCATGACCCAAAATTGATTAGGACATCTTTTGTTATAATTAAAACATGTTTTATTTTTCTTCAAATAACACAGTAGCCAATTCAGAAGATCTTATGGTCGTTCAATATTTTCTGATATAGATACGCATTATACATCTAAATTGAAAATATTTCAAATAAATGTCGTACATCTCATGTTGGGATTGCGTCATCAGTAACATGACAGTTTACAATATAAACGGGGTTATTTTCCTTGGAGAAGTAGGAATATGTTGGCAAGTTAGATATATGAGGATGATGATATCCTATGTGATGACTTTTCCTTATTCTCGTTAAAAGGCATTCATCATTTATATTCACTCAATGAACTCAGATAACCAAGGAAGTAGCTACCACAGCAATCGGATCACCACAACAATAGATTAGTGACGAGTTTGAGGCGTCAGATCAAGATACAACTGAAATATTTCGGGATAACTAGTTTATCTCACCATACATGCATGAAACAGAGCGAACATGGAAAGCAAGTCAAAGATAAAGAAAGGCATCAGAAAAGTTGGTGAGATATAACAAATCGTGTAAAAAATCTGCACAATCTAATAAGGTTATGATATCAACTAATTTCCCTATTGTTTTCAGCTAAGCCGTGCTATTAATAGCAGGACAACATCACACTCGGCATCCCTCAAATCTTGAGTCAGAGTCCACATTCAAGAAGAACAACAAAGATAGTCCTATTTTGATGACTTCTACAAGTGAAAGAAAATTCACTTTAATAAACCTCAGAGGACTCAAGAGATATTAATATACAGTTCACAGAAATGACTTTTATTCACCAAAATTGAAGAAAGTGAAATATGAATGAGAAACTACTTTCTAGAGCCTTCTTGTAAGCTTGAATTACGGCTCTTCCGAGGATTGATGAACCCATCACGATCAAATTCGCTAATAACTTTGCGGCCTGGAAAAGTTTAAGAAATGGCAAACAAGATGAGTACAGGTTCAAAAATCCTAGAAGATAGCGAAAAAAATTTATCAACTTAATTTTCCCATTTTGTTAGAGCCAATTTCCCCAGCGCACGGTAAAAAATTCTGCCACTGCCAATATCAAATACACAGGAGACTTCCCAGGAGTGACCCGCCCCAAGCGTTTGCAAGAGGCGGTAATTTCAAAAAAATCATGTCGATTAATCACCGATCGAGATTAGTTGCGGAAAATCGAGCGATGACCGATCCAAAACACAAAGATTGAAACTTGTATTGAACTGAGAACCGAACCAAAAGATTAAACGCGACCCATCAATCTGCAGAGTCGTGCGAAGGTAAAGAAGCATACCATGGCTAGTGAGAATGATTTGGGCAGAGTTTTCTGTAGGGAACAAAACGATGAACTTCGTCTCCGCCCTCGCTAGAACAATGGCTGGAAGCCTGGAAGAGTCTATAAAAAATGACCCAACCAAACAAGAAGGCTCGCGTAGTTGATATACTCTCAGAGAGAGAGAGAGAGAGAGAGAGATGTTCCAAGTATTTCAAGCAAATGGAATAATTAGGAAATAGACAATGTCCAAACCTCCAAACCCTAGTAGAAAAATGTGGAATTCAATATACTTGGGGTTTAATCGATGAAATTAGAACAAAACTTTGCATGAGAAGATGAGATTAAAATTTTTCATCTTGAATATGGCACATAACTGATAACTATGCCTCTTGATCTAGAATCCATCTAATGTTTCTTGAATTTTTTTCAACATGTCTGATTTCTTTATGTGAGATTTGTAACTCCAGTTTGTGAAAGATGCACATGTATGACAAGATTTTTTTTAAAAGGAATATTTTATTTGAAATATTTAAAGGAATGATAACAAGGGATTTGCGATCATAATGCAACCGGGGTGTAACATTTTATTCTATTTAATTGTTCCTTGGATGGAAACT
The DNA here is from genome assembly GCF_029677425.1 of Wolffia australiana. Lineage (NCBI taxonomy): Eukaryota > Viridiplantae > Streptophyta > Magnoliopsida > Alismatales > Araceae > Wolffia > Wolffia australiana. The sequence goes on along the minus strand of NC_135835.1, from coordinate 24,344,319 downwards.
TTGTTGATTGATTCTGTAAGATATGTTCAAGTATTTTTTCCTGCATGAATTTTGGGCTAGAATTTAATTTATCAAAAGCGACAAAAAGATAATCTTCTTTTCATTGTTCTCAAGAAATTATCTCCTGAAAATACCAATAAAAATTATCTCTATTTTCTGATTCGAGTATTAGCACTTGGACTCATAATATGTGATAAGCCAAAATTTAGTGTTGTTAAATGCAAGTTTAGAAGTGTCATTTTGATTTAAGCTTATGCAATAAATTTATAGAATTCCCTTTTTCAAAATATAGAAAGTTTAGAATGGCAAAAGGGTCAAACCACAGGGAGGCACTTCTCAAAACATTTTACCCAAATTTGAATGAAATACTTCAAGAGTGAATTATCTTTTTCCATTTAATGGGCCTTAATTGTGTTTTGTAGTTAATCAGAAGTAAGCAAAAGTGTAATAGTGATCTTAATATTTTGGTCAAGACACTCTAGATAGGATAATTTTTTATTCTTGTGTCAAAGTAATTTGGATTACCAAGATTTAAATCAATATGGTTTATCAACATAAACTTTTATGTATTAAAATTTGGAATTTATAAGCAAGAAAGGGCCTTGAAGATGGACGAATTTGGAATTTGGAATTTTTAAATTGGCCTTGAAGATGGATGAATTTTTGGATGAAATTTTGGATTCGGGTATTTTAGATGTTGAATTGAATTTTTCCAACAATCACTTTTTATATCTAGAGAGAGAAAGTAGAAAAATTGGGGGAAAATGAGAGTCAACAACAGAGAAAGTCAAGAAATCAATACCGTTTGCTTTTCAATATATGGTCAGTGGTCCAAGTATTCAATTTGAGGGCTAAATTTTACATATAAGAAATAGTAATATGCCCTCTACTAGCGGTTATTTTCTTACATCCACATCACACGATTTAACTTGGATCTTAATAAATTCATTTTCATAGGTCCATTGAGATTTAATTATAGATTCTCTATGAAGCATTGGCATTTATTAGGAGGACATGATGATTCTTTAATGAGATAATCTCCAAACCTTCAAACCATAATAAAAAATGTGGAATTAGATTGACTTGGTGTTTAATCAATGAAGTTAGAACAAAACTTTGCCTGAGAAGATGAGATTAAAATTTTCATCTTGAATATGGCACATAACTATGCCTCTTGATCTAGAATCCATCTCATGTTTCTTGAATTTTTTTCAACATGTCTGATTTCTTTTTGTGAGATTTGTAACTCCAGTTGGTAGAAAATACACATGTATGACAATATTTTTTAAAAGGAATGATTTTTTTTGGAAATATTTAAAAGGAATGATAACAGAGGATTTGCAATCATAATTCAGTAGTTATTTCAGTTTGGGTCTTTTTGAAGGCCGACAGGGGTGTAACATTTTATTTTATTTAATTGTTCCTTGGATGGAAACTTTGTTGATTGATTCTGTAAGATATGTTCAAGTGTTTTTTTCCTGCATGAATTTTGGGCAAAAATTTAATTTATCGAGAACGACAAAAAAATATGCTTCTCTTCATTTTTCTCAAGAAGTTATCTCCTGAAAATACCAATAAAAGGTATCTTTATTTTCTGATTCGAAATTAGCATTTGAATTCATAATATGCATTTATAAAAAATATTGAGAAGATCACTTAATCATACTTTTAATTTAAGAAAACATAACTTGGCTTCTCTTTCAGATTCCAGTAAAGTTCAAATTCCATAAGTAAAACTATTTATCCCTTTGGTTGTTTTATCCTTAAAGTTTGATTATGCGGTGGGTATAGAAATAAAAGAAAATTACAAAAAATCTGAATCTGATAAGCATAAATATTTAAGATTGAAGCTCAAATGATTGAAGACATTTATAATAACATTAAAGATTTCTAGATGCATGTAGTCATAAATAGCAAGATAATTTTTTTTAATTGAACTGGTTGGGTAGTAATAACACCCTAAATTTGGTCTTATTTCAAGAAATTTTGCACAATTTTATACATTTAACAAGATTAAAAGGGTTTTTTATCATATATTTACATGAAATTAATGTTTTCAAGTGATTTCTGATTTTTTCGTAATTTTCTGTTTATTTTATGAATTTTTAGGGATTTATTTGAGCTTGAAATAGTTGTTTTTAAATGAAAATGGTAGGTTTAATATTTAATTTCGAGGTTAATTACTATGGGGATGAATTACTAAATTTTCTAGAATTTTCTGGAATTTTCTAGATTTTCTTTACGATTTTATTAGATTTTTCTGAGATTTATTTAAGTGAGAAATGAATTTTTCAAGAGGAAAGGGATATATTTATAAGGCAAAAACGAGCTTTAAAATAATTTTTACTCTTTTAGGAGCTTTTTGTAATTATGAGTTACAATTATATCCCTAAAAACAGCTATCGTTAGTGGCATAGACACATTATGTAAAAGTTGTAGGAATTTAATTCAAAATATGCTTGGTACTTTTGTGATTTCAGGAAAAAATCATAGGAGAGAGAATGCGCAAGGGGCATATTCACAAGTACTTTTGGGCGGCGTTCAGCAGCAATTCTACGCTTTCTTAAGCCCTTTTGTGCAAAACAAGAATTCAAAATGTGTCCGCCAATGAGAAGACGACACATCATGGCGTGTTAAAAAAGAAATGAATAAATAAATGAATTTAAATCCAATGACTTAAATTGGTTTAAAATTCATTTATTAATAACTTTTGATCCTGAAGTCCGATTGAAATGATTTTTTTATGGATTTTCTTGTCTTGATCCCCTCTTTCTATATATGTTTTTAGATTATTCAGATCAAGACTACGTTGATAGATAAAAATTAATTACTAAATGGGGGTAAAATGGTGATTTTCATCATGTAACCTAAGTATAAAAGCTAGATTTCAAGAGGGGGAGCTCATTCTTGATGATTCTATATCACAGCTGCAAGAAAGAGAGGAGCTCCAGATTGGATCAACTTGTTATGTACTTTTTCCTTCATTGTATTTGAATTTTTTTGGTGTATTTTGGATGTTGTTAGATGAATATCTTGATCGTCGTTCTTAGTTTCTGTCTGAATTTCTGAATCGCTTGGCTTGAGCGGCATGTAAAAGCCCTGAGTAGGATTGAGAGGATTAATTGAGAGATTTACCTGGATATTCAAGTGCATTTCAAGAAAACAATAAAAAAACATAAAAGGGTTAACTTTCTAGGAGATTGAATTCCCCATTCAATTATTCAATTGAGTAGTTGTTCGTGAATTATCAAATCTACAGAATCAACCAAAAAAAATCTAAATCTTCTTCTTAATCTCTCTAATTGAACTGTTTGATCCTTTCAATTGGATCAATTAATTCACATTAGAGCCCCTTATTTCTTCTACTCCTCTCATCTCTTCTACCTCCCTTTCTAAATTTCTCCTCTAATTAGGGTAATTTGATCTCTGTTGAAGATTAAATTAACCCCAATTAGGTTCAAATTTTTCAAGAAGAACATCAACTGGATTCCTTACTAGCTTCCCTTGGACGGCACTCGTACTTATCACTACACATCTTTAGTAAGGGTTTTTTTATAAATTTTATTGTATAAGCCAAAATTGACAACGACAAGGGATTAAATTTGGCAAAATTGACCCCTAGTTTTGGCTTATCAGGTAGGATCAGGAGTCAACAACAGAGAAAGTCAAGAAATGAATACCGTTTTCTTTTCATTATATGGTCAATGGTCCAAGTATTCAATCTGAGGACTAAAATTTAAGAGAATAAATAGTCATATGCCCTCTACTAGAGGTGATTTTCTTACATCCACATAACATGATTTAACTTCGATCTTAATAAATTTATTTTCATAGGTCCACTGAGATTAAATTATAGATTCTCTATGAAGCATTAACCTTTATTAGGAGGACACAAAATATTGAGTTGTAAAAGCATTGGTGGCTGAGGACATGCTGATGATTCTTTAATGATAGTATTTATTGATTTGTTGTGTATTATTACCTTTATTAATCATTAAGACACATTTAAGGGAAGAGACAATGAGATTACTTAAGCTCAGGCAGAAAAATAATTTTAAGTGAACAAATAAACTTGAAGATGGCATATATAAAATATGTAAGAAAGTATATTTTAATAGTTTAGATGAAAAAATTAAGTATATGATAATTTAAAATTTTATAAAATATATATTTGTATTGATAAAGTCAAATTTAGGGTTTTAATTCGTTGTTGCTTATTTTGATTTTAGTCAATAAAAATATAGGCATGTATGTGAGTAAATAAATCTACCTATTGATGAGCATGGATCATCTCCACAGGTAAAAACAACTAAATATTTAATATTCCTAAAATGATTATTAATAAGATTATGGGAGATGCAAATAAAATAAAGGATAAAGTGATTGAGGAAAATGTGAGGCAAGGAACTTATCATTATTAATGATATTAAGATGATTAATAAAAATTATAGTTGAGAGTGATATTAACAGGTCTATAAGACTGAGTCAGAAGAGAAGGATATGACGTTAAGATCATGAAGACATAGTGACGTGAAAGATGTAATGATATATGGAAGTGGAATGCCAGTAAGATCATAAAGACATGATGATGTGAAAGATGGACGGAGTTATGATCATGAAGTGACAAAGAGATTGCTCCAACACAATGATATAAAAAGAAGCAAGGATAGATGGAATGAGGAAAGTGAATGATGTGATGATGGTATGGATAATATTTTGATCCTAACGATGATGAGCAAAAGAACTAATGAAAGGAAAAAACATATATCATACATCTGTACATACGGTGCCTCTCCTTAAACACCTAGGACACCAAGAAATAACTTGAAATATCTTAAAACCCACTCTCTTTCAATAAGCCCACAAATAAAAGAAGTAAGAATAAGGATTATTTTTATAAATATCTGCATCTCAATTTATATATCTGATGAATGGATGGAAATAAGGGAGAAAGACAAAGCTAACCTTAAATATTCTGCTCAATCTGACTTCTAGATCGTCATATATCAAGCTCTAAAGGTGGAGAAATCTTAGCCATTCATTTTATTCTCTCTAGTCCTGATGGAGCACGCCCAGACGACATGGACAAATCGTCATCAGAGCCGTCTTCACCATCATTAGCATCGCCGCTGGTTCGTGTCCAGCCCGACCGGCATACCAAAGCGACAATGAAGAGGTCCGGATATAAATACCCCGGGTAGAGCACATCTGCGCCCGTATCAACGTGTTTTAATTATCTGTTTTCAGTCATTTGATTTCATGTTCATGTTCGTCATGGAGAGTTCACTGTACTTGTCATGAGGCGTCCGTATCATCGCATTTCATTCGTCGTTTAATATTTCTCCATGTTTTTTTTCATTTTCAATGTTGTAAAAGGGGTCCCTTATTGGGCCCCTATGTGTATTGTGTAATGGGTCCATCATGGCCCTATATAAGGCCATGATGGACCACATACATCTCAGATATGGAATATTGGAGGAAGTTATTTTGTCAGTTGTTCAGATCTCATGCCAGGAGAAAGGAGGAAGAAGAAGAGGAAGGAGAAGATGAAGAAGAAGAGGAAAGGGAAAGAGACAGAAAGATGACGGAGTGTCGCTCGGTCCTACTCTCGGCTTTCTTTCCTCGGCTACACCATCCCAATACACCGCAGCAGTTGTTGACTTCAACATACTGGCGACTTTGAAGCACTCCCTACGGTCGTTTGTGTGCAATGATCGCGTTGTGTGTTGCTCGTGACGGCGTTGGCGCGCCCCCTGCTGAAGACGCCGGTCGAGCCCTAATCACCAGCATCATCAAGTGGTGATATTGCGGCATCACCTAATCAGTTTACTGATCCAGCGACAACGGCCAACAGATCTACCAACAATTTACCGACATCCGACGCGTCGTTAATCTATCGACAGCACCCACTGTACCAGCTTTGTGGTTCAGCATTCCACCGTCGACTGCACTGTCCAATGGCGACTAACGACTCGAAGGGGCCTATGGCCGTGCTGCTCATCCAATATAACGAAATTCCCGAACGTATGATGCTCGTGTGGCCTCCCCTTCTCTGATTGTTGACAAATTGTTGACGTGCTGCCGGACCACTGGTGTGGCAAAACCACGGGGCTGTTTAGTTGCTCCCGTGCCATGCCACCTTCCATCTACAGCATTGTCCGCGCTTCCGGCCTACTACTTTTTGTTTCTGTGCCGCACTGCAGCTGCCTGTTGAGCCTCCTTGTGCCAGTCTCTGGCACCCACTCACCGCATTCTCCCGTACCGAACCGCGCCAAAGAAGGTATCGACGATGAGTACTGCCATTGATAAGGTACTCCGTTCCCTTTCTCGTCAATTATATTACGTCTTACATAATATTTTTGACTGCGCTCGGGTAAGATTAGGTGAGAGAAAATTATCGAGAACTACAATTTGAGTGTATTCTGAGGAACGGGTCAAGCAACCCCCCTTGTTCCTAGGAAGATGGATTTATTTCGTTCGGCGCCATAGTCGTCGTCGTCGCTCTGACGAGGGTCAGAAGGTCACCATCATCGTCATCGGTCGCCTGCTCTTGAGCTCAAAACTCTGCGAATCCCCACTCGTCGGCCCTACACGTACACTCCACCTTGGTCATTCGCGTCACGTAGTTAAATTCACTTAGTGAATTCGTCCGTCGGCTGACGCCATCGGCAACGTCCAACATCAACTCCTCAGCGTTGTCAACGATTCATCTTGTCATGTAAATAAGTTTTGAATCACACAAAATTACCTTTTCAATGACTGGTGCATTCTCATCTTCTTTCTCTACCAAGAGCAACATGTGTCCTGCATAAAAAAAAGATAAAAAGGTACATATTTTAAAGATTAGCATGTGAGATTTCAACACATCAGCACACCATGTCAACACACAATTTTTCCTTTTATTTAATGACCCACTGATGTGTATCACTCTCATCACTAAAAATTTTATGCAATGATTGCATAATGATGTGGCACTGCAGATTGCAGTGCCGTGCCAACATTTTTTTCTCTTTTTGTTAATCATGTGGTGCCACACACTCATAACTATTAATTTCTCAAAGTAACATATATTAAAATAATAATTCTCTGGATATATGCTCGCCATTTATTGCAACTTATTGTTCATATCACCCCTATGATTAAAAAAACATTTCTTCACTTAATCATTGATCATTATGGTATTTTTATATTTGTGATGGCATAATTGCAATTTTTCACCATGATTAGTTGTGCTAATCATTGCCAAAATTTGTGATTGGCCATCATTCAGTAGAAGAGAATGGGAGCATGTGGCAGTGCTATAATTTAAGACTAGAAATTTATAAATAAATTATATTAAATCAAATATAATTCATAAAGCTATATAAAATATGTATTTCAACTTTTAGATTAATATCATCTGGAACATGATGTTAAAAAAACATAAAAATATATTCAAACTTGGAAATATAAATTCTTTCAGAATATGATGTCTAAAAAATCCTTAAATACTAAGAAATTAAAAATTCATAATATCCAAAAAAATATTTAATCATTTTAGGATTGATAACAAACCTACACAAGTATTTTCAATGCATTCAAAATGTAAATTTAAGGTTATTAAGATAATAATTCGAGTTTTATCATGTATCCAATGAATAAAATTTTAAATCATTTTATTTAATTCATAAGAAAAACATTAATAATAACAAACTATGTGTTTTTGTCATTTGATGCTAAATTAATTGGGAAACTAAGATAGTGATTGGTCCAAAATTATTGTATATATAAATAGTTAATACATATATAGCAGGATATGTTTGTGGTATGATGCCTAAAATCTCATCATAATAAAAAAACAATATCCATAACAAATAATGGATGTTCACAGGTTAATAAAAAATCCAGAAACTGTTCTTGATCACCTTCTCGGAAAAAATATCATTTTCTCTATCATTTATTCAAATGCCAAATCTAATATAGTGAAGTGGAGTGTTGGATATTAGGATATGATTTACATGAAACCTTGATCATTTGGTTTGTAAAAAATATACAACATAATCACAACAGATCTTAAAATACCATCATCAAATCCCCCCCGATAAACTTAGACTGGAATTTTTTTAGATCCTCAAAGATGTGTTGAGATGCTCAAGTCAAATATCCTCCGTCTTGATGATACCCATTATCAATCCACCAACATTGTTATGTTTTTCCAATTGCATCGAGAGTGTACTAGAGCCAAGGGGAGACGCGAGAAGAAGCATGGTGCCTAAAGAATTTTGGCATATATCTTCTCTGATTTATACTTAACTAAAGTATATATTTTTATGTCTAAAAGATCATTTGCGTGTGACCTTCTAGGTTGATGTATCAATCTAGTTAAAGACTCTGATGACTCAATACTAAGTTTTGAATTAAATAATTATTATCCATATTAATATATAGATTAATTAATTTTCTATATCAACATATAGATTAAATAATCATTGATGGATTTAACCTAAATGATCAGTTGAGTTTCCAGCCTTGCCGTGACAAGCTACACCTCATACTCGAGAAGATCCAAAGTATTATAATGACTTTTTCACAGAATATTACTATCATTCTTTATTATGTACATATAGTTACTCATATTCTTGATCTCATCGGATGACTTAGGGTATGGTTCATTTCCAAAGCCTAATCAATAATTCAAGTTTGTGCTTATATGAGAAAATCGACAGAAAATTATTCTATGATATTTCACTATCTTAGCCAAAGACTTCGTTGCATCCTCTTCCTTGAGATGTATCATCCCACTTAAAGGGTGGAAAATCTTATCCTGACCATTCAAAAAAAAATTAAACTACTTGCTGCACCCAAGCCAAGATGGTTTGAAATCCATGAAAAAGAACGGATTTTTCATACTCAAAGCACAATTTTCCCTCTATAACATGTCTTTGGTGTCTCAAATATAAAGACCACTCAAAAGATCATGATGTGAATCATTCTTCTTGAAAGTTTGTTATAAGATCATTAAGATATTCATATTTAGCAATTCAATGTACTAATTCCCATGAAGATGATCCACTAATTTTCAGTCTCTAGCATCTCCAAAATAATGGCTATAAGGTCGACCACACTCATCATATCCATTAGACTAGATAATATTATTTTATCCAGATATTTTGATGTCCTTCTCGAGTGTCCTTTGAATATCAATATTTAGAATTCATGTTTAAAAAATAGGGAACTTTGTATTATGATCTCAAATAATTGACTTAGTTACTGCATGGATTCATGGACTTCATTATGAAAATCACTCATGCATTATAATGAACAGATTGTATCGATGAGCATTGAATGAGATGTGGAATCTGTGACTTGTTTTCTGACCACATGTATATTTCTACCAGTGACAGTCTAAGATTTTACATGTTCTTTTATTTGATACAATATTATGTCAAAACTAAAAAAATATCATCAAGATCCACTCATATCATGATAAGTGAATATTGATACATAAAAAATTGAGCATGATAACAAATATTCTTAAGGGGAATATTGATAACTCAAAAGAACCAATCGAGAAAATTCAACGACCAGTGTTGATTGCCTATTAACAAAATTCAACAGAGAATAAGTAATGCATTCTAACTGAATGATAGTAGATTATTGTTATTATGGTGAAAGGGATAACATGAAGAATTAAATATCTCTTTGATGTTTCATCATCACTAAGACAATTATACAAACCGATGAAATAGTTGACTTCGTAACCTCCTATCCCGGTTAAATAGAGTCGCTTCATTCTCTTGGTGTGGTATAGTCGAATTCGACCATCGGTTAAGCTTCCCAGCTGTTCTCAATCGGCGAAGCCTCACTTAGGTGTTCTCAATTGGCGAAGCCTCAAAGGACTGAGGAGTTGTCAATCGGCGAAGTCTCCCAGGTGCTCTCAATCGGCAAAGCCTCCAAGGCCTGAGCTGAGGAGATATGATACCACTTGATATTCATGTAGTACGTCTTTGGTCACATAATTACCACTACACTACGGTGTGGTATAGTCGAATTCGACCATCGGTTAAGCTTCCCAGCTGTTCTCAATCGGCGAAGCCTCACTAAGGTGTTCTCAATTGGCGAAGCCTCAAAGGACTGAGGAGTTGTCAATCGGTGAAGCCTCCCAGGTGCTCTCAATTGGCAAAGCCTCCAAGGCCTGAGCTGAGGAGATATGATACCACTTGATATTCATGTAGTACGTCATTGGTCACATAATTACCACTACAGTGAGATAACTTAGGAAGATGCATAAAATATTTTTTAAACATACTAACATAAATTATCATTTTTATTTAATTTTTAAAATGAAGATGCATCTTCCTGTTCCAAAGTTGATTAATCTGAATCCCCTTATTTTTTACATGGGAAGTGAGATTTCATTGTTCTGATCCATGTATATAGGTAATAAAATCAAAATTAGAGGTAAAATTATGTCGTTGTGAAATCTTGTTTACTCAATAATATCTATAACATTTAATCATAAAATAATTTAATTAGCTAATGATGAGCAAGGGTCGTCTTTACAGGGAATGAAAATTAGGGAAAGAGCTCTGTGTATCAGCTCTTCGCAAAGGTGAGAAGGATTATGTATAGCGCACAAAGAAGTGAAAAAGTGAAGATAATGATCACAATAGAGGTAGTAGTAATTTAAGAAGATGGATGAGTATTGTGTTGGTACAAGTAGTGGATCATTGAGTAGGATGAGAGGATAAAGGTATACGCGAATGGTGGTGTGAGCTGAGATTAGCGTTAATGATAAGTAGTTGTTTTAGAGTTGAATAATTTAGGGTTTACTACTTTAGGGTTTAATGTAATGTTAGAGAATGATAATACAAGATTGGATCATGATAGCATGATGTGGATGGTAGTATATGCAGTGATGGGAGAGAATGATGATTAAAATGGGAGAGAAAGTTATGTATGTGTCTTAAACGGAAGGGAAGGGGTAGTTAATGAGATCGTAATGGTGAAGGAGACATGTGAAATGAATAATGGATAAGGGTACATATGGATGATAATGGATGTAGATGAAGGTAGATGAGTGCTGGTGATGGATAGTGATGATAAATGAACTTCCTAAATGTTTTGAAGAGAAATAAATGTAAGGAAAGAGGCTAACCATATGTTCTGTCAGGATCAAGGCATCTTCCTGATGCAGATAAACCTCCCCATCTTTCTGTTTACCCTCTCCAAGCCCTAAAGACACCAAGAAATCCTTGATGTACCTTCCAAACTTCATTTTCAATTTGCCTCTCTAGGCCCAAGTGAGCTTTAAAGATGTTTTTTAAAGACTATTGGTAGCCTCAGTTTATAGACCCAACCTTATGGATAGATAGAGGACATAAAGACAAATCTGCCCTTAAAATTAGCTCAGTTGGAGTTCAGGATTGTGAAATATTAAGCCTACAAGTTGGATGATTCCTAGCTGTTGATTTAATCAAAATATTTCTCTCTCCTTGTCCTCATCAAAGTTGTCCTGACACTCAGTTAGATTTTTCTCTCATATTCTTCATCGTCATCTGTGATCAACGGCTCTTGTCGCACCACATGTTGCCCTAGGAAAAATATAGAAAGATTAATGCTATAATATTTATATATATTATATAGATATCCAATGACATGTGATCTGGCACCACATCAGTGCACGCCACATCACCATCCTCTCTTAGATTTTTCGATGAGAGAGTGCCACATAGGCGCCATTTACACACATGTGCACCATGTGTACATGTGGCAACACATGTGCCATGATACATCACATGTCATCACTATATTTGACCAGTCAGATGAGACAGAGTGAAAAAGTAATATTTGTAACTTCAACTTCGCCTCAATCCACCCAACGCATCCATTATGAAAAAATACGTCCTTTTTTTATTGGGCCACATCACCTTGCACTAGAAAAAGTTAAAATAAACAGTTAATATTAAATGTCACAACAGTTTAGGTAAATGATTGGTTCTCACGAACAATTATCCCCAATCATAGTTCATCGCCATTCGACAAAAATAAAATGATTAAAACTATTATAGAATTCATATTACATTTTATAAGGGCCCAAAAAGTATAAATAAATATGTATTTCAACTTAGAAAATTTGTATCTTTATGAATGTAATGTCAAAAAATTCCAAAAAACTTATATTCTGACTCAAAAAATTATATGCTTTCAGAATTTTATGTAATAAAAAATCCTTAAAATACGAAAAAATGCATGAAATTCTGAATATCATTCTAAAAATAAAGTAATCATTTAAAGCTTGATAACACACAAATATACTCAATAGGTTAATTCACAAATAAAGTAATCATTTAAAGCTTAATTCACATAAACATGTAAATATGATCAGAATAAGCTACTAAAAGTATGTGTAATCAATAGGTTAGTTCTTCATCTGAATATGGATATACTAGAATTTCCAAACAGCAATATTTTTTATTGAAATTATTTTTTACATTGTGAAGATATCTTGTCATTGAATCAACATGACTCATAATTGAAAATTTATACTTTGTTATAATATGGTATCCAACAATGTGCCAGCATGAGTATGGCTAAGGGTGCATCTATTTTATTATGTAACTTGTCATTTGGGCACAGGCACTATAAAAATTTTACTCAGAAATATTTTTTATATCTGGTGATTATGGCAATAATATAAATGATCATGAATATTTTGTTTTCTATTATCTAACAGATAAACTAAAATCAAATTAATTAATGGTTGCAATAATTTATAATTATTCAATGACTTATTTTATTGGGTTTGTCATCGTTTCATCATTAATTCCAAAAATAAGTTCTTTAAGACTGTATCATTGGGAATTGAAATATACAATATGATCTATCATCACTTTCATGGGGATGAGGCAATAATTGTCCACCTTTAGGGAAAAAAAAGTTGTACTCAGATGGTATGGGTACTTTAGAGTGAACAAACCTGGTGGGAACTCACCTTTATCATATATTAATTTCTAAACATTGTCTTAATTTTCATTTTTATGAGATGATATGTGTAATGGCTTTACAATGTCTAGTGTATATAATTTAGTGTATGTGCACAATGATGGTACATGATCTGTTTTAGATAAGTTCTTATACATGATATATTATTATATATCTCTCCCAAATTTATAAAGTCAAAAGTCTAACATAGACTTTGGAGCTTGGAACTATTGTGAAAGTGTTAAGTGAAAATAATAGAGCTTGTAATTTCAATAATATTTTACCACTCAATTAAGACTTTAAAATAAAATATTTTTATTCAAATTTAATTGAATTAAAGAATAAAATATTTATTCATACATTTATTATTTGAAATTACTTCCAATAAAGAGAACTAAGGGTAGGAAGGACATAGTCTGGTCTCGGTTTCGGTCTGGTCAGGTTGGCAAGTCAATGTGAAAGTAATTTTAAGTAAATTTTAGAAAAATATTGTAAGTAAATATTACAAAATAGGTTGTTTCCATTTATAGGTATTCCACCGAAAGTGGTTGTCCCCAACTTAGCTCAACTTTTCTCCACTTGGTTGTCTCTCCGCATCTAACAAGACTTCATCTGAATGTCATCTTGGGTGCCATGTCATGTTTGATAAGGAGAGAGAGAGAGAGAGAAGGAGAGAGAAATCATGATAAGGGTATAATGAGAGAGGATAATAGTGAGAGAGGGAAAGTGTGTAAGAATGAGAGAGGGAAAGAGAGAAAGAGTGAGATAGTGAGATAGTAAGAGAGTGAGATAGTTAGAGGGGGTGATAATGAGAGAGGGAGAGAAGCAGATGGACAGGGAGATAATGTGTTTGAGAGAGAGGGAGATAATGAAAGAGGGAGAGACAGAGAGTGAGAAAGGCAGAGAATACGAGTGACAAAGGGATAGAGAGAGATGAGAAAGGGAGAGAGTGAAAGAATGACAGAGTGTGAGAACGTGAGAGAGTGAGAGAGGGAGAGAGGGAGAGAGTGAAAGAGTGTGTGAATGAGAGAGGGGGAGACGGAGATACTGATAAAGGAAGAGAATGAGAGAAAGAAGGGAGAGAGGGAGAGTGAGAGGGAGATAATGAGAGAGTGAGATGGGGAATACTGAGAAGGGGGAGACAGTGAGAAATCAATAGGGAGAGAGTGTGAGAGTGTGAGAGTGTGAGAGGGGGGAGACTGAGAAATCTAGAGGGATTGTGTGAAAGAATGTGTGTGAGAGAGAGGGAGAGAGTTAGAAAGAAAGAGAGTGTGATATGGATAGAGTGAGGGAGGAATGAGATGGAGAGTGAGAGGGAGAGACTGAAAGAGTAAAAGAGATTGGGAGAGGGAGAGGGGGACAGTGTGAGAGAGGGAGAGTGAGAGGGTGAGACTGAGAGTGTGAGACTGAGGGAGGGAGGGAGTAATAGCGGGATATAAAGTGGGAGGGTTATAGAGTGCGAGGAGAGGGTATGGAAGAAGGAGAGACAGCAAAGCACAGTCGGATTGTGGAAAATTTGTGTTTCAGTTTTGATCGTAGATTTGGTAGCCTTGGTCATTTATTCTGGAAATCTTGGTAATATATTGTTACTCTCTAGCTCTATATCCAGATTGCGGAAAATTTTGGCAACAAGGCTGAAAATGTTGCGTTATTCTCCTTTCTTGATTGTGACCACCATTCTGGGAATAGCCCCTTGGTAGTAGTCTCTTCTTAGGCTTAAATGTTGGTTATAGATAGAATATTGATATGATTGCCTTTGAGAAGAGTTGGCCATCAGGGGTAAATCCATTTCCACTCTCCTTTTGATGATGCATCAAATATGCATCATGGGTCTTGAGGTTGGCAACATTTTGCACAAATTTCATGTCATCAATGTTCACATTAATGCTGATCACAAATTGAGAATATTATGTGCCAAGTTTTCACAAGAAGGTAAAGATAATGCAAGTTTCACTTACAGTATGACACACAACTTCTAATGCTTCTGGGATGGATCTGAAGTGTTCGATACATTCATCTGACCTCATTATGCCTTTACCCCTATTGTGAAATTGCATGTGTGACTCCATTATTCTTTATTGATTACTGCTTGTAAATCTGTTTTCCAACTTCTCCCAAGCTTCTCTGGATGATTTTTTTTGGTGACACACTGATGATTTATTATGAGATACTTGAGTGTAGAAAACCCAGAACTTGCTGATCGATTTTCCCCCAGCTTTTGAAGGCATGATTCTCCCACGTTGTTTCATTATTGATCTCAAATAGAAACAGGGGGTTGTGTTCCTTCTATATATCTTTTTTAAAATCGTACCCATTTAGGAGTGGTATGAAGATGCTTCTCCACACATGATAGTTGTTGGAATGTAGATTTATAGAGATGTATGTTCCAGGAGTAGCCATGAATGGTATTTTCCTGACAATAGTCATGCTCATCGTGCTTGAGGGGCAAGCAAGGGTTAAGGCAAGCTTCTCTTCAGACATACTCAATATAGGCTTCTCTGATACCATGAAAAATCTTATTGGTGTGACAATCTTCAGCAAGAATAAGAAAGGGGATAGAAGATAAAGAGATAAGAGATAGAGGGACACACCAAGATAGGTGGTTAAGATCATTAGATTCTCCAAATTATCACACACATTTTTTCATATTTATATTATTGTATAGTAGTGCAATAAATAAAAGTTTTAGCCATTTTAATACTAGTCATTATAACAGAATATAACAGCTATATTAGATTAAATCTCAATTTTCGATGTGTTTCCTATCTATGATTTAATTCTGACCTTCTATCTTTGATCCTACCAATGTTTCGGACCTAAATTGAATCTTGCAGCTATTTCTCATCACGGGTACTGGGTAAGCATCCAGTATTTACTAGCTAATATTTTAGTTAAGTTCTGATGACTTGCAAATTAACATGATTACTTAATGAGTTTTACATTATATTTATGTATTTTAATGATTATATTTGCATGTTATCATATTAAAATAAAGATAAATCAGTTACACTTTCATTTTATTATTATTTTTTATTTATTATCATTTATCACATGGAATTTAACCTCATTTTAGTGAATAAATATTTTTTTCAGGGTTTTAAATACTTGGCTTAAGGTTGGTAAGTGTTTTCATGATTTTTCTGTAATTTTTCCATATTTTTATATAATTTATTGACCATTATATAGCAAAGAAATGATTTTTATATATTTAAATAATACATATTTAATTTATTTGGAATTTTATAATATATTTTTTATATATTAAAGGGCATCCACGTAATTCGCCCGAAATTCGGGCGAATGAGTGGATAATTATTATTAATAATAAGAGAGAGAGAGAGAGAGAGATTTTTATTTATATATATATGCCCACTGACATGCACGTGCGCAACGTGCATGCGGCGACCGACATTTTTGAAAGTTAACCCCTTACGGTGTCAATTTTCCGCGTACGCGTGGAAATCGACGCCGAAAACAATAAAAAAAATGAAAACAGTATGTTCACCGCTTTTTTTTATAGGACTAGTCAAAAACTGCGGCCACCGACACATGAAAAAAAAATAATAATAAAGAGAGAGAAGAATAGTCAAACATTGCGACTACGGTGCACGTGCGTAAAAATATTGCGGCTGGCCTTGTTTGTTTTTTTTTATTTTTTATATATACAGGGTGATGTGGCTTCTCTATAGCCATTGAAAAAGGCTAATCAATCTCCAATCATTACGCGCGGCCGACGCGGACAACGAAGCCTCAGAATGCGATTCGAGGAAGCAGAAAACAAGAAAGAATATGGCAACCAATGAGAAAATGCCATTTTCAAGCTTCTTGGAGGAGAGATAAAATGATCCAACGGCCTAGATTTATCATCACTAAAACCTTGATATCTTGAGATGTCGGATTGGGCTGAAATTTTGAGGGTAGGTTTGTCTTTTCTCCCTCTAAAATCCAGACGGTTGGATCTTTAAATGGAGGTCTGGAAAATGGCCAAAAACACTTTTGGAGGCTCTCCCCAAGAAATTGGCCAGGAAGGACACAGGAGGGGTTCTTGAAGTTGACAGATCTTGCTTCTGAACTTAAATTTGTAAGTCTCTGATTTGTATTTCAATCATCTTCTTGAACGCTTCTAAAATGCCAAGGCATGGGCGAAATGTACATGCCCTAGAAGCTTGTTTTGAATGAAATTAGAACTTCATTTTGATTCTGATTCAAGATCTGATTTTTTATCCTTAATTCTACATCAATTTAAAACATTTCTGCTTCATTAGATTTTTAATTTAGGGTCGGATATCATCTTTTCCCCAAATTCTTCACTTTCTCTCTCTAGGTTAATTTTTCTAGTTTCTCTCTCTATATTTCTAATTTTATTGTTTAGGAATTTAATTCAACATATAAAAAACCTAAAAATAAAATTTGAATCGAAAATTCATCCATCTTGAAGTCCAATTTACAAATTCCTTTCTTGATTATTTAATTCCCAATTTTAATTCATAAAATTGTTTTAAAATTTATAATAATTGGGAAATTAATAATCTGAATTAATCTGAGCTTAAAATTAAAATATGCCTATCTTGAATTTTATGACCGAAATATTAAAAACCAAAATTAAGTTTTACTGAATTTTGATTAATTAAAGAATATTATTGAGGATAATTAAGATTTATTAATTGCAAAATTAATTCATTTTTAAATTAAATCATTAAAATTGGATAAAAATTTTCGTTTTTTGCCTCCCTGTCGTTCGACTCCTTACTTGCTCTATATTCCATATTTAGTAATTAAGTGAAAATATAAATTTTATTGTATAAGTCTAAACCCAAAATCAACGACATATTTACGTGCATTTTTAGGCTTATCAAGTTCCTATTGGTTGTCGTTGTTGCTGATGTGGGGGGTGAATTGCTGACCGTTGATGGGGACCATCTAGTACTGAAGACCGGTCTTAGCTACCGCATGGAGTGTGGGCTGAAGGAGAGAGCCGACCTTCATGTATGCGGCCTAGTCAAAGAGCCCCCGGAGGTTGACGTTATCTTTGTTGTGCTTTTATGTCCCTTTTTTTTGTATGTGTCGAGCCTACGTATTCGGGTCCATGTATTTGTGTATTTGGGCAGATACCCCTCATTAGACGAGAGAAGAAAAGAATAAAAGGGGAATTTTTATTGAATTTTTGCTTTTCCACTTAATTACAAAAATGACATTGCAAACTTCGGTGTTCCTTGGGAAACACTAAGCCGCCGCCACCACTGATGTGCTCGCCGCGTCGCTGCGCCCCCCACCGCGCCCATCGCCGCATCCGCCGTTGTGTTTGTTGTCGCACCCGTCGTCACGCTCTAACACCATGTCCCATCATCGCGCATGTCGCCTCACCCCACGATACTCACCCCGCCCATTCGCGCTCACCAGCGCCCCCCTTCGCGCCCGCCCCTGTGTGCACCTTAGGGTTCACCACTGGTGGTTACATTTGTGCAGTCAAACTTGCTCCAGAAAGTTATCGTTAATTTCCACTGGGAAAGGGTGTACCCGGTCGCCTCTTTGGCAGCCTAGGGATCTTCTCTCTTTGCTTTGCCGATAGCCAAGCCATTCACGGTCACGACCCCATTGTTGCACTTGAGGTTCCTAAAAACATGCATTTCTGGTGCCTTATATTATTATATTTATGTGTCTTTATGCATTAAATTACTCATATTTGCATGTTATCAACTTAAAATGATTAAATCTATTTTTAGAACAAATTTCTGAATTTTCTGTATTTTTTAGGATTTTTCTAACAATATATTCTAAAATAATATAACTTCGGAGACAGAATATGGTTTTTCTGGCATTATTTATATTAATTTTGGAAAGATATGATTTTTCTAAGTCAAAATATATATTTATACTTATTTTTTGGGCATGTATTTTATTTAATATGAAATTTTAAGTATTTTGGTTTTTTATGGCATAGGGTGACATGGCGCGCCAACGTGCCGCCACGTCAGCATCAAGAAAGAGATTTTTTCTTTGTTTTTTGTCCTTTTGACATGTACATGTGGCACGGAATGCGAAAAGCCATGGAATACGAAAAGCCACAAAATACGAAAAGCCACGGAATACAAAAAGCCACGGAATACTAAAAGTCATGGAATATGAAAAGCCACAGAATACCAGGTGTTTTGACTTCTTAACAGGCACGAAACCGATGACATTGATGAGGAGAGAGAAGAAATTAAAGGCTACGATTGCTTCAACTTCCAACGGCCATAACTTTTTATCTTCCCCTCCTCTTTCTATCCATACCCTTTGATCTAAAAGGCATGGATCATTGTAAAAATCATCTTGAACTTGCTTCCTACTTATTGTGGGCTGATTGAAAGCGAGTGAGTTTTGAGATCCATCAAGAGTGTTCTTGGTGTCTTGGGTGTGTGGGAAGAGACAAAAGAGAAAAGGGGGAGCTTACCGGCACTCGCAAATTGTCCTGATCCTGGCAGAACGTAAGGATCTAAGGTAAGTGTCTTCGCCTTACGTTGTTTCTCTCCCAACATCATCGTTATCATAGTTATAGTTTTTTATCAATGTTTCATTTATCACATCACTTATTTACATCCCCATTCTCTCATCTCTCCATCCTTTCCATCGTACCAATCCATATCCAACAACTATCCTTGTTCATACCGTCGTTCATCGTAATATCCATCACAATCACTTACTCTTTTCTTTAAGTTAAATTAGCTTATAATTACGTATCTTTTATCGATATCACTAGCTCATGTCCTCAAATCTTGCTTTCGTTGATCCTCTCGTCCATCATCACTAGTATAAGAAGGTAATTCCTTAATCATCATTCCCTGTGGAGACGATCCATACTCATCACTAATCAAGTATTTTTAAGTACGGTTAAATATATTTTATTGAATAATCTCAATCACCAACGATGAATTTTAACCCTAAATTGAGATTATCAGTTCCCCACCATCTGATCCCAGGACGTGGCCGAGATGTGCCCGATCTATTGATTACATCTTCTTGAAGCCGTGCCTGAGGTCCTTTGTTGGGGTCTCCCGTGATCCGCGATAGACATTTTGACGCCAAGCCATTGGTCATGCCTCTCTTCCCTTATTACAATGTTATTATTTCTTTCAATGCCGGTCGTCGACTGCTCATCTCCCCGAGATATTTAAAACATATAGGTAGGATTCGCCACCATAATCGTGTTAGTGTATTTTCTCTGACGGTGACGGATCTGCTCATTTACGTCAACAACACAGAATCTCTTGGATGAAGTTCGTCCCCACTCTGTCGGCCCTCGAGCTGATCATGCAGGCCATTGGGAACTTGGCTGTGTCACGACCCTCCGTGTGTCATCATCTGGGTTACGCTTCGGATCACCCGGTTTCTGACATATTTCTCTTTAATTTTATTAATCATATGCATCATTTCATTTCTTCGCATCGCATTTCACGTTCATTCCCCTGTGGTGTATCACGAGCCGCTCGATCCCGGCTGTTGTGTTACATCAGTTAGTACCTCCTGAACGCGTCTCCACCACCGGGGTTAGGGTAGTATAGATAGGACTATCATTGTGACTGATATGACTCTTCACGGTACGCTCGTGATTGGACCATTGAAAGTGTGCACACCAGTGGCAGTAACCACGCTCACACCGTTGATCCTTATCCCAATGTCCGGGTCATTTGGAGCTTCATGGCATACCTAGGACCTCCTTCATGTGATCTACTAGTCGTTGGTATCTTTTGGCGCCGAATCTGTACTTCTTGTTAATTTTAACGTCGCATAAGCATTAAGTACCCATTTGCATTACACTCATCCAATTGATGCTGGAATAAATATTGATCATGTCCTCTCTTTCCGCATCAACTCTGCTTTCCATATGATTATTCCTCAATAGAGAGTTGGAAAAAGAGAGAGAGAGAGAGAGAGAGGGAGAGCAGGAGAGAGGGCAAAAGTTCAAGGGAGAGACTGCAAGAGGGAGGAAGGGAGAGTGGGAGAGAAGGTGAGAGATTGAGGGAAAGAGAGTGAGAGATGGAGGGAGTGAGAGGGGTAGGGAGGGTGAGATAGAAAGAGAGAGAGAGAGGGAGACAGTAAGAGGGCAAAACTGAAAAGCGCAAGGAGGAAAGGTGAGAGGGAGAGAGGGAGAGACCAACCTAGTGAAATGTAAATAAGGATCAGAAATGTGAGTGAGAGAGGGAGGCAGAGAGAGAATATAATATAATATCATATATTTTATATACGAATGGTCTTTGGTCCGGTTCAACATAAAACCCGGAAGCGGACCAAGCATTTGGTCAGCCCTAAAAAGTCTGACTAATGGTCCCGTTTGGTCTGGTCTAACCAGATTGTGTCCTTCCCTAGCTGAGTGTCTATTTTTCTTCTCATCAACTATTCCTTAATTTGATTAAAATCATATTGGAGGCTTTCAAAATATACATCATATAACATAGATTGTGATCTATTATTTACATTGTTGCATTTGAGCTAGTGTTTGCCCGCCCAGAGCTCGATTTCTAATGACAACATGAGGATGGATGCTGACCCGGATATCAGAAATGTGCTATCTGATATTTATTTTTACTGGTATCTAGATATCGGAGAATGATATCAGATATTGGTTGCTCCAGTACCTATATCAGCATTATATGTCCCAATATTAGTATCTATCTTCCTCTCAAGGGCTGGATGACGATATTGAATGCCAGAGTCAGATACCAGTTTTTTTGGTATCAGACATATAAATATAGACATTTTAAATAATTTATTATTTTATTAAGAAACATATAAATGCGTAATTACCCTTTAAGAGTTGTACATATTATGTTTGAGCACAGATTATATTTATTAAGGTATTTCATCAATATTCAATTAATCTTCACAGGTTGATTTAGTAATACTTCATAATTAGTCTGGCTCAACCCAAAAAAAGCTTAGTTCCGCAGACAGCAAGGCCTAATCTATGTAAGAGACCAAGTATTAGGTTCAGGGAGAATAAAGACTAGTATTTTTTCAATTTGTATTTTCAAACCATTTATACTATATTATTTTTTTGGTTTTCCATAAGGGACAATGGTTACTTATTTTTTAAACTGATATTCAGATACTGATTATTGATACAGAATTCGATATCCAAATAATGGATTTTGATATTGAATACCAGATCCGATAACCGGTACCAGCATCAGCCACATCCACACATCAGCATCAGCTCACTCTCAGGTCTCTCGAGCTTTTCAACCTTTCTGAAGTTTACAGTTCACTAAAACATGGGTGACCTACCCCCATTAAAGTTCTCTATTATAATAGTATAACCCTCTCTCTTACACCTCTTACACTTGCTCTCTCTCTCTTATACCTGATCTCTCTTACTCTTGATCTCTCTCTCTCTTATACCTGCTCTCTCTTACTCTTGATCTCTCTCTCTTATACCTGCTCTCTAGTACTCTTGATCTCTCTCTCTCTCTTATACCTGCTCTCTATTACTCTTGATCTCTATCTTATACTTGCTCTCTCTTACTCTTGATCTCTCTCTATTACTCTTGCTATCTCTTACTCTTGATCTCTCTCTATTACTCTTGCTATCTCTCTTACTCTTGATCTCTCTCTATTACTCTTGCTATCTCTCTTGTACCTGAGCTCTATTACACTTGCTCTCTTTCTCTCTTTTTCTCTCTCTCTTACTCTTTTTCTCTCTCTTACTCTTGTTCTCTCTCTCTTACACTTTTCTCTCCCTCTTACTCTTTTTCTCTCTCTCTTACTCGTTTCTCTCACTCTTACTCGTTTTCTCTCTCTTACACTCTCTCCCTCATACTCTTTTTTCTCTCTCATACTCTTTTTCTCTCTCTTACACATTCTCTCCCTCTTACTCTTTTTCTTTCTCTCTTACTCTTTTTCTCTCTTACATTTTCTCATAGACCTGCTTTCTCTTGCACTTGATCTCTCTCTCTTACACGTGCTTTCTCTTGCACTTGATCTCTCTCTTACGTCCGCTTTCTCTTGCACTTATCTCTCTCTCTAACGCTTGCTTTATCTTGCACTTGATATCTCTCTCTCTCTCTTAGGCGTACTTTCTCTTGCACTTGATCTCTCTCTCTCTTACGCATGCTCTCTCTGTCTCTCTTACACCTGTCTCTATCTCTCTCTCTTGCACTTGCCAAAAATTTACATGGCCGCATTCCAAAGTATATAACCTACTACCTTTAGAACAAGACTGTACAAACTTCCCCTCCACACTACAAATCGCTTTTCCATACCAGAAAAGAGACCCAAAGAATCAACGAAGATTAAGATGAAAATAAAAAAGAAACGCCACTGTTAGATAATACCCGCCTTGGCTGCCCACCACCTTAGCCTCAAAAACTTGGCCTGGTCAAATCCGCCACCGTTGACTTTTCCCATTGACTTTACTGAGATGCCGGGCACGACCTCTCGTCGTCCCCACCACCTGAACTTGTTCTGTCCACGGATCGGACGTTATACTGAGCGTATACTCGCGTCCGATTCTCGGCCCACCATTGCTCGGCTTGCTTCTCGCTGAACCGCTTCCGGCTGCACTTGAAGAACAAAAAATGCTGTTTCTTTTGCTACAAAGGATTTCAAGAGTAGTAATTTAAGAAATAATATTTCATTCTTCTATAAATTCTGTCAATAGACCGGTTTTCACAGTTTAAATGAGAAGAAAACTACAGCTTTTGATTTAAATGAATTTAAGAATAGTAAATTTAAGAATTAATAAATTTCCGTTTCATAAAATCTTGGAGTTTGACTGATACGAACCTGGGTTGGTTTGTATCGGGAGAAGACGAGAAGGGGAGGGAGAGGGCGCCGGGGTGGACGTCGGCGTGCCGGGATGGACTACGGCAGGGCGGGGTCAGCGGAGTGGACGTCGCCGGCGAGCTCGACGGAGTGGACGTCGCCGAGGGAGTGGAGAGAGCACTTGAAGGAAACACTTAATAGTTCAAGTCCTGCCCTCCCACAAGGCGGGCTACATACTTAAAGGGAACATAAAGGGAATGTAAAAAGACGGCAATGCCCCTGATGGGCTTACTGGATCATATCATTACTCCCCCTTTTGAGACCCAGCTTGTCCTCAAGCTGGTGAGTTGTCGTCTGTTGTCGGTTTGGCAGGGATGTCATCGGCGCACGGGGCATCGTCGGACATGACGATGTGGATGTTGAGCGTTTTGAAGCATCGATGCCCGGGCGAGAACTTCTCGTTGCACTGATAACACAGGCCTTGAGCTTTGCGGGCGAGGAATTCCCCTTCAGTCAGGTTGAGCCGGCGAGGGCGGTTGGACGGGCTACGGTTGTTGGCCGTCGGCATGGGTGTTGAGGCCCCGGGGTCCTTGAGGGCGCCGGCGTTGGAGTTGAGGCTTGGGAAGTCCTCGATTTCCTGGAGGATTGCTTCCGCTTCGAATGCAATGTCGATGAGGTCGTTAGTGGTCTGAGGGTGACAGTGGTTGATCTCACCTCGGATCTTGGGCTGCACGGCGGCGTAGAGGGCGTACATGGTGGTTTCCTCGGCAAGGTCGGGGAGGTAGCCCACCAGGCTCATGAATTCGGACACCAGCTCATCAACGGTGCCCGTTTGGTACAGGTTGACCAGGCGGCGGTATGCGTCGCGGGGTTTAAGACCAAATCTCGCCAATTGAGTTGGCGCTTAAAGTCTCCCCAACTCTGGAACCCAATGCGATCGTCGAGGTAGCAGAACCAGGCCGCCGCGGTCCCGTCCAAGTATGATGAGACCAAACGAATCCGTTCTGCATCATCCGCCGGGTAGGCCTGGAAATATTGTTCGACGCGTCGTAGCCAGCGCTCCGGATCACCGTCCGCGAAGACGGGAAGGTCGGCCAAGCGGTGGCGGTGTCCCGAGGGTGGGTGGCCCGCACGTCCACGGCGGCCACGAACTGGGTGTCTCCTGTGGTTGTAGTCAAACTAGTTGTCGTCGTCCCATGCGTCTTCCTCGTCGTTGTGCGCCAGTTCGCGGTCGTGGCAGGGCATGACCGATGGAAGACAAGTCTGCTGGCGGCCCCCCTGATGACATGGTCGAGTATTGCACGTGTCGTCCCCTGGTGGGTAGAAGAGGGTGCTGGAGGCCCCTGCTGGCCAGTCCAACGGAACGGGGAGTTGGGCCGCGCCGAGGGCAGTTCTGTGCGGGCAAAACCCCCGGGGCGAGAATGACGCGGGACAGCGTCACGTCATGTGTATCCGAGGTCGTTCTCCGGGAACAGACCGGCCCTGGGACCCCTGGGGACGGCCTCTGGCGGAAGGCCTCTCACCAGGTCGTTGGGGACGGGGTTGAAGGCGCCCCCGTCTTGGTTTGGGCTTGGGGGGGTCCAGAGTGGGCCCCCAGAGGGGAAATACCCCGAGTTGGGCCCATCTCCTGGGTCGCCCACCCGGATCTGGCCCCATTGAGAGTAAACCTGGCCAGTCAGGGCAAAGAAGCCCCCATCCGGCCCGTCTTCCCCCAAAACAGGCCCGCCTGTCTCACGCAGACGGGCATTCTCGCGGCAGGACGGGCCCAACGAGCCCTCCCCAGGGGCCTGATTAGGCCTAGGGCACACGCCCTGGTCGAAGGGTCCCCAGGGCGGAACCCCGACAGCGGCATCCCTCGAGGTGTCGGGGACGCTGCCCTTGGGGGCGGTCGCCGCCGTGACGGCCCTCCCCCTTACGCCTCCTGGGGTGGCAGTGCTGCCATGGTCGTCGGACCTCGGGAGGGCGACGGCCGCTCTGCCCACCGCTCTGGAAGTGACGGGACTCGTGAGTCCGGGTGCCCTCTCAGCCGGCGGCGGCCCGAGGATGGTGGAGGAGGTCGGGCGAAGGCAAGAGGCGCCGGAGCCTCACCGGCCGGGTAGGGCTCCGAGGGCGGGAGAGGCGTGGGCGGGGGTGGCTCTGCGGCCAGGGGCGGTTGGAGCGTCACCATAGCCGCCTCCAGTTGAACAGAGACGACTGCGATGAGCTCGTTGGTGACAGCCCCCACCACGGCTCTGAGCTGCTCCGACCAGGCCTCACTGTGGCGCTCGAGACCTTCTTCGAGTGCTTGCAGGGTGGTGACCTGAGAGACCTCGAGGGGGGCCACCTTGGCCGCCAGAGCTTCCAAGGATGGGAATGGAATTTCGCCAGATCCCGTGGAAGCCCGGGCAGGAGCCGCAAGCGACGACATTGGCCGGGGATGCCGGCGCGAAACGGCTCTGATACCAGTGATATGAACCTGGTTGGTTCGTATCGGGAGAAGACGAGAAGGGGAGGGAGAGGGCGCCGGGGTGGATGTCGGCGTGCCGGGATGGACTACGGCAGGGCGGGGTCGGCGGAGTGGACGTCGTCGGAGAGCTCGACGGAGTGGACGTCGCCGAGGGAGTGGAGAGAGCACTTGAAGGAAACACTTAATAGTTCAAGTCCTGCCCTCCCACAAGGAGGGCTACATACTTAAAGGGAACATAAAGGGAATGTAAAAAGACGGCAATGCCCCTAGTGGGCTTACTGGATCGTATCATTGACCCAATTAAATACCAAACTCCAAGATAACTATAAACAGGCCGGTGGCCTGTTGGAATGATAATAATGCAACGTCCAGTGAAGGATTATAATCCATCTCATAATAATCTGGTATTTAATCGAATCGAATCACATACACATTGGCAAATGTTAATCCGGTTGCGAGGTGGAATGGCAATACTAGGATGTAAGATTTTTTAAAAAGTAATTTGAGGCATTATGGTTTTAATACAACTAAGTAGCATCCTCTAAGAGAATTACCAATCTTGCAGAAGTTTTTAATCGAATGGCATTAAAATTTAACCCAATTGAATGTCACTAAAATCTAAATCATGGTCGATAGATCAAAATTCTAGGGTAAATCATGAAATGAAATGGTTTTTAAGATGGGTAATTTTCAAGAAAATGAGATATGAACATACCTGAAGCGAACTCTTTTAAGGTCCCTGGCGCCGCCAGAGAGCGAAATGAATGTGATGTAGACGCCGGGCTCATCTTGTTCAACCCATTCAGTGGCGGCGGCACTGATATCACCGTTAATATATTTTGTTCCATTTCTGGTATTTTCTGAATCATCCATGCTGCTCCTTTTTCCATCAGAATTGGAGGCGTCAGAAACTTGCAATCTGGGGGAGTTTGGATCTGATCCATGAGAAACAATGGTTGGAATGTGATTCTTTTTTCCACCAAAATTCGAACCGTTCGCGATTGGCAAACTGGGGGCATTTGAATCTGATTCGTGAGAAAAAATGATAGGATTTTCCGTTTGATTTGCTACTTCTGATGTAGTCTCAACCGGCGCGTTTGACGGTAGTTTGCCGTTTATCCCCATCCCAACGGGTAGCCTCTGAGCCATCTCTTTTAACTGCAGAAGATAATCATGATGGCATGCATAAGTATATTGTTAAAGTGCTGAATGGCGTGGGAATTGTAAGAATATATTTATCAATGTAATGGAAAAAATTATTAACCAATCTGTCGGACTTCAAATTTTCTGTAGTTTTTTGTCAAAAACTGAAGAACTCCCCTCACGGTTGAGCTTCCTGAGCAAGATCCGTGGGCTAGGGTTTTTTGGAAAAGAAAACTTCACTTTTTCACATTTGCTCCCATAGTCTTAAGGGTTACATAACTGGGTAGTAGACACTTACACATTAAACGTACTTAAGAGAAATACAAATAAAAAGTAAAAAGAACATAAAGGGAAATAAAAACTTGACGAGGTCCCTTGCTGGCACTCCCGCTCAAGCTGGTGAACAGATGCTTCTGATCCCAAACTTGCTCCATGTGTGATCAAACAATGTTCTCATCAGTTCTTTGGTAAAGAAATCAGCAATTTGATTAGCAGACCTGACTTGTTTAATCAGAACACGTCCCGGGTCAATCTTCTTCCTGATCCAATGCTTGTTTAGCTCAATGTACTTTGTTCTGTCATGTAGAACAGGGTTGTGGGCAATATCAATTGCTGCTTTACTGTCACAATACAGAACTGTAGGCTTCTTTTGCACCAGCCCAAGTTCAGTGAGAATATTTCTGATCCACAGTCTCAATAATACCTTTTACTAATGTCCTATATTCTGCCTCAGCGCTGGATAATGAAATTTCCGGTTGCTTCTTACTCCTCCAGGTCATCAAATTTCCTCCCAGAAATGAGCAATAGCCTGATGTTGACCTCCTGTCTATCAGTGATCCTCCCCAGTCAGCATCTGTGTATGCCTCAACATCTGCTCCTCCATGAAGCTGATACAATATTCCATGGCCTGCGAACCCCTTCAAATAAGCCACTACTTTGTAAGCAGCTTCTAAGTGAGATTTCCTGGGATTGTCCATGAATCTACTCAATAGCCCAACTGCAAATGCTATATCAGGTCGTGTATGATCGAGGTAGATCAGTTTTCCAATCAGCTTTTGGTAGCCCTTGGTCAACAGAAGGTTCTTCTTTACAAATACCCAATTTCACATTGGGATCGATGGGTTCATAGGACGTCTTGCACCCACCCATTCTGGTCTCTTTTAGAAGATCAAGAATATACTTATGTTGTGTTATAAATATCCCATGTGGAGAATACGCCACCTCAATTCCCAGAAAGTATCTCAGTCTTCCGAGTGCTTTGATTTCAAAGAGTTCTGATAATTTGGCGCTTAAGGCTCTATTCTCAACTTCATCGTCCCCTGTGATAATTATATCATCCACATAGACAAGTAATATTGAGATTGTTTGTCACTTGGAACGTTTCACAAACGGTGTGTGATCACCGTTGCTCTGTTTGTATCCCATATTGATCAAACTGCAGGAGAATTTGCCAAACCATGCTCTTGGGGACTGTTTAAGTCAATAGAGTGCTTTCTTCAACTTGCATACCATTTTTTTCAGATTCTGATTTATAGCATCCAGGTGGTAACTCCATGTAGATCTCTTCATTCAAACCACCATGGAGGAATGCATTTCTTACATCATACTGTAATAACGCCGAATTAAAATTAGCTGCCAGTGCAATCAGAATATGTACTGTATTAAGTTTAGCCACTGGGGCAAAGGTCTCTCCGTAGTCTATTCCATAGGCCTGTGTGTATCCTTTGACTACAAGTCTTGCCTTATATCTTTCTAGAGTACCATCAGCTTGATATTTCACAGTAAATACACATCTACAACCCACAGGACATTTACCAAGTGGAGCATCAACAATCTCCCAGGCATAATTTCTTATTAGTGCTTCCATCTCAATATCCATAGCCTTCTTCCAGTTCATCTCTTTTAGTGCTTCGTCATGTGTTCTTGAAATAGACACGGAATTGAGAGCTGTAATAAAAGACTAGTATGCACATCCCAAGTGTTGATAACTTACCACATTGGAAAGTGGATACTTGTCCTTCTGAGTACACTGCCTTTTTCCTTTCCTCAGAGCAATATGCCATCCACTGTCATCTTCTTCCGCCTCAGCTGATCGATCAAGAGTGTTGATTGCTTCTTTCTCTGCAGGTTCTCCAACTTCACCACTTTCATTCTCACCAGCTTCACTTGATGATTTGGCCTTGTTAGTGATAGACTATCCCTCATGGGCTAATGGGCCCTATTCTATAAGCCCATTAGCCCTATTATCCTCTCTCCCTCTTAGGGTACATATACCCTTACATGTACTCTGTTCAAGTTATGTCATTATCTTCTTCTTCTCTTCCCCAACATGGTATCAGAGCTCCAGAGCTCCTTCCCTAGGGTTTGACATCGCCCACCTATAGCCGCCGCGCACGCACAGCAGCCGCAGCCCGCAGCCGCCGCGCACGCACAGCAGCCGCAGCCCCAGCACTGCCGTAGCAGCGTCGTAACAGCACCATGCCGTTCACCGAGACCGACTTCCTGGAGAAGCCACTGTCCTACAAGATGGCTCATCCGCTTCCGTCGGTCGCGGAGACGACACTCTTACGTGGCCCGAATCTACTCCCGTGGATGTGCTTCGTCAACCACCTTGAAGGCGCGCCAGCTCTTCAAGCATTGCACTGAAGACCCCCTTACCGTCGACCACCCACATTATGCAGCGTGGGACGTTGAGGACCAATTCATCCTCGGCTGGATGTATGCGTACACCCTGGCTCCAGATTTCCGCGACCGTCTTCCGCATCAGAAAACAGTGAAAGGCTTCTGGGATCAGTGCATTCCTTCTGTGGCCGGGAAAGCGACTGGTGGCGTCTTTATTCCCTTGCAAGTCAGGCCAGCAATCTCCGTCAGGGGTCGTTGACGATCTCTAAATATGCACTTGCCCACAAGAAGATGTGGGATGAAGTGGATTACTACCTACCGCCCGACGATCCGACGTCCAAGACGTTCCAGAATGTGCTTCTTCTGCGGATCATGGGCTTCCTCAGCGGCCTGAACCGCGAGTATGATGACGTCCGTCGTCGTGCCTTGCACCGCAAGGAAGGTCCTCCTGCCCTCGAGGAGTTGGCGAAGGAGCTTCAAGAAGAGGAAAGCCACTTCCTCCTCCATGGGACTCCCTCCTCCGGCCCCCCGGGCGAGTTGACCGCACTACTTTCTGCCCTCTCTTCAGGCGGCAAGGCACCGTCGATCCTCCCTACGCCCACCTCCGCCGCTCCTCCAGCTGGGACGACGATTTGCTCGTATTGCGGCAAACCGGGCCACCGGAAGAACAAGTGCAAGAAGCGCCTGAATGACTGGCGAAAGAAGAAAGAGGCCGCAGAAGGCAAGGCCATGGTGGCCCATTCTGATTCCTCCTCTGCCAGCCCCTCCGCAGTGACCATGGACCAGCTTCAGGCAGATTTGGCCCGCCTCCGTGACCAGATGGCTGCCCTGCAGAATCTGTCCACGGCCTACTTCGGCGGCTTTGGTGCGTCTTCCCCTCCTTCATCTTCAGATGCATGGAACTGTGGCCATACGGCCTTCCACTCACCTGTCGTCTCCGATACGACTTGGGTCCTTGACTCGGGGGCTACCGAACACATGACCCCGAGCAATGCCCGGTTTGTATCATATGAGCGGCATCGTGGTGGCCGCACTGTCCTCACGGCCGGGGGTGGACGTCTCCATGTGGCCGGAATCGGGGCAGTCTATGTGGACGGCCTTGGTGTGGTCCACAACGTTCTCCATGTCCCTGACCTGCAGGCCGTGCTTATGTCTCCGCAGCGCTTAGTTGATGCTACCTCCTGCTCCTTCCACCTACAACCTGACGGCATGTTTCTGTCTGACAAGGTAGGCCGGACTACACCGATTAGGCGGGAGAACGGACTGCTGATGCTGGACGATGGAGGCCGCTCCCAGTGCTTCATGGTGCACCGGACTCTTCTCTCGGTGGCTGAGCAGCGTCGGGGACGCCTTCTGATGGAGCATCAGCGACTTGGACACCCACCTTTCTCCAGTTTACAGCGTCTTTTTCCCTCGTTGTGTTCGGGCGTGGACCTTAAGACTATGCTTTGTGAACCTTGTCAGTTTGCCAAGCACCGCAGATCCTCCTTTGCTTCATCCTCATCTCACACATCGACCCCGCTGTTCCGAGTCCACAGTGATGTTTGGGGGCCGGCCCCGCAGATCAGTCTGAAAGGGCACCGCTATTTTCTACTCTTTGTGGACGAAGCTACCCGCTATACGTGGGTCTACCTCCTGACTGCGAAGTCGGAGGTTGCACAGAATGTTCGACACTTTTGCGCCATGGTACAGACACAGTTTGGTCGAGGCATCCAGCGTTTTTGTTCCGACAATGCCCGGGACTTCTTCAACGCTGACCTCGCCTCCTTTGCCGACCGGGGCATCCTCCACGAGTCCTCTTGTGTGGCCACGCCCGAGCAGAATGGCATGGCTGAACGTCGCATCCGCTATGTTACCTCAACGGGGCGGACATTGCTGTTGGACTCCAAGGCGCCGGGGCGTTATTGGGGAGAGGCGGTTTTGACGAGTACTCACCTCGTTAACCGTATCCCCACCCCACTCCTGGAGTTCTCCAGCCCCTTGGACCGGATGACTGTGGCATTCCCGAATGCTTCTTTGCGGACGGGACTCTTGCCTCGTATCTTCGGCTGCACCACCTACGTCCATGATACTTCTCCCACACGCACGAAGTTTGATGCACGCGCACTCCGGTGTGTGTTTGTGGGTTACTCTTCCCTCCAAAAAGGGTACCGGTGCTATCATCCGCCTTCTCGGCGGTTCTTCATCTCGGCAAACGTCACCTTTGCCGAGCATGAACCCTATTTTGGGGACTACTCTACCTCATCACGCCTTCCGCTGGATGAGGCTCCCTCGGCCCCCCCCTTGGGGCCAAGTCCGATCGTGGAGTCCACCACTCCCACTCCACCCTCCTCACTTCCGGATCTTTCTCTCCTTGATTCCTCTTCCTCACTTCCTCCTGCGGGGTCCTTGGACGTGTCCTCTACCTCTTCTTCCTTACCTGCCCTTCCCCTTTCGGCAGCTCTCCCTCTCCCATTGGTCTCCATTCCTCCTTCCGGCCCCCCCTCCTTGTCAAACCCCGGTGCGTCACCCTCCCCCTCCCTCGGTGACCAACCCCCGTCCCCCCCCCCCCTCCCGGTCTACCCTCGCCCTCCGGTGAGTCTCCTACGACTCCCGGTGTGTCGTCTACTGCTCCTCCCGGGGAGTCCCCCATTGCTTCCGCTCCTCCGGTCGATGGTGACGATCAGTTGGGGTGGCCTATTGCTCTACGGAAAGGGGTCCGTCAGTGCACTAAGGCCCCCCTCTACCCTCTCTCTCATTACCTCTCCTTTGACCGGCTGAGTCCTCCCTACCGGTTGTTCCTCACCCGCATCGAGTCAGATCCCGTTCCTCGACGCTTAGCCGATGCTATCGCTTCTCCCTATTGGAAAGCGGCGATGGACGAGGAGATGCAGTCTCTCCTCAAGAACCACACGTGGGACGTCGTTCCACTACCTCCGGGCAAGATGGTAGTGGACTGCAAGTGGATTCATGCCAAGAAGCATCATGCGGACGGTACTCTTGAACGCCTCAAGTCTCGGCTTGTGGCTCGGGGGTTCACTCAGTCCTATGGCGTGGACTACTTCGAGACGTTCTCTCCCGTGGCGAAGATGGAGACTGTCCGGCTTCTTCTGGCGCTTGCAGCGCACTTCCACTGGGCCATCCGCCAGTTCGACGTCATGAACGCCTTCTTGCACGGCGACTTGACAGAGGAGGTGTACATGCAGCAACCCCCGGGCTACTCACTCGGCCTCCCCGGTCACGTGTGCCGACTGCGGAAGTCCCTCTATGGACTCAAGCAGTCCCCGCGCATGTGGTTTGGGAGGTTCTCCTCTGTTCTGAAGACCGAAGGGTACACTCAGAGCAATGGAGATGCCTCTCTCTTCTTCCGTCACCGCCCGAACGGTGTCTCCATTCTTGCCGTGTACGTCGACGACATCCTTATCACGGAATCTGATGCTGCCGAAGCTGTCCGCCTCAGCACTGCCTTGGCTAAGGAGTTTGAGATCAAGGCCCTAGGCCTTCTTCGCTACTTCCTTGGTCTTGAGGTAGCCTACTCCCCCCGTGGGATCTTCGTCTCGCAGCAGAAATACGCCGTCGACTTACTGGCACTGACAGGGATGACCGATTGTGCGCCGGTGAGCACTCCCATTGATCCCAACGTGAAGTTGGGCAAAGGGGAGGATTCGCCGCTGACGAATTCCCACCGGTATCAGCAGCTGGTGGGGAAGCTCCTCTACTTGACGCACACTCGGCCCGACATCGCCTTTGCCGTCAACCTGCTCAGTCAGTTTATGCACTCCCACGGAGATTCACCATCAGGCCGCCCACCGGGTCCTTGCGTACCTGAAGGGCTGCCCCGGAAAGGGCCTGCTCTTCCCTCGCAGCACTGACCAGACAGTGAAAGTCTACACTGATGCTAACTTTGTCGGCTCCGTTGTGGATCATCGGTCTACCACGGGCTACTGCACGTTTGTTTTTGGCAGTCTCGTCAGTTGGAAAAGTAGTAAGCAGGACAAAGTCTCCCGCTCTAGCGCCGAAGCCGAGTACCGCGCACTCGCCGATGGGGCCTCTGAGGGCCAGTGGATCTACGGCATCCTTCACGATCTTCGCGTGGAGTATGCTGGCCCGATTCACTTCTTCTGCGACAACAAGTCGACGATCGCGTTGGCCAAGAACCCTGGACAATAGGGCCGCATCAAGCACATGGAGCGCAACCGCTACTTCTTCAAGGAGCGAGTTGACGAAGGGATCTTAGACCTGGACTTAGTTGCATCCGCCGACCAGGCAGCGGACGTCCTTACCAAGGGACTCTCCCGCCCTCTTCTTCAACGTGCCGTCTCCAAGCTCGGTATGGAAGATATCCATACTTCGCTTGCGGGGGGGTGTTAGTGATAGACTATCCCTCATGGGCTAAAGGGCCCTATTCTATAAGCCCATTAGCCCTATTATCCTCTCTCCCTCTTAGGGTACATATACCCTTACATGTACTATGTTCAAGTTATGTCATTATCTTCTTCTTCTCTTCCCCAACAGGCCTGATCATATTCAGCCCTTGGAGGTCTTTCATCTTGAATATCTGATATGATTTGAGTCTTGTCCAGGATAATAGGAGGACCATGATTCATGGTTATATCGTGAATACCAGACAAAGGTGGCTAACAGATTTCTTCATTCAACTACTCCTGTGATTTGAAGAAACTTATACTTTCATGAAATGTACATCCGCTGATATCAGCATTCTCCTTGAAGACGGATCATAACAATTATACCCCTTCTGAGTATGCGAATAACCAAGAAACACACATTTCACAGCTCGAGGGCTAAATTTATCTCTTGGATTATGAAAAAGCACAAACGCTGTACAACCAAATATCCTTGGGGTCAGATCAGTCTTCAACTGAGCCTGTGGATAAAATTTCATCATCAGATTTTCGGGACTCTTGTAGTTCAAAGTTTTTTATGGTAATCTATTAATTATATGCACCACTCTCAAGACGCTCTTGGGAACTACATAATCTAAGCGCAATGATCGAGCCATTGTAGTTATATGGCCTATCCTCCTTTCTGCTACCCCATTGTGTTGTGGAGTATACACACAGGACGATTCATGTACTACACCCTCCTGAGCAAATAGAGATGACAGGGTCTTGTTGAAAAAATCTTTAGCATTATCTGACCGTAGCCGCTTGATAGAGATACCAAATTGATTCCTCACCATGCAAAAGAAATTGCGCCCATTACATCAGCAACCTCAGATTTGGATTTCAATAAATAAACCCATGTTAGCCTGGTACAACCTTCAACAAATATAAGATACCACCTTGCTCCCGTCAAAGTTGTAGTTGAGGAAAGACACGAAACATCAAAATGAACGAGATAAAAAGGTTGTGTACTTCGTTCTCCTTTCCCAGTAAAGGGCACACTCTTATGTTTAGCATATTGTCATGTATCACACACGACAAGAGAAGAATTTATTTTCTTAAAGAACACAGGAAACATGAGTTTCAAACGTTCAAATGATGGATGTCCAAGACGATAGTGCATCAGTTTAAGGTGCTCGCTCCAACTATCTGCTACACTTCCGCTCCCGAGCATCACAGTTGGATGTGTAAGCTTCCTCAACAAGGTCGCTCAGTTACACCAGCCCATCCTTCTCCTTAAAAGGTGAAGTCCTCAGGTTCTTGGCCTTGTCATAAACAAAACATCCATCGGACGTCATTGTAAAAACGAGATGTAAATCTTTAACGAGTCTCTGAGGAGATATGAGCTGTGCCCGAAGCACTGGGACATGTAGGACTTGTTTAATAATACCCATATCAGCAATTTTAATACCGCCTATCCTAGTAACTGGCAACATTTTTCCTCATGCAGTAAACACTGGTCTACTCCCTTCATAAGGAGCATAATTATGAAACTTCCTATAGTAGGGAGTTTTTTTTTTAACTGTGGCACCTGTAGGGAGTCATATGATCTGTGGCACCTGTATCAATAATCCAGTCAGAATATATATTAGAAGAATAAAAGGTTGTCTCACCCGCACGGGCCATAGATGTAGAGCTGATCATAGTCTTCAGCTTATCAAATTCCTCCTTCAATTTATCATATTCTTTGATATGAATCGTTCTGACACCATCTGCTTGCCCTTCCCCAGCACCTGAATCTGCTTCTTTAGCATCTAAAGCATGCGCTTGGACAGATCTGAGATGTGGATTTAAAGCATCCATCAGATCGGCGGAGTAGACGACGCCAGGACGGAGAGATCCTCGCTCCTCGCATGCAGGACGATCGACTGAGAGAGGAACGGTGAGATTGAGTTTAGGAAGAGGGAGTATGCGAGAGCATTCACCTGGGAACCCAAAACTGCTCCATCCCGTGTTGTTGGCGCTCTAAGAACTGCTGTGGACTGGCCTGTCGTGGGCCGGGCCAGTACCCTCGTGTTTGGGTCGATGTCGCTGTTCGTAGATGCGCCTTAGGATTGCATCACTCACTAGGACCGTGATATATCCCCAAAGATCCAAACATAGTTTCAAGAAGAAATTCTTACTTGAATCGCCACTTAGGTCTCCACTCAGACGAATAGTCCTCCAATGCATCAGATCGCCAATGGGTCCACCCCGTTCTGAGGCTCAATGCAGCAGCGCTCCCTTGTGTTCCCCTCTCCCCCTTTTTATTCATCTTCCCCTTTATTTATACTTCCCGTCCAAATGGGAAGTTAGTTACGACTTTTGTAGTTGTCATGTACTATTGCACGTGGCATTCCTCCTATATTTTCTTTCTGTCACTTCTCCTTGCATATTGTTTCATGGGGACCATAACAGACCATTTTTTATCAGATCGAGTGAATCGATCCACCCTCGAAATCCAGTTTCGCTCAAACTTTTTGATCGATTGAATATTTTCAACCCTAGTTTTTACAAAGCAGCTAGTGTAATTAGTATCATGGTAAGGATGGCAAAAAATTGGAGTGACTTTTGACGGGACAAGGGTTCTCGTGATTTTTGACAGGACAAGGTGGGTAAAGAAGTTGAGCAATCAAACATCTGGCCATCAAGAGGATTAAACGAACTATGTTTGTGAAAGCTTTAGTCCGTGGAAAAACATTTTTTTACCTCCGCTGTCAGTGCCTTAATTACGTCCTTCGCAGCTTTACATTTCGCAGCTTCTTCCTCTGCGACAGCCATAGCTTCCTTTAATTTTTTCTCAGATCTTTCCAGCTCCATATCTTGCCGCTGGGATTTACAAATGAGACTCTCCACCTTCGTACCATTTTTAAAAATGATATTAGACTAAAACTTATGGCAAAGCATTATTTACTGACAAAATCCAATCAATTATATAATATATATTTCAGTTCTATAGAATGGATAGGATGCTGGCGACGAACAAGAAAATTAGATGATAGATGTCATTGGTATACTAACAAAGGATCTGTATCATGAAAGAGATAGACAGAGATGGAGATAAAAATATAGGCAGGAGAGATAGAGGTAAAGAGAGAGAGAGAGAGACAGATAGATAAAGAATGATTCATTGAGAGGGGTAGTGAGATTGAGAGAGAAACAGAAAGAAATAGAGAGACAGATAAATAGACAGCAATATGTCGAGAGGGATAGACAGATTGAGAGAGGGAGAGAGAGAGATCTGTCTATCATGAAAGAGATAGACAGAGATGGAGATAAAAATATAGGCAGGAGAGATAGAGGTAAAGAGAGAGCAAGAGAGAGACAGGCAGATAGATAGAGAATGATTCATTGAGAGGGGTAGTGAGATTGAGAGAGACAAAAAGAAAGAAATAGAGAGACAGAGATAAATAGACAGCAATATGTGGAGAGGGATAGACAGATTGAGAGAGAGATATGTATATATATAAAGAGAGATTTTTTTTTGAACTATAAAATTAAAGAGAGATAGATTTAAGAGTGAGGGAGAGAGATAGTCCGACTAGTTCTCTGAACTGTGCAAGAAGGCTTTGTACCTGAGAACGTAACCTGACAACTTCTTGGGACAAGCTCTCACTTGCTGTTAAGCCCTCATCTATGGAAATGAGCCCAGATGGTGTTGGTGTGGGCGTTGTAGAGCGAGCTAGAAAGTTTGGACGCTCCGTTACCAGAGATGTTGCAAGAGACACTGTCTTTGATACTGGGACAGGCGAAGAGAAAAACTTCTTTGAAGACCCAAAAACAGGATTTGATGTTTTTGAGATGCTGCTCGACTGACAACTATCCCCCGTAATTTGCGGCACATGGGTACATCTAAGCTCTAGCTTATTGTTCCGCTTCAGAGAATCAACAGTAGAAATCTTGGGCGCCAGGATCCGATAGCCCGCATCCTTCTCTTCCTTGTCCGGCTGATCTCCCACGTATAAACTTGCTTTCCGTAGAAAACCCACATGAAGTGGTGCTTCAGTTTCCAAGACCCTCTTCAGCTTTATAAAACAGTTATCGCAAACACGATGAGGTTTGCCCGGGTTTGGCGC
The DNA here is from genome assembly GCF_029677425.1 of Wolffia australiana. NCBI lineage: Eukaryota > Viridiplantae > Streptophyta > Magnoliopsida > Alismatales > Araceae > Wolffia > Wolffia australiana. Next base: position 24,305,968 of record NC_135835.1, on the reverse strand, counting down.
CATGGACGCCCTTAGAGACCTCTTGCTACTGCAGGAATGACAGAACAACAACCCACAATGGTAACAATTATGACGCTTCCTCTTGAAACTAAACGGCATCCGGCAGCCCGAGCACATTGACTGGTCAACGCCAGAAGTCCACTTGTGAGCACATATACACGCCGTGAAGTCTGCTCCACAGACAATGCTCCTGACCTGTCTGTCCTTGAGAGCTTCAACAAGAGCAGGGGCATTCCTGTCATGTGTATCCCCATGCCCCAATCTTCCGTTCGCACCCTTCCCCCAAGTATAAACTTCAGTTCTTGAAGTTAACACAGCAACATGATAAGCGCCGCAGGAGATCTCTTCCACAAAGCTGTTTGAAAGCTTCCCTCCGACGCAAACAGGATGCTTACCATCAGCCTGAGGATTTCCAAGCTGGCCATATACCGGGCTGCCGATGGTATACACATGGCCTGATGTCGTCAACCCAACAGTCATGCTGTGACCGCAGGCGACCCGGCAAAAGCTCGCCTCAATCAGAGAAGCCACGCAAGTGGGCAGAAACCTCGGCTCCTTATCACCATGACCCAGTCTACCTTTATCACCATCTCCCCAAGTGAAAAGTTTTCCAGATGACGATGCATTCTGATAGCCTGTATGACCAGTAATAACTTCCACCACTGCAGCCGTATGCCAAACCCCGCAAGCCGCTCTCACAGTACGCAGACCCTTCAATGAATCAACTTCACGCGGTGTCGAGACACTTCTCCTGTCCCCATGGCCAAGAACACCGAATGTTCCATCGCCAAAGGTAAATAACTGCCCGGAGGAAGTCACAACAGCAGTATGCCAAGCTCCACATGAAACAGATGACACATGTAAGCCGTAGAGAGGCCCATCAACTCTCCTAGGAATCCAGTGCCCACGGCTGCCATCACCCCACGTGTAAAGATCGCCTGACAATGTCACAGCACAAGTGTGACGCTCGCCGCAAGCTACCGATTCCACATTCATGTTGCTGAGAGCTTCGATGAGCTTTGGCTGTGAGACGTCGGCGTCGATTCCGTGGCCAAGCCTGCCGCCCAACTCTTCCCCCCACGAGTATATCTCGCCTTGCTTGGTTACAAGTACGCCGTATCTTCCACCACAGGAAATACTCCGGACATCGAGAATGACTGGGGAGTCAAGAGCTTTGGGACGGAGGGAATCCATTTTAGCGCCAGAGAAGCTGACAATCTTATGAGTGCCGCTGCCGAGGAACCCGTCGCCTGTGCCTTCTCCCCAGATGAAAACATCGCCCAATGCATCCCCATCGTCTTGACCTGAGCCTTGACTTGATGAGCTGACTGCGCTGGATAAACTCACTCTGAAAGTCTCTGGGGGAGCTCCCCTCGTGTACTTATTGATGTTGTTGGCGTAAGAGCCTCCGGAAGAGGAAGAGTGAATAGAGCTTTCAGCAGAGCCTCTGGGGAATATTCCCTGGTGAGATCCATTATATAACTTCTCATCCACGGCATTTTTTGAAGGGCTTCCAGATGGACTCAACCGGAGCAGGTCTCCGTCCTAGGGTAATGTATAAATGTTTTAGCAAGAACTAGATTTTGACAACGTGGGTGTTATTCAAAAAATAGTAATAATGATAGCGATAGCACATACCTTTCGGATATCATCGCTGCTGCCATCCAGGGGGGAGCTTAAAGGAGAACTTTTGCAGATGTATGCTCTTGGGCTGCTGGCCTCTGATGAGACGCTGTCGCTTCTAGACTCAGCTCTCCATTTTCTTTGATGAATGCGAGCAATCAGTGCTTTCAACCCCGCAAACCAAACTTCAGCTTCATCCTTGTCCTTGCAAATCTGAGCAAAGGCTTCGACCAAGTCAGTGAAATTCTTAGCAGAACTGATAGAGAAAAGAGTGTTTATGAAGAAAGCATATTTACTTACCAAATCTAAGGATCTGTCATGGTATATGAGAGAAAATGACTGACACTCCTTTTCCGGGCGAGGGTACCGTTGGAAAATTGCCTGAAAGATATAAACAACAAAATGCATACTTCATCTTCCCCAATGTATGAGTTGAGGAGAGAGATTCAAGATATATAACCTAATCTACAGGAACACGGTAGGAGTATTTTTTACAACAGGTACAGCATTCATAAATCGCAATGCACAAGATGTCTCCGGCTTTATGGGAAGGACACTCTGCCTACAACACTTTTGAAGCGGATTCCGGTCATAATTGCTGATAAAACTAATTATAAGTTCAGGGAAGATATTGATTCCCGAGATACATTAACTATTCTAAGCACGCTGTGACCTAAGTTTTTCGTCGTCAATTTAACATCTAGATGAACTGGGCAACAATGAACTTAAACAAACAGCACACATTGCACAAATAGAAAGAGGAAGTGAAGTGAAATATGATCGGAGTAACATAAGAGCTACCTTCCAGTGCAGGACAATGGAAAATCCATCGGTCTTAAAAAGGACGTTGGAGAACAATTCGAAGAGATTACTAACAAAAAGATTACCGTGCGTTGACCAGGTATGATACGTGAGACCTGGCTTAACTTGAGTTGCTTTTCTTCTTTATCCGAGAACCAAATCAGAACAGATTCATCCTGAAAAGATAACCAGACAGTTCAAATAAGAACAAGGGTTACTGAGATCGGATCCAAGGATAGCTCCAGTAAAAATACACGAAATTGACTGAGATAAGCTACAACTGACTGTTATACTCTAGAACATATGCGATCATAGAGAAGACATTTATACTATAGCTTAATTGAATAATGTTACTCCTAGATATTTTCAAACATGGAAAACTCTTTGATACTCCATACAAAGAGATAGAATAGAAACAGCGCAGGTAAATGTATGAGAAGAAAATGCGCCATAAAAAGTGAGCCACATTACAAAAAATTATGATAACATCAATAACATTAGATCAGTGAGAAGTAACAAAAAACATTCAACGACCTAGTGCATTATATTACTAGGACTTCCCTTTCATCCACATACTTTAACAGGCAACAAAAAGAAGAATCATAAGAGAGTTATCTGTCAGAAACAGTGCAAAGTATACTTGGTCAATTACCATAAATCATCTCTCCAGTGTATCGCAACGAATAGGCGAAATTAGTTGTAAAATTCGTACAGAGGTTAGACTTCATATTCTTCCACATTTTCTGAGACAACGCAGTTGCCACTAATAACCACAAATATTCCGACGAGATAATACAAGTCATCTTGCCAAAAAAAGACCTTCCAATAGTGATTGTGGGAAGTAGACCATCTTTGAGATTCATTATGTGACAATGTACGGAAAGCTAAAAACAAAAACACATGCGTAACTACTAACATTTTTTTGAATAAAATAACTACAAACAATGATATGGCATGATTCAAATGATATTTATTAAAATCACAGAAAGCGATAGTCACCCACATTTGCCAGCCTAAATGGGCAGAACTTAGGTTTTCCTCTACGTCCATATTTCAATAAGTATGCTCCTTTCTTCAGAGCGATGATAGCCTACAAAATTCCAAAAAATAAGTTTGAGTAACGAAGAGCAGTTACCAAAGACAAAAAACTTGATGCACTGCACCTTTCAAAAAAAATTTTTGATACATTGCAAGCAACCAGAATCTTAGCTATTTCTAACACGGTCAAAAACGCCATGACTCTTTTTAGTCTCAAATCTAAAACTGCGACAGGTCAAGAAGGCAATCTTTTGACAAGGGATGGTTTGTCGGGGATAATTACCATTTTTTATTGAAAGCGGGATCATTACCATACATTGAGAGAAAAGGAAATAATTTAGTCGTGCATGTAGGAAGACTAATGGGAGTCCCGAAATACCACCTATAAATTCCCCGATAAAGATTCCCTTGTCAAATGATGGGAGATATGTTTTTTTAAAACAAATGGGAGATATGTCAAGGCTAGAAAAATGCTAAATGTAAGACTGCACTTAAGACATCAAATCAATGGGTCTCAACCAACGGTGACGGATTCATCCAAGAGCTCCCGTTTACAGGATCCCACAAAGTTCATTTCAAAATCAGGATAATAAAACTATCGCAACCAAAGAGTAGCGTCGGGCTCCTTTAATTGCCAAGTATCATACGACAGCCGCAATAGACTAAGGTGTGTCATGTTTGATGAGATATCAGTGGCATTAGGTCATACTAAGAAACCTTAAGAGCAATTGGAATCAATCATGTTTGTCACAAAGTTCGTTGTATAACCTATAAGACTCTACTTTAAGGACGCAAACAAGGTCAACTGGCTTAATTTGTATACCTTGAATATTAGGATACCAACAAGTGAGAAACTCTATAATATTAGACTATGACTCTTTTGTTGTGTTCATTAGTAATTCCGTCGGCTCGGTCAAAGCTTCTCAATCATGACATACAAGTATCACCACCCAGACGCTTCCCATTCAGATCATGAACAAAGTGCCTCGACCATTAGAGGATATTGAACCCTAAAAATCCGGGAAAGAAGCTCTACGTCGAGCTGCTCGTAGCTCACACTAGACTGGGATTAAATAACCGCAGTTGAAATCTATCACATTGTGCCGGAACTACAAGTCGCAAGACAACAAAACCTCGGGAGCATCAAAGAATCAAAGAGAAGAACTCGAAAACAACTTCCGAGATCGAAAGTTCAGCCGCTACCTGCTCCAGATCACGCTCAACCTGCGCAGATCGAGCGTTATCGAACGACATCCCCCTCGCTAACACATTAGATCAAAAACCGCAAAATGCACGCCAGATCACGCATTCTCGGCGCCCAAACCCTACATTCAGTCCTCTAGATTCGTCCAGTCACCCTAAACCGCAGACCAAAACGAACGCCGGAAATCCGAGCACCATCATCCTCGCACACTCCGATTCAACATCCAATCCGTCCATCAATCAACAGGCAAACTCCACGAGCAGAGCTTCGAACTCTGCACCAACGCCATGGATGGAAGCTCCGCTTCTAGAAGAAGCTCTGAACCTGCAGACAGCGATCGGCCACAATAGGAAAATAAAATAATAATAGCAGGTCTACAAGTAGGGGAGGGGCTGTTTAAATAGCTCAGATTCGAGGGCAAAACCGGAAATTCGCATCAGTAACCAACTTATTTACGAAAATACCACTACCGACCAAGTATACTTCATTAGACAATCTGTCCGGCCCGACCCGGTCTGACCCGGTCCGGACCGGACCGGATCGGGCCAAAAAGTACACGTCACCAGCCAAGAGTGTCCTTGGTGTGGCGGATCTTGGCGCTGTACGCGGCTTCTAATTCCTCCTGATTTCATTAAAAATGACTAAATAATTCAGAAAGCTCATTTAATAATAGAATAAATGAGAATAAATGTGGGGAAGAGCGGACCTTGCAGGATTTGAGCAGAGGCTGGAGGAAGGACGACCGGAAAAAACTGACGTGTCCCCCCAGAGAGGTCCTCTCCCAGTCTGTCGTCAGCAGGGAATGACGTCATTTTTACGTTTTTATTTTTTATTTTTTTATTCAGCAGGCTGACTCACCGTGGGTGACGTGGCCACCGTCCACGTGGTTCAGCTCCTCCAGCAGCTGCGCATTGCCCAAGCTCAGGAAATATCAAAAATTGGTCAACGCAGAAGGGGGAGCTGGTTTGACCGTGTAATTACCTCTGAGACCTTGGGCACCTTCCCGGGGACAAAATTGTCGCAGCGAGCCGGGTCAATGGGCACGCACACGTGACCTGACGACGATATAGGGGTATTTTAGTAATTTCACACTGGGATAGAGGACAGCTGACGAATGCATCGTTGTCCGTTCATCAGTCCACATTTCGTCATCATCACCATTCCACGACGGAAATGACTCCCTCTCGCTCCTGTTCCGTCATTCGGCCATTGTCGCCGTTACCGCCGCAGGTATCCCCCCCATCTCGTGACCACCTCTCTCTCTCTCTCTTCCCTTCTCTAAATCTATACCTCATCCTCTCCCTATCTTGATCTCTCTCCACCACTCCCTCGTTCCCTCTCCGTTATCCATCCGTCATTTCCGTCATCTTGGACAGATGACTGAAGGCTAATGACGGGAGCCGTCCGTCGACCGGCGTGGACGACGATGGATGGCGGATTGGGACTAAATCAACAGCTCATCCTCTCTCTCACCTGATCTCTCTATCCCTCTCTTTCTATCAATCCCCCTCTCTCTCTACCTATCCCAATTCTCTCTTTTCCTCTCTCCTATTTTAGGTCATCAGTCTGATAGGATCCTAGGGGGTAGTTTAGTCATGTTAGCTCACAGGGGCATATTAGTCATTTAGTGATTTCTGTATTTCCTTTAAATAGGGATGCCCTTCCTTTAGGAAAACAGCGAAGAAGTACTATTGTCTCCCCTCTCCACATCTAGGTCTGTCCTCCCTCTCTCCCTCAACGATCCCCGTCTTCGTGATCATCTCTACTTCACCGCGTCTTCAAGCGGCTCGTCCTCGGCCGATCTCTACCCCCTGCTCGGCCTCCTCTCCGGGAATTTCTACCTTCTCTCGTCCTCTACCGTCCTTCCGATACTAGCCTAGATCCAGGTTCGTATCACAGTCATATGTCATCCTGAACGGTGACCGAAGACTGATGACGGATGTGACGTTCTCCAGTTATCAGTCCACCGGCATAGACGATGACGGATGACAGATTGGGACGAAACGGATGACGATCCGTCATTCGTCCAATGCTAAGTCTAAGTTCAGGAGGCTGACCTGTCTTAGGATGTACACAGAAAGGGGCCTTGAGAAGATGGTTCATGCGTTTGGAGACCTGTGGGAGAGAGATGAAATGAAATGAGGGGATAAGAGATGGAGAGGATAGACAAAAGAGGGGAGAGCCGCGTACCTCGATATCCAGCCTCGGGTACGTGTAGGAGAAGACGATCTCTTCGACGCAGCGGCGGAGGCCCTTTTCGGCCAAGAGGAGAGCCCATTAATAATTGATCAGCTTATTGGGCCAAGAAAAATAAAAATATTTTTGGAAATCTGAGGAACAGGTGGATTGCATACCTTGTGCTTAGTGGCTTGCAGTGTGTGCTTGAGCTGCTCCCATCGGCCAAGGTTGACGTCCTCCTTGGAGACGGTGGAACGCCGGTTGGAGGAATTCCACCTGTTTCGTATCTCGGATTTGGTTGCTGCAAGGAATAATTTTGTCATTATTTCGTTTAAGAAAATTTCATATTTTCGTATTTTAGGTTTGTGTGTTTATCATTGCCCACAGTCATCAGGGATGAGCTCAAGAATCTTCTCGTATCGTGATTCATCTTCCAGTAGGCTCTGAGCAGGCAGCAGTTCCTTCTCGAAGAAGTCTTTGAGGACATCCTCGTATGACCGTCTACAGAAATGTAAATAAACAGGTAGATAGTACCACTGACAGAGAGAAATATACAATTCTTATGAAAAAAGAGATAAATATATAATATATGGATGGATGGATGGATGGATGAAAGATACACGAAGGTTATCAGAACATTTTTATGTATAGCATGCATATATGTATATATGCCATGCAGATCTGATGTGTTGATGTATGTGAAAGATACTGCCAGTTTATGTGGACAACAGATGCGACCAGTTTTATTTTTCAATTTGTAGGAGCCCTTGGCAATTGAATAAATGAAAGTCTGAGAAAAATAATTTGCTGAATGAAATAATCCTCTAATTTGATTCGTCCGATAAATTGGATTTTAAGTGTGGAATAGATAATAATAAATTTAATGAGAAATTGTATTTTCTTTCCTAATATGTACGCATTCGTGTATATAGGCATGTAAGGATGGATGGAGAAAATGAGATAAATTGAACTTTAGCAGAGCATATGCGGGAATATATGAACGGACGGACAGACAGTGAGATATTGGAAACTTACCTGAACTGACGTAGGAATATATGGATACATATTGATCAAAAATATATATATGGATACATGTATGAATGAAAGGATAGATATTGGAGAAAGAAAGATGCTGGAAATTTATCTGAACATTTGTCTGGGATGGATGGAAGGATATGGAGTGTTCTATTAGTTCACCAGGAGAAACTGAACTTACACTAGAAAAGGATGCAGAGCGTGGCCAACAAAAGATACTTTCTTCAGCCCATTTTCGTTGGCCTGGGATGAACCGGTGAAGAAGAGAAAGGATTGAAAATAAGGATTAAAGATCTAATTCTTTTAACTAAATAATGCAAAAGGATTAATTTCTCACCTTGTAGACGCGCAAATACTCAGCCACCGCTGATCTCTGCTCGTCAGTGAGCCTAAAAATCAAGATAAATTTCAAACAGAAATCAATTATCTCGATTACAGTGGAGCTAAATTTTAGTTTTAGATCTTGTTAATCTGGGACCTTCTAGCTCTAGCATCACAGACCCAGCAGTGCACACCACGGCGGCCGCTAAATACCCAGAGGATGTGATTGAAACCAAAATCATCTGCGCCAGAAATTTTCAATTTATTTTTCTCAAGAAGTAGATAAATTAATACCAACAAAAGTATTCAATTTTTTTAAGAAATGGAAGTCAAACCCCTCAGAGCAGTGTCTATCACTCTGATAGCTGCAGTCATCAGAGGCCAGCAGTCTGAGCAAACATCGGCCCCAGAGCAGCAATAACGAACATCATCGTAATCAGATATATCCTGCATTAAATTTCCGAAGTCCCCTGAAAATATGTATGCATACAAGGCATATATGATGGATGGATGCACGGCATAAATAATATAACAGTTTATGAGAGCATACTATGCATTTTCGCATGTATCCATGAATGCATGTCAGGATGGATTGAGATAATGGAAGATATCTGAACAAATGTACGGTTCGGAGTCAACAATGGCAAGTTAAAGATGATGACGTTGGTGAATCATCATCATCCTCACCATATCCATCCAGATGAGCCCAAGCATGAATGACATTTATGATGAAGACGACTAGTGGACGATGACTAATCATCATCATCATGATCTAGTATTCCGGCTTCAAAGTCGGACCCAAGACATGATGATAAATTTGTCATCTTCACTCGACCATTCATCATCTTGATTGAGGTAGGGTGGCGATGATGGAAATTGATGACAATGACAATGGCCAATTCGTCATCATCTGCCACCCTACTTGTGGTGGAGCAAACTTGTAAACTTACAATATCAAAAACAAGCTCCCGTTCCACAGGCACAAAAACATTGTTGCCAGAGTACGCTTGACGTCTTGAAGGCTGTTGAATATGAGTTTTGACAGATAGAGTTAAATATTTATTTGGGAAGAAAATGAAAAGCAAAATGAGAAAAATATAGGATGGGGCATACGTCGACACTGTAAACAGCACCAAGATCAATCTTGAAAGGACATTTCTCCTTGATCGCATTCTCCATCTCTGTCTCATTGCTGAAGGACTGGAAGCGCACGTATACATCATTACTTAAGGAGAAGGAGAATTCTCTTCGACCGAAGAACGACTGATCACACGCGGGATGCTTCCCATCTGAAAATAAAAGATGAGAACCAGGTAAAAATAACAAATATATATATATATAAAGTCAAAATGAAATGAAAAATGTGTAGAGAAAGGTTACCGTTTCCATATGACATCCACTTGAAGATGTCACCGAACGGAAAAAGCTTTCCTATGAAATGAGTACGCAAAATCAGGTCAAAGAAATCCCAGAACCAATTGAAAAAAATTAATGACGCAATGAAATCCATGAAACAATCATCATGGTAAAAATTTGCAAATTTTTGAGTGTTTAGAATATAGGGCTTATGAAATTATGAAACGCGAACCACGGAATAATAAAAACGCATGACTAAATTTTTGTATCTTCAGAGCTTGAAGAATCATTTGATCATCGCAATGATGATGCTTGCGTGACGTAAATTGTTGCAGATATTCTCTTTCAAACATGACAGATCGATAATTTACGAAGGTACTTTTGAAAAAAAAAAGCCAAGCTCATGCTTTCGGCTAGAATGAAAGTCCCTCCGGGGAAATTCCTGGGGGATTGCAGGTATACATGTGGCGAGGGGGTGAGTATTTAAACATGGTTCGAGTTATAATTCATAAGTTAATCAATGCCAAACATAAGTTAACAACTGCGGATAGATGGTGAGGAGGTGAGATGCCAAATTACTTGAGATTGTCGTCCAGCTTGTGATGGGTGATTGAATTCCCCCAAATTTTAAAAATAATGATCGATATGAAGCTTATAAATTTTTACCATACCAGACAAAAGCTAATAAACTTTCCCGAATCGCGAACAGAAACAGTAACAGAGAGAATATTACCGTAGAAAACCTTGAGATAATCAGGATGAAACCCTTTAACTGACGCGAGGAGATTTCTCGGCACGGGAGAGCAGTCGTCTACGTCCATTTCAGAAGTTCCATTTTGATCATCCTCCCGCGTCATTTTCACAGCGCCACAAATTACTTGATCCGGGGGGGATTCAAATCCTGAAACGAGCATCCGAAAACAACGAAACACATCAACGCAGGGTAGAAATGGACACGGAATTAGGGTATAGCACAGATAATCAACGGAAAATGAAACAAAATCTGAAGTGCGCACCTCTAATCTCCGTTTAATCAAATAAAACGGAAATATTTGATGACAGCTGATCAAATCAAACCGAGAATCGTCTCTAAAAGCCGATTGAACACGCGATCTGTCGATCCCCAGACAGCGGGAACTGGACAGTCGAAGAATGGAGGGAAAAACGAGCAAATTTGGCGGCAAATCGTGTCATCAAACTCCACGATCCAACGGTCAAGATTCGCTGGATATACCTCCATGATCATTTGGGCTGTCTGGGCCTTTAAAACTATGGTGGGCCTACTTCTAAACCTCATATACTAATATTTGTACTATTTAAGAACAGGTGAGTATGATCAGAGAAAACTTGGGTCAATTTTAATCTTTTTTTTCTTGAGTGAAAGTTAAATATTATTAAAATAATTAATCTGTTAGAAAGCGGTCAGGGTACTGTATTCTCTATTGACCAAACCCTTGTTCGAAGGTCTTTGTATTGACACGTTAGGAGTTCTTGATTACTTAAAAAGGAACAGGGACAAGGCGCGAGTTTACAAACAGAAGAATAAGGTTTACGAAGAAAATTAGTGTGCAAGACTGTTTCTCGATGATCTTAGAAGTATATAGATAGATGTCTGTTTTTAGTGGTGGTGGAACCAACCGACGTTTCAAATCCTATTATTTGAGATTGATGGATCATATTGCGAGTGAGAGATGAAAGTTTTTTACCAATTAACATGCTTGATTTTTAATTTCATGACTTGCTTCAAGAAAATGACTTCCTTGGCTTCCAACTGCTTTTTGGATGATAAACTTAGATTATTCAATTAGAGATGGTAGGAAAAACTAGAAACATAGTTTAAACGAGGTTAAAAAAATTAACTGATAAATAGTTATGCAATAGAGACAATCAGCCGAATTTATCTAATACGGGATTGGAATATTGAATTTATATGCAAAATCAAAATTTATCTCTAACCGCTGGATTTTTATTTGAGCTAAATAAGTTTTTCCCCTCTTGGATATTATAGAAGTGCTAAAAATTGTATTGATATCCAAGGTTTGTAAATGAATAAAAGGGAAATCACACGTCAATGTCCTTCCCCCACCCCAGAGTGCATTTGAACATAAAATAATGCATTATATTCTATTAGGATTATAATTCTAGGTCATAGGATCTCCGAGGAACATTCATTGTGCTTTTGAAACTCTAGGGCTTGGGAGTTGTGTTTAGATAGAAGTATTCGTGTGTAATGACCTCCCAAACAAATGCTTTTGATTTTAATCAAGAATAGATGTAAATATGTACTTGCGTAAATGAGTCTAGCTAGTGATCAATGTGCATTATCTATAGTGGAAATGGTAATTAATGGTTTACTATTATTTAAACAGTAATTAACAATATGAGAGGGTTATGTATAAAATAGAAGATAGAGAGACGAGGGAAACACGAGGCAAGAATATGATAATTATTAATAACATCACTTATTAATTTAATAAATAGGAGATAGTGATATGAATGATATTATAAGAACTAGTGGGACAGAGAAGGAAGTGATGGTAATAATATAAGAAGATAAATAAATGGGCATGAGGAGGTATGATCATGGATGGATGGAGGCACGAGGAGGCAGGATCCTGGATTGATGGTGAGATGGCAACGTGTTTGGGTCTAGGGCTTGATTCAAATATATAAAATATTTTTTTTCTAATCAGAAAAAAATGAAACAGATTACAAACAAATATCTAAAACAAATCAAACTCTACGTAGATTTTGAAGAACATTTTCCACCCTTGACTTGCTCCCATAGAGAGTGTTTTGAAATCATTCATGGGTCGAGCCTTTAGATGTAACCACAATACCCAGGCGCCATTGGATCTCCACTTCTTCTTCTCCAATTGTTATTGAAGCCCCCGTAGATCTTTTCACCATGAAGATGCTCTTCTTTTTTAAACGAAGAAAATGAGAAGGAAGGGTTGGAGGGGGTGTGGTGGAGGAGGCTCATCTCTGGTTCGTCTGGGTGCCTAAAATGGTTGCCCTCTCTATTTATACTTTACTTGAAATTTGTCCATAAAATCTCTTTAGTGATTTATATCAACTATGTATCATTTTAGTTAAAAACTTCAAAGGCTCAATAATATTTATTGACAAACTTTAATAATTAGTCATAAAAATATATAGATTATTTAATTAAGGATACATTCAACCCAATCGATAGGTTAAGTTTCCCGCTCGTGGGGTACCAAGCTATACCTCCCTCTCTGGAGGATGCATAGTATCAAATGGACTATCTCACGGAACCTTTATAGTCATCAATTAGTGTATATGTATAATCCTCTGTCCTTGTGAGACTCCCGAATGACTCAAGCCATTGTTTATGGTAAAACCCTTATCTGCCTTTCAGTTAGTACTAATATGTAGTGGAGAACATTGGAGAGCACACTCTTCAGTTTCCTTGCATCATATCAATGAGTTAACTACGTTATCTTCATTTAGTCAATCTCTATTTATATTAAGGCCGGATGATATTGTCTTGACCACTCAATCAACATTGTGTACTTCGTACTTTATTGACCTAAATCCCATTATTATCTCATTATTAAAGAAGCATTAGTCATAGTCAAAACATAATCATCCAAATATGAGATATTGTTATTTGCGTCAGGTGAACAATAGCACGTAAAATATGAGGTTAATTATGGGAAAGTTACACTTTTCATGCATTAAAAATAATATAAATGCGTGTTATCAACTGCCATATGATTGAACATATTTAATCAGATTTACCGATAAAAAATTATTTTAAATAATTTTCTGATTGCATCCTTAAAGAATTTGATTTTTTGACAAAGAATATATTATTGTTATTACATATATTCAAAGAGATATATTTTATTAGTCAAACTATACATTTATTGTATTTTTTATGACGTGGTATTTATTTTATAATGATTTATAGTCTATTTCTTCGGCTTTAATATGTGCCTGCTTAGGGTTCAGTACCAGGTTCGTTTTTACAAGAAAACCAAACCGAAAACCGGACTGAATATTGTTTGGATAAAAATATTTACTAATGTGTTGGTAGTGGGATTTGAAACAGAGTCAAACACCGCTTACCCTAGTGGCTTAAGCCAGCTGCGCTACTCAAATTTGCAGAGATTAATTTAACTAAACTATGAAATAAGCAAAAAATACATTTCTTTTAAAAAATACATAAATATGAAAAATAAGATATGTACACAAATAACATGTGTGAAAATACATAAATACGTAAATCACAAAAAGACATGAATAATATATATATAATATAGATATATGAAAATAACATAAATACGATATTAAAATAAATATACAAATACACGAATAATATAAATACAAAAATACACAAAGGACACGAAGATGTTAATATGCAAATACATAACTACACAAAAATATAAACATCTAGATATGTAATTGTGTAAATACCTAAATATTAAATTATATAAATATGGAGATGTAATATATATATTTATATAAATATATGACTATGTAAATCTATGAAAATGTAAATATATAAAAATGTGCACACATACAGTTTTGCCTTTGATTCTTTAAGGAATCCATGGAAAAATGGAATCTCTTTGTAATACAGTTGTTTATTTAACGCTTTTAATTAGTATTTTCACCTAAATTTTGACTTCGACTTTTGAGCTTCCAATATGACTTTTTTTCAGAGGCATGTGACCAAACATATAGGACTGAAACCGAACTCGGACCGAACTGAGACTGTACCGAAGTTTAGGCATAGGTATAGGTCTTGGCCAAAAACTTATACTGAGACCGAAATTGTGATTCCCTATGCCTGCCACATGTCGCCATTCAATTCGTTGAATGGTGTCAACTACGAGTTTCCACAATGATTATCTGCATTCATCATTGCGAAAGGGCACAATTATGTCATCGCAAATCACGATGGCATAATGTGACAATCATTATCTCACATTAATTTTCTTTTCATTCGCAGGAGTGATGTGGACCAATAGAAAAAAAGAGGTGAGTGGCACACGCATGTACCTCTGCAATTTATTAAAAAATAGAAAAGACTCTGATGCGGCACGCAGATATGTGCGATGCGTCAAGTAATAATAATGGAATATTTTCATGTTTCTGACCTGAATGACATGCCTCAATAGGGAAGGACGTAGTCTGACCAAAGTTTGGTCAAACCAAACCAAATCGGACCGTCGGTAAGCCTTTTTAGGGCTGACCGAACCTTCCAGCCTTGGTCCAGTTCACACATCCAACCAAACCGAAGACCAGCCCTCGCTCTCACCCTCTTTCCCACTCTCGCTCTCTTCCTCTTGCCCTCTCTCACTCTCTTCCTCTTACCCTCTCGTTCTCGCTCCCCCTCTCTCTCTCCCTCTCTCACTCTCTTCCTCTTACCCTCTCTCTCTCTCTCTCTCTCCCTCTCTCACTCTCTTCCTCTTTCCCTCTCGTTCTCTCTCCCTCTCCTTATCTCTCCCTCTCTCTCTCTTTATCCCTCTCTCTTGCTCGTTCGCTCTCCCTCTCTTCTGGACGTTCTCTCTCCCTCTCTCTTGGTTGTTCTCTCCCCTCTCTCTTTCCTGTTCTCTCTCTCTCTCCAACCCTCTCTCTCTTCCTCTGTTTCGGTCTCACTCTCCCTCTTGTTTGCTCTCCCTCCCTCCCTCTTCTCGCCCTCTCGCACTCTCCCCCCCCTCTCGCTCTCTCCCTCTCATTTTCTTTCCATCTCTCTCTCTCTTTCGTCCTCCCTCCATCTCTTCTGCTAGTTATTGCGCTCTCTCTCCTGCTCGTTCTCTCCCCCTCTCTCTTTCTCAGTCTCTCTCTCCCTCCTCTCTCCCTCTCTCTATCCCCCTCAGTTCAGGTCTCCCTCTCCCTCTCGTTCTCTCTCCCTCCCTTCCTCCCTCTCTCCGTCTCTCCCACTCTCCCTCTCTCCCTTTCATTTTCTATCCCTATCTCCCCCTCTCACTCTCTCTCTTACCCACTCTCCCTCTCTGTCACCCCCTCTCCCTCTCCTCTCTCTCTCACCCGCTCTCCCTCTCCATCTCTCTCCCCCTCTCTTTCACCCTCTCTCCCTCTCTTCCTCTCCTCCTCTCTACCTTTTGGAGACCATCTAGCACCGAAGACCGGTCTCAGCTAGCACATGGAGCGTGGGCTGAAGGAGACACACGGCCTTCGCATATTCGGGCCAGTCAACGGGCCCCGAAAGGTTGACATTATCCACGTTCGTGCTTTTATGGTTTCTTTTCATTGTAGGCCGTGTATGTGGGCCAAAGTATTTGTTTGTGTGTTGGACCTATGTAAAAGGACCCATGTGTTAGCGTATTTAGGTTGACGTGTTTGGGCCCAGGTGTGGGCTCTCCATCTAGGGGGGGGGGGGGCTTAGGATCCTCTCATATGAGCCTTATTCCTTTTTCCTGAGGGATAAGTATCTGACTAGTTAACGACTCAAACACCCAACAACCTTTATAGGCCTTCCAAAATAATTATATATATCATCGTATAGATTAATTAATGTTGTAACTATTTAACCCAATCGATAGGTTGAGTCTTCAACACATGGGGTGCCAAGCTACACCTCGTGATCTAAAAGATACAAAGGAGTGTGTATTGACTCACTCGTGGAACCTATTCTTCATCGTTTACCATGTATGTAAAGTCCCTCATCCACATGACGCTCCTTGGAGGATTTAGTGTATGGTCAAATGGCAAGCCCTGATTGGTCATCCGAGTTAGTACTGATGCATTCGACAATCATTAGAGAACTCTTCTCAAATTCGTCTTCCTTGAGTTGTCACCTCTTATACCGAGGGTGAACGATCCCATCTTGATTACTCAATTGTCTTCGTGAACTTCTTGATGCACCAAAACTAAGAACGTTTAGAATCTCGTGATTAGAGACTTGTTGGCCATAGTCAAAGTACAACCGTTTATCCACACGACATCTTCGGTGTCTCACGTCTAAGGACCGCTTGCACAACCGTGATGTGAATCAACCTGATTGACAATTCAGTATAATACTATATATGGATTTGTACGGATCAATTCAATAAACTATTTCCACTAAATAGCATCCGCTATCTATCCTTGGTGTCTCCACACTAATGGCTACGGGAATGGACATACTCATCATATGCGTGAGGCTAGATAGTGTTATTCTATCAGGATACTTCGATGTCCTTCTTGCGTATCCTTTAAATATGAATATTTAGAACACATGCTTAAAGACTAGTGATCTTTGTACTATGATCTTGTCATAATTCACTAAGTCCTATCATGTATTCATGAACTTCATTATAAGCATCACACATGCACTATAATGAATATGTTCTATTAATGAACATGAAACGAGATGTGGAATGTGTGATTGGCTTCCTGGCCACATATATTTCCATCACTCATTTCATACCTAAATAAAATAAGTCATCCTTTGAAGTGTTTATGAAGTAAAAAATATGTGAGAATGAGTAACGATCATAAAAATAAGGCAACGCAGTGCCACGTCATGCAATGCTAAAATGAATTTCATTTATTTATCTTTTCCTTGAAATGTGCAATCTTAGAATACGAGGCAATCACATCAATGATTAATAGCTTAAAATTGGAGTACTTAACCGAAAACAAACAAAGAGTAAGTGTCAACGCCAATGATGAGAAGAGAGAACAAATGAACTACTATAATTGGTCAAACTTCAAAGCTTGATATCTGATAATCCAGAGGTCCGATTGAGTTGATGTTTCATGAATGCTTTGTTTTCACGCCCTCTTTCCATCCATAACTTGTGATATATAAATAGAGGTGCTGATCACTATCAAATTCATCTTTAAACATGCTACCTACGTATGTGGCTGATTTATAGTTTAGTGAGTTTTTGATATCCATCGTGTGTTCTTTGTGCCCTTCGTGTGAAGCAAGAAGCAACATAAAGAGGGGAATCTTACTGCACTCGCAAATCACCATGATCCTAGAGAAATGTAAGGATCTATTGTAAGCGTCTTCGCCTAACGTTCTTCTTTCTTGACATCATCGTCGGCTTAGATTTATTTCACTTTCACATCTCACCGTCACATCACCTCCGTATGTTTTCTAAATCCCACCTTACCACACGACGTTGTCTTATAGTAAACTTACTCATCATTTACTATATTCGACTTGATCTGTATCTCACTCCCGTTATTCTTCGTGTTATGATCATTTCATTCTCGCATTCACTCGATACTCTGAAATCATAATTAACACTTTCTACTAACTATTATCCTTAGTTTAATATCATTACCTCAGCTCACATTTTCTCGTCACTCAATTTTGTAATAAGTACGCATCTCATCTCATCTCAACAATCACTATATTAAGAATATTCAATCCTCAAGCACCGTTCCACGTGGCGATGATCATTACTCCTCACTGGCTAAGCCTTACTACGTGAGTACATGTTTTATGTTTTTATTGAATAATCTTAAAAAAAATGAAAAATTAAGCCTCTAATGTTGAGCTTATCAACTATGCCTGAATTTTAATGTGTCAGTCAAACACTGCCATTTTGTTTTTTCTTAGATATATACTTCCCTTTATTCAATCGTAGCACTTAGAGTATTGTTCCCTTCTACAACAGGCACAAACTAACAATAAAGCAATTAACCTGAAATCCCATTTTTCTCAAATCCATGAGAAAGATATTTGATGGGGGAACTAATGGTGCAATAGAACGGCTAATGTGAATGAATGACTTGTGTAATGGAACATCCGGCACAATGGAACAGAATAACACGTATATCACACACTTTAATTTATTTTTAGATATTTTGGTTTGAATATTTTTTTCCAAAAGATTCACATGGAATGCTATAAAGTGCCCCTTCATTGGACAACGATGAGATATGATACATCTTTTTGATAAATATCAGATTTCATCATTTGAGCAATTTGTCTCATAGAGTTGCCTTCAAATCACCGTAGTTCTGACAAAGGAACCACCCCTACATTGTCTTCCTATCGCTGGCTCATGTATATCTTATATTCCCCTCGCCTTTAACGAGTATGTCTCCCAATTTACACCTTCACACTATTTGCCTCTATTAAGCACATTACCTCGCCTTTGTATTGCTCGGGTTCTATGGCCTTGATTGATATTTAAATAAATTGATTTTCGTGACTGGAAGATGAATAATGTAATTTAAATATCATTTAAAAAATATTATCAAATCACTTGTGTAGGGATTAGACGTGTTTTTCTCAATTTCCTAAAAAAGACATGCTGACATGTTCATCCTCTATGTGTATATAGGTGATCCTTGGTGCATCAAATCTCTTCTATCTTTTTGAGTCTTATTCTTGTTCTATTGTTGTAGCTATGTAGTTCCTATCACATTGAGAATGGAGAGGAGAAAATGGGAGAATGTTGAGTAAGGATATGACCCTGAAAAATTGTAGTGTATGTGATTTTTTTTTAGAGTCGTCCCCTATTTATAGTAAGTGAGATTGGTCATAAAGGCCGATGAATTTAAATTAATCTTCCGATGCCCAAATACCATTTGCATATCACTATCTAGGCCCATGTATTAGTCTAGTCAACAATTCCAATAGCCTAACACCAATTTTTGATCTTCCAAATTCGATCAACTACAATGAAATATAGATGAATTAATCATATATCAATTATGCCCACTCCATATGCTGAGGTTCTACCTTGTGGGTTGGCATAATAGACCTTGTGGTCTCGAATATACAAATAGTGTATTGACTAATTCATATAACTTGTTTGTCATTGGTTATCATATACATATAGTTCATCATGTGCTTGATGCTTTTATGATGATTTAGGGAATGGTCCACTACCAAAGCCTAATCGATCATCTGAATTAGTACTATTGTGTTCAAGATTATTGGATAAGTTTTCTTCGATATTACATTGCCTCGACTGAGTACTTCTTCATGTCGTCTTCTTAAGCTATCTCTTCGTATAACAAGGGCGAATGATCTAATATTAACCAATCAATTATGTCTTGATATTCTTGACACTCCTAAATTAGGACTACTAGAATTCAATGAATAGGAAGTCACAGGTTAGAGTCAAATCAAAATTATTATTTCAATTATGTCAATGAATAAGAATTCACCTGATTAAAAGTTTGACATAATACAATTCAAGGATCCATACAAATCAATTTAGTGAATTCTTTCTATCAAAGATTGCCCATTATCTTCCTCACTACCCTCATACTAATGGCTACTAAAATCGACCATACTCGTCATATGAACGAGACTATGTAGTGATATTCTAAATGGATATTTTGATATCCTTATCGATCATCTATCTAATAGGAATATTTAGAACATGATCCTAAGGACCTGTGATCTTTGTATTATGATCTTATCACGATGGACAAGATGTGGAATGTGTGGTTGGCTTGTCTCCCACATGTATATCCATCACGACCCGCCATCACTAGAATGTAACAGAACAACACCCACCATTCACAATTGCACACTCACCCATCCCTCGGCCATCCATTTGCAGCAGCCTGATCATCAACAACAATCACATTATCTGTGTTCTCCATCCACCAATGTTGTCACTGCCTTGGCCTTCTCGTTCACATTGTCACTGCCGTTGTCTTGTCATCATCATCTTTGTTGTCACGTCCCCCATCGCCACACTCATCCCCTTCGTCGCCATCATCGATATCCATGCCACCATAGCTGGAAAGCTCACTCACTAATACTGCTAACCAGATGTAAAGAGAAGAATGAAAAACAATGAATAAAAAACACACCTCCTTTGGAAAAACAAAGTTCCACACATAGCCCTTACAAGCGAAGAGGGAAGGGGTACGAGATGCTAACAAACTCCTGACCGGAGTCCTTGCATGAAATGTTGCAGCTGCATGCCGTTATGATCAACCCTACAGATTGGAAAACAGAAAAACAAAACTCGCCCAGGACTATCCTAGGCAGAAGAATCCGTCAACAAGATTGTTATTGCTTGTCCCCGCTGAAGCTTGACCACCCCATCAGTCTCCTCCCCGGTCTAGCTTCTCCCTGTGTACATCCTTGACTCCCAGGCACGTTCTCATTTCTTCAAATCTCAGTATTCCTAGTGATTTTGTGAACATGTTTGCCAATTGGTCTTCAGCCTTCACATTCAACTGAGGTCAATGTGCTTCATCCGACTGTGATGCACTGGGTTCTTGCTCAGTTTAATAGTTGATTTGTTTTCCAAGAGTAGCCTCATAGTTCTTACTTCAGTTTCTCTTAGTTCACTGATGAGCCGATTCAGCCACACACCCTGACAAGTGGCTGTGGTAGCAGAAATATATTCTGCCTCGCATGACGATAATGCCACTGATTTTTTGTTTCTGAGTGGCCCAACTGATTATTGAATCACCAAGGAAAAGTACCCGCCCATAAGTGCTTTTGCGATCTTGCTCATCACCAACATAATCACTATCACTATAGCCTTTAAGTTGCGCCTTTGTTTGTCATTTCACATAGACTAATCCATAGTTAATAGTACCTCTCAGGTGCCTCAGAATTCGCTTTATGCTATGAGATGTTATGATGCAGGATGCTCCATGAACTTGCTCAAAAATCCTACGTAGAAACTCAAATCACAACAAGTATGAGTCAAGTACCTTTGACTTCCAATGAGACTTTGAAAATAGGTTGAGTCAACTGATGAATCATTTTTTTGACTAAACTTGACTCTTGCTTTGAGAGGAGTGTGCACTAATTTACAGTCACTCATTTTTGCAAAACTCAGGATAGTCTCTGCACATGTGCTTTGAGACATAGCAATCCAACCTTCTTCTTGACAGACTCTTATGACCGAATAGGAACATAGGAGCCCGAGATCACGTATCTCAAAGTAGTGCTTCATCTGTCTTTTGAACTCACTGATGTCACTTTCTTCTCCTCCTGTGACAAGAAGATCATCTACATACACCTCGATGATCAGGGGAATTCTGTCTGAAAACTTCAGATAAATAGCATGTTCATACTTGTTATTTCTGAACCCAAGAGAGACAAGACAATTGTGCAATTTAAAATACCATGCATGAGGGGCATGCTTGAGCCCGTAATGCGCCCTTCAACTTCAGGACATAGCCTTCCTTTCCCTCCACATCTCCATTTAAGAATGCTGATTTCACATCTAGATGGTGTAATAACCATCTATTTTGAGTTTCAATGGCAATCAACACACGAATTGATTCAAAACGAACCACTGAACCAATTACCTCATCGTAATCAATGCCATGTTTTTGAGAGTAGCCCTTGATAAATAATCTTGCCTTATGTCTCACTACATCTCCGCGAGCATTTCTCTTAAGCTTGAAGAGCCATTTAAGCCTAATTGGCCTGCAACCGTTGGGGGTAAAACCAATTCTCATTTATAATTTCAATCAATAGCTTCCATCTCTTCCGCCATAGCCATCTTCCATTCTTCCTTCTGATATGCTTCTGCATAAGTCACAAGTTCTTCAGCTGACACCATACATTCTTCTGAGTTTGGTGCAATTTTACTAGTTCATCATAGAGCTGAGTAAGTGACTTGCATTTTCCAGGTGGGCTTTGCTCAGAGTCTGATGATTGGGCAAAGGTGAGTTCTCTGGCCTGAGAACGACCTTCTTCATCTTCAGCTTTTGAGGAGCTTGGCTCATCCTCTGCAGAATTAGTAGAACTACTTGGAAAAAATGTGAGTTCAAAAATGTACTCACCTTTGTTTTTCTAATTCCATTGTGCATCCTCTTCAAAGATAACATCCCGGATATGGACAATGCTAAGCATTGGATCAAAGCAACGGTAGGCCTTGGAACCTACCTGATATCCCATGAAGATCATAGGAGAGCTGTGATCTACAAGCTTCATTTGTGGAGTCTTGGAGCATTTCACATGCACAATTGAGCTACGATCTACAAGCTTCATTTGCGGAGTCCTAATGCATTTCACATGCACAATTGAGTCAAACACTCGTAAGTGTTCAATCGATGGCTTCCTACCTGTCCACTTCTCATATGGAGTCAACCCCTGCAAGCTGCGAGTAGATGAGCGATTAAGGAGATAGAAAGACTGCTGCATTAACAACTTCTCCCCATAGTTCTTGAGGTAGGCTCTTTTCTTTAAACATGCTCCGGACTAGGTACATTATAGTCCGGTTCTTTCTCTCTACTACTCCATTTTGCTGAGGAGAGTAGGGAGCAGTCTGCTGATGCTTGATGCCCTGTGAGTCACAAAACGACTTAAAATCTGCTAAATTAAACTCTCCAATTCTCTCACTCCTGAAACACTTCATTTTTGTCCCTTTTTCAGCCTCGGCCATACATTTGACCTTCTTGAAGTGACTTAGTGCCTATGACTTTTGCTTCAACATGGCAACCCACATTAGCCTTGAGAAATCATCCACAATTAGGAGAAAATACCGACTTCCCCCTAATGTGGGTGGGCTGATTGGATCACATATATCTGCATAAACCAACTCAAGAGGTGCATTAGCTTTGTAAATTGAACTTGTTTTCCAACCAAACAACTCCGACAGATGTGATCATGCACATTGATAAGTGGTAGTCCCTCCACTAGCTATTTAGTCTACATTTCTTTTAAAGAATGATAATTCAAGTGACCATACCTCAAATGCCAAAATCGACTTGAATTATCATATGTCTTCGCAACAAGACAGTCTTCTGCCATTCTGAATTTGAGCAAGTAGAGTTGTCCTTGTGTGCGATAAACTTCAGCTAGGAGTGCGCCATCTCGATCATAGATTTTCAAACAACCTCCTTGCGTAATCATCTTGTAGCCTTCTTCATCAAGTCTCCCTAGACTGAGGATATTAGCACATAACTTAGGAACATAGAGAACATTACCAAATTGGATGCTCTGTCCATCTTGCCCAATAATGTTTATGCGGCCTCTACCATTAATTTCAACTCTGTGAGTTGTCCCCAAATTTCACAGCACCAGCTGCAGAATCATCAAGCTTCGTGAAGAAATTCTGATTCCCAGTCATATGATTTGTAGCGCCTGTATCTAAGTACCACATATGAGAATGTTGATGATCAAACTCAGAGCCTTGCTCTGCGCTTCTTCTACATCCATCAGAAGAGATGAAGTAATTGCTGCCTAGGTAGACGAGGTTGCTGCTGTCGTTGCCGGAGTGGACTCAACCACATAGGCCCGATCTTCTCTCTCCCTTTTTGCACTGTGGCATTCATATGCAAAATGACCATATCTTTGGCAATTATAACATTGAATACCAGACTTATCAAATGCTTTCTTCTCTTTGTCTTCATCAGGCGACGGAATGCGTCCTCAGCCTCGACCTCTTCCTCTTCCTCTACCATGGTCGCGATGACGTCCTCTTCCGCGGGATGAGGACTCCTCCCCAATTGACAACTTGGCTTTGCTGAGCGCCTTGTCCAGTAAGGCCTGCTCCTCTTCATGAAACTCCCGCTCTTTGAGCCGTAACTCGTGAACGGTGAGTGAGCCTATGACTTCATCAAGACTCACTAATACTATTAACCAGATGTAAAGAGAAGAAGGAAAAACAGTGAACAAAAAACACAACTCCTTTGGAAAAACGAAGTTCCACACATAGCCCTTCATATAGGGCGTACAAGCAAAGAGGGAAGGGGTACGAGATGCTAAGAAACTCCTGTCCGGAGTCCTTGCATCAGACGTTGCAGCTGCATGCCGTTGCGATCAACCCTGCAGATCAGAAAACAGAAAAATGAACTCGCACAAGACAGTTTACTTTTTCTAAATGAAGCTGGACCACCCCATCAGTCACCACCGCTGCAGATTTCCATCCTGCTTCACTTTTTCTAAATTTTAATTTCAGTTAAGTTGAGGCTATAAAGACAGTTTAAGGATTTAAACTAATTTTTTGGTGAAGACTCCATTTGTTCCAATCAAAACAAAAAAATTAAACTTCCTAATTGATTGGACACCCAAAAAGGAAATAAAATAAACGCAAAATCAAATCCTGAATAGGCAGGTGTTCCTAGGATGTCAATCAAAGGCAGGCGACTGAGAAGAACCAACCAAACTTAAACTTGATGGGTCGTCGTATTTTCTCTTCCCGCCAAGCTTTCGATTTGTTCTAGAGGAGTTGATACCCAGCAAACCCGATTCTCCAGAAACCCATTTATGCGGGGTGAGGAGTGAGGACTGTTCTTGATCTCAGCGGGGAAGGAGACCATTGAGAATGGGGATACAGGGCCTCCTTCCCATGCTGAAATCTATCATGATGCCAGTGCACATTCGAGATCTCTCCGGGCAGAGCGTGGCCGTCGATACTTATTCATGGCTTCACAAGGGCGCCTTCTCTTGCAGCAGAGAGATCTGCAAGGGTCTGCCCACATCCAGGTTCAATCAAAGTTTTTTTTAAAGTTTCCTTTGATCGTTTCTCTTGATGGGTTTCTTGGCATTTCAATGTTCTTCCGGAATTTCGATTCCGCTCGTAGTTTTTCCTTCCCAATGTGTAGCATCAAACCCATTTTGAGACGTGGTTTTTTTTTCTTTGTTCATTGTTTAGAATAGTATTATTGACAGAAACTAGTGCATTGATCCACATCCTTCTTTCTTTGTTTTCTCTCATTTAATTTTCCCACTATGAGATTAACTTTCAACTCCTTTTTTTCTCTGATTATGGAAAGTTTCACCTGACCTTTTCTCTCGATGGGTTTCTTGGCATTTCAATGTTCTTCCCCTATTTCGATTCGGCTTGCAATTTATCATTCCCAATGTTTACCCTTAAACCCATATTGAGACGTGACTTTTTTTGGGTTGTTCATCGTTTAGAAGATTGCTTTAGCAATGTTGGTTTGATAATATTGACAGAAACTAGTGCATTGATCCATGATTTTATACGTGCCCATATTCTTCTTGGCTTGTTTTTCTTTCATTTAATTTTCCCTCAATGAGATTGACTTTCGCCTCCTTTTCTTGTCTGATTATGGAAAGTTTCCCCTGATCTTTCCTCTTGATGGTTATTCCGGAATTTTGATTCCGCTCTTAGTTTTTCCTTCCCAATGTATACTATCAAACCCATTTTGAGACGTACCCTTTTCTCTTCGTTTATCGTTTAGAATTTTGCATTACGTCCATTGCTTTTGCAATGTGAGAGAATTACTATCGACAGAAAGTAGTGCACTGATCCATGATTTTATTCATGCCCATATCCTTCTTTCTTCATTTTTCTTTCGTTTATTTTTTCTTCAATGAGATTAACTTGTTTCAACTCCTTTTTTTTCTGGGCTTAATGGGCCAACCAACTGATAGGATCCTAGGGGGTAGTTTCGTCATGTTAGCCCACAGGGGCATTTCAGTCATTTAGCTATCACGGTATTTCATTTAAATATGGATGCTCTCCCTTTAGGAGGGCAGCCAAGAAGAAGAATGAAGTAGTGTTCTTGCCTCCCCTCTCCTCATCTAGGTCTGGTCTCCCTCTCTCCCGCAATGATCCCTGGCCTTTGTGATTGTCTCTACCTGACCGCGTCGTCATGCGGCTCGTCCTCGGCCGATCCCTACACCCTCTGTTCGGCCTCCTCTCGGATCCTTCCCATTTCACCTCTCTACCCCGGGAACTTCTACCTCACCTCGTCCTCTACCCTCCTTCCAATACGAGCGTAAATCCAGGTTCGTATCACTGACCCACTCTCGAGGTCGGTGGGGTTAGTTGACCAAGGGTCAGGTCGGCTCATGCTACCCTCTGTCTCGTAGGCAGATGGTGATTCGTCATCCATTCTAACCTCTACCGTCATCAGTTAACCGTCCTCACCTCGAGAACGGAACAAATGCCTTCATGCCTTCCAGTCCGTTCCGTCCCATTCTATCTTTGGGTGCAGGTGATTTACTTTAAGTTTATGTTAAGTTTGGCAAAAATTAATCATGTATAGATTTTGGCACGGTTAGATTGAGGAGAAGTATGACTGAAATTTTACTTGGTAGAAGATAATTGACATCTTCTCTCACTATGTTTTCATCATGCCAGGTATGTGGATTATTGTATGCACAGAGTGAATCTGCTGAGGCATTTTGGGGTTAAGCCCATTCTCGTTTTTGATGGAGGGCTTCTACCCATGAAAGCCGATCAAGAGGCCAAACGTTTAAGGTATGAACTCATTGGGGGGTTTTATTTATCCTGAAGCCGAGTTCATGCTCAATTAGCTGCTCATTAACCTGCTCTAATCACCCCAAAGTTATAGTGCCCGATCGTCTGGGCCGGGGACGCTGGACGGTTTGAGATGGTTTTCGTCCCATCCCACTTCCCATTTTTTGGGGTTGCCTCAAACCATCCCGTCGAGAACCGTCCCGTTTGAAACCGTCCAGTAGGGAAGTAAGTGTCCCCCTGGCGTCCTGACGTTTTAAATTTTGATTATAAATCATAAAATAAATTTTTAAAATACATTCATCCCTCTCGACCAACGCCAGACTGGATGATTTTTTCGTCCCAAAACGGAAAAACTGTCCCTTCCTTCATCCAGCGGACGAAGGCCTGCCTTGTCCTTTGTTTGGGGCCCTCGACGGGTTGGATTTTCATCTGCGTCTCTGACCGTGCACTCTAACCATAACTAAAACTTAATGGATGATGAAAGGCATAATTAATATTTTAATCCCTCTGGATCTCTCTTTAAAGATTTTTGGCTTTAGGTTGCATAACCATTATATAAGTGATATGATGAATTTAACATCCCTGACCTTGGCCTTATTCTTATACAGAGTTAATATTCATAAGCAACTCAAAATATTTGGAGAGAATTTTTTCTCCGTATTTTTCAATCCCAATAAATATTTCTGATACTCTCATCATCTGTTACTCAAGAATGAATTGAACTTTATTAGCTATAAGCATTGATTTGGAAATATAACCAAATTCAGGGATATATTTTTTTAAGCAGCAGGGCATGAATTTGTCTTTTATTCACATTTCAATTTTCTATTCTATATTTGGGCATCATTGGTCCAGGTGCTGCCTAATTTTTATGTCATCTATTTTATTTGCATAGAACACGAAAGGAAAATCTGGAGCGTGCGATTGAACATGAATCAGCAGGCAACACATCAGCTGCGTATGAATACTACCAGAAAGCCGTGGACATATCGCCATCCGTCGCGCACCATCTTATACAGGCAAGTACGAGATTCATCGCTCGTAAATTCACGCCTTTCTTTTTCTTTTACTTCGTTCCGCACTTTTTTCTTCACGCTGAAGATTCATCTTCGTTGACTTCGTCACATTCAACGTTCTTTCAGTAGTCAACCCCCTTTATTTACTAAAAAGGATTTTAGCAAATTGGGATCTATTTATTACTTATAGAGGCTCTCTCATATGGAGAGATTCTTAAATTACAGCGTTTTAAATTAATTAAAAAAACTCAACGAGGAACGAACTTAAAAAATAAGTTTGGCTGTGTCTGGCTGCTACCTCGGGTTCATATTTCCAGAATCTCACTTTTGCAGGTATTGAAAGAAGAAAAAGTGGATTATATCGTCGCGCCTTACGAAGCCGACGCACAGATGGCATTTCTGATCATTCAGAAATTTGTTGACGCTGTCATTACCGAAGACTCGGATCTGATTCCCTTCGGCTGCTCGAAGGTTGGCTACTCCCGCATATCGTCTCTTATCCTATGTTTCCGCAAAATAACTGGTCTAATTTCTCAAGATTTTGTGGGCAGATAATATACAAAATGGATAAGTTCGGGCAGGGAGTAGAGTTTCGATGTTCTTCGCTTGGTCAAAATAAGGAGTTGAATTTCTCAGACTTCTCCCAGCAGATGTTTCTCGAGATGTGCATTCTAAGCGGTTGTGATTATCTACCGTCGTTGCCCGGCATGGGTCTGAAAAGAGCTCATACTCTTATTCAGAAATTTAGAAGCTACGACAAGGTACTTGACGTGCATAAGTTTAATAGCATCAGGTTGATCACCGTTCTTCGGTGATCTTCTCTATTTTCTTCGGTTTTGAAAAGAGCTCATACTCTTATTCAGAAATTCAGAAGCTACTTATTCAACTCTTATTAAACTTATTCAGAAATAAGTTTTATTCGAGTTCTCTGAGACAATATTTAAATGGAAAAATGCTTATTCAAAGTGAAACTTGCATTTCAAGGTGATCAAACACTTGCGGTACAGCGGAGTGTCGGTTCCTCCTCTATACGAGGAGAATTTTAAGAAAGCTATATGGACTTTCAGGCATCAGAGAGTTTACCACCCACAGCTCGAAGACATTGTGCATCTCTCTGCTCCTCCCGACCTCGTCGACGACGTCGACTTTTTGGGCCCATATCCTTTATAATCGAGCTGTAGTGTTTTTGGCCTTTCCCCCTGTTCATAAGCTTAAGTGTTAATCTTAACTGGGCTCCACACCGCTACATCAGAATATTGTGAAAGGTATTGCTGAAGGAGATATAGATCCTCTCACCAAACTTCCATTCGAGGTATGATAAACCCCAGAAGTTTAATTTTCTCAGCATATGGAAAGGTTTCTTGACGTAATCATGACAGGTCCTATTGTGTTTTTCCTTATCAGGGGGAGATAATTCATGCTACATTTGCGCCAAAGAAACCATACTCTCTCATTGAGAATAAGCGAACGAGTGAAAAGAAAAGGCTCGATTTGCCTGTCATTAAGAATGTCCTGACCAATTACTTTTGTATCCTACTGCACTGTTCTTATTATTTTTCATTTATCATGCTGACTATAAAAGTGTTTGAATGTGATGATCAGATCAAATTGTTTTTCTTGTTTCCTTGACAAACAAAAAACAAAGGTTTGGCTTCTATCGAAGCCAAGAGAAAATACAAGGCACCCAAAGTGATGTCTAGTACAGAAGAATCTCTTTCCAACAACAAACGTCTTCCTCTCC
The DNA here is from genome assembly GCF_029677425.1 of Wolffia australiana. Taxonomy (NCBI): domain Eukaryota; kingdom Viridiplantae; phylum Streptophyta; class Magnoliopsida; order Alismatales; family Araceae; genus Wolffia; species Wolffia australiana. The sequence continues at coordinate 24,276,553 of NC_135835.1, read as the reverse complement.
AAAAAACTACAGAAGAATTCACACTCGATACTGTTGATGAAGATAAAGATAAAAATAACAAGGTTATTCAGAAACCAGACTTCCTTTCTATTCTTTCTTTTTTTTTTTCCTTCTCCCACACCTGGCTAAGTCTCTCCGAAATTTTCTCCCTTTTAACAGGCTATTGCAATTTGCAATAAGAGGGTTCGCACGTCGAAGAGCATTTATTTTTCCAAGGAGCAGAAGGATGTCACACTGCAGGAAGGAGAGTCCGTTGCAATTGCGGTTCCTTTGAAGAAACCAAGACTCTCTGCCCATGCTGGAAATGATAATGTAAGTCTCTAATGAATAGTCGTTTCTGTTTGAAGTATTTTTCCTTTTCTCTGAGTCCCTTGTTTCTCTGGGGGGAACGTTCAACTTGCCATAGGGGAGGAGGCCTTCTGTTCAAGATGCAAAGACAAGTCCGCCTGCTCCTTTGTTTGGTGAGTGCCAGTCTTGGTTGTCTCTGTCTAAGGCAAGCTTCTATAGGGTTCGTAAATAGACATGGAATGAATTGGATGTGTATCTGTCTCTGACAGAATTTCCTGAAGAAAAATGAATGAATTTCTTCAGGAAGAGATGCACGTTGGATGAATGTTACTTGATTTTTTTTCTGAATCTGCGGATCTTTGATGGGGTTGACAATGATACCGAGGAGGCGGCCTGGACTGTTATTGATGGTTGATGACACCGTGAACGTCACATCAACATCCCATCGTCGTGTTGACGATGTTATTGACGTTGACGAGGAATGCCATTGTTGCTTACGGCTTGATGACTTTATTGACAAATCATCAAACAGTCATCACGTCACACATCAACAAAGGTCGATGATGATCACCGTTTTTGATATTCCTTCTGTCATGAAGAAATGTTTTTCAATTCCAGAATTATACTTGCCTTTGTCAGATGCTCTATTGAGCATTGTGTGAGGTTAGATTTGGCAGGAAATGAAAGCAATGCGGAGGACAGGCAGAGTTCCCGGTGCGACATCTCCCATATAGATCGATATACTGGCATAGCGGAGAAGTCAATGGAGAAGTTCATTGCCGTGATGGCTTCCTACCGCCACATTCCGTCTGGCTCTCGTGCCAGCGGGCTCCGTCCGCCGCTGAGAGACATCAAGAACATGAACACTATCAGGTATATTCAGATGCTATATGAAGCATCCATCTATCTCTTTCTCTCTAAAACAGCCACCGTTGTCTATTCCAGCAGGTCGTCGATTTCTCGCGAGTAGCCATTAAAAAGGAATGATTCTGTTGTATTTAAGCTGCGGCCGGTGTAACAATTCCAGAGACTCTTTGTAAGTGACCTTCTTGTTAATCAATGGAATTTTGGTGAAAACTTCAACCTCCTTGCTTTGTAATCATAGTTCTTTGGATACTGTTACACAGAGGCTTCTAAATTACTCTCTATGTCTTTGTAACCTGGTATAGACCTTAGTGAACCGGGCCATACCGGTTCAATGCTATATTCTTTCTTTTTTTTTGAAGAAATTAGGGAAGACCACCGGCTATTTTCTTTCTTTTATGTCTCTTATTCTGGGCCCATTATGAGTTACTGATAATGGGCCCAACCCTTGTAACTGGTATTTATGCCAGACCCTAATTTGGGATGAGTAAGTTTTCTTTTCCAAGCCATATAAAGTCTCACGAGTCGCTGCAAAATCTTACAGACATGTTGCTGGTAAATATGTCTGTAATTCCAAGGGTGACGTATCTAGTGATTTGTTATGGTAGTTGGTCCAAGTCTGGGTACAGGTATCAAACTATGTCAGATTGAATGCAGCTCAGTTGATGAATAAAGCGCTCTAGGCACATAATTTAAATAATAATTTTAATTGAATGGAATAAATTTAATTGTTCTAAAGTTGGGGAGAGCAGAAACACACCTCGGCGGCAAAAGTAGCTTTTCCTTGTATTTGTATGTGCAAGTTCATCTCAATGTCCTTCAGAATCCGCCCTTTCTGAGGCAACGTTGAGACGGTGGTCTTTGCAACTTAATGCAGACGTAGACGTAGTGGGAATCTGGGTCTTCCGGAGCAAAGCCAGGAGGAAGGAGGCCCTTTTCAGTCAGAGGAACAGGTTCTGGCGCTGACCTTCTTGACGAGGATCCGCAATCGCCCAGCCTCCGAAAACCTGGTCGAGCTGGTGAAAAAGGCCCAAATTTTTTTTTAAAAATTACTTTGTGGCCATAGCACTCTGTGCAAATAAGTAAGCACCGGGATGGGCTACCGATCGGTAGAGTGTTGAACGATCATTGATCAGAATTTTAATTATGGTCAATAGATAATATGATTGACTCCTTTGATCTTCCTTGATCGATTTGACCCAGAAGAGGATCGAATCAATAGAGCAAGATCATCTAATTTTTTTAAATAAAAAGTTTAACTGCTTTCTGCTCTCTCTCATACGATCAATCATGATCGATATTTATCTTTCATTGGTCATCAGCCCAAATAAATTAATACCCCTCTGAGTCTTGGGAACCGCAGCTTATTCCATTTACTGGGCTGATCGGATGGAATAGTTGAATTGATAGGACGGATCGCCCGATCAATCATAGATAGCCTTTTGATCTGATCAATCTACTCGGTCTGATCTCGATTCGGCCGATCACGATCAGGGTCGTTTGATCAGATCAAGATCTCGATCCGACTGCCAGACTCCTAAAAAGCACCGGGCAATTTTAAAATGAAAAAGATAAAAATAAGAAAGCCGTATTTAGCTTGCAGCGGCCTAAAGAACTAGCATCATTTTCATCTCACAGCAACCAAATTGATTCATAGAGGCAATGACAATATAATAAGAAAAATTATCTGTTCCGTTCTCAATATCAATAGCATAAACGGGATTCAAGACGTAAGTCAAACAGAATCAAACGTACTCTACTGCGTAAAGAGGTTCATCTATCAAACATTTTTTTTTTAAAAAAAAGGAGTGCTGGAACTCACGTAATATGTACAATAATATCTTCCAGGAGCGTCCATCTTTGGTCAAATGATGAATTCTGAGTGAAGGTTCACCGTACGTTATCTGTAGAAAGCCAGATTTATTCAGCTTTCATCTCATAGTTCGCGATCATGCAATTTAATTCTTATTTTCGGATACATACCAACATGTAAACCCCTCCAGGTTTAAGCACCCTACACATTTTGGCATCGATTAGCATAAATAAACCTCTTTCCTTTGAATAATTGGAATATATCGAGCAAAAAAATTACTTCAACACTTCTCATATGCAACCTGTTCACTTCTCTCAACATTTGGAATGCACTTATTTGAGCGTATATGCCACACTGGCATAAAAAAATCCATTAGATTCGTCCGGTGTTGCGCCAACAGCAAAGTTCATAATTTAAACTTGTAAAATTTAGTTCCATACCATTAAAGAATCCAGAGTTCCTACAAAACAATAAAAAATAAATTGACATTATTTTGAGGAAAATGAAGTTTAATAATCTTGAAAGACCAATTCGACAACGCTCACCTTTGTCAATTACGCAGTCAAATGATCTGTCGGGAAAGAAACTCATGTCTCTAACATCCATCTGCACGTCTAATGATTGTGAAGGGCCTCAGCAACCAACAATGGTTTCCAGATTCTACGTGTTTTAAGTGTAGTAACGAAATTATGATATTCGATAAAAATTCAGAAAGGATACATTTCAATCCCGGAGTGTTGCAATATTTCTTCCTCATCATTTCAATCACAATCGATGAAATGTCAATATTAATGATTTCCTCGTAACCATCCAGTACCATGTGCTCCGACATAGCTGCGAGATAAAGCCGGTCAACATTAGCAACTAAATTATTAAATGAGAGATGTGGAGTTTCTTGACTCAATATTTAGCTCGATCGAATATCTAAAAGACGAAAAAATGTGTATATATATATATTTTTTTGAAGAAATTTGTATATATATATATATATATATATATATATATATATATATTCACGTCGCATGAGATATGATCGTCTTCGTGCAACCATCTTCAATTCAGGAAATGTAGATTTTTTTTGAAGAAAGTTCAGGAAATGTAGATAAACGGCAAATTAATAGAGTGCTAGTGCTGGAAGAAAAAATAAATCCCGAAGCTTCGTGAAGCGCGTAGTGAATGATGACAAGTGAAGTCGTCCATTCGACTCCAAAGAGGAGTTAACTAATTACGGAGAATGAACGAACACAATCATTGACAATTTTTGGTCTCTTATTATTCACTGATCTCGTGCTTCGCAGATCAGCTTCCCACGCGATCAATTAATATCAGACAGCTCCGACATCAGTCGCATTTTGGTTTCAGAACAATTTCCCATATCTAACCAATCCACCCAAAATTCACGCATTAACAGTAAAAAAATTCATCCTCCAAATCAAGAATCAGATCCACAGTTGCTAATGAAGCGTCCGGACGCGTAATCTCGCGAAATAAAAAAAAACCGAATTGAGGATTACAAAATAGTAACCGATTACCGGCGCTGCCGCAGCCGGCCATGAGAATTCTCGATGAGATCGGCACGAACTTGCGCACGATCGACTGAAGCGCCGAGTATCGCTGGTACCAATCGAATGTAGCGCCTCCTTCTTCCATGTATCGAGCATCCCAGAAGATCTCGTCTCCATACTCGTAGCAATTCAGTCGCGATTCGTCCTCGAACATCTCTCTCTCTCTCCGTCTTCCTCTTTCTCTGTATCTCTCAGTCTCTGTCGGTCTAACCGATTTAAATTAAAGCGTACCCAATTTAAATAGAGACTGTGGACATTTGCAGTCCACGTGGCTCAACATGAGCCACGCAATCCATGACGTTGGTTGTTTCAGCGTTGACTAATTCAAATTGTGTAGAATGTTAAATGTTATGCATTTTTTCTTTGATTTTTTGTTATTAGAATTGTTCTACGTCTAGTAGCTATGTATGTAGTGCTAGATCGTCGGGGATGGGGACCGCACCGCTGGATGGTTTTTGTCTCGTCCCACATCCCATATTTTCGATTTTCGAAAACCATCCCGTCCAAAACTGTCCCATCCGGAATGGTCCAGTCTTGAACCATCTTGTCCAGGAATCGTCCCGTCCCATCTAAATAGAGGTTTTGATCCATAGAAGTTTTAAAATTTGATAAAAAATCATAAAATAAAATTTACTGCGTTAGTCTCCAAAATAAAAAAATCTGTAAGTTATTCGGCAGATGAATTTCCATCTTGTACGACGTTTCAATACTTTGGTGGGAATGATTTTTTGTCCCTGGATGAAAAAACCGTCTTGTTTTGACTGAAAATGTAGAGTAAACTCAGAAATGTCACGAGCATATAACTTTTAGCTTGATGGAAACCATGGAGTAAACTCAGAAAACTCAGTTTAATTATTCATAATTGTTTTACAATCTGGTTCGAATTGTGTGAAGTTTGTGTCGTATACATAATTATCTTATTGTATAGTTATTTAAAAATATTCCCTTTTTTTATTTAGCTCAGTCTTTTCTTATATTCTCACACCAGTAGATAGTGATAATTTGGGCTTAAGAAACAAAATCCAGTACATGGGTATCATGCAGACATAAAATATGGTCAATTCTTCTAAATGTATAATCGATATTTGACGGACTAACAAATAGTTTAATACTCATTTATATTTATTCAGCAGCTAATAAACAACGTCCCCCTCTCCATACATTATTTATTCATATGCGCATTTCTATCCAAAGACAGATAATCGGGCTTAAAGATAAAATCATTTATGTAGCTATTCTGCTGACAAGAAAATAAGTTTTTTGCTTGTTTGACTTTTGTTATTTTTGCAGGCTCTTTGCACATGGCTTAGTCAGTGGCATCATTTTATTCTCGACCTAGCCTCATTTAATAATAATATATTTCTCAAAGTACAAATATGCATAATATTTAGTATTTTACTGGCTAGTTAGAGGAGTAACAAATTTCACATGCTTTTCCAATTTATGGTTTTGCGTCCAGGGAGACGTCCAATAATTATCATTTTACATATTACCGATAAAAAATAATTACACGAATACCACATTCTGATTTTACGCAAAAATGATTGAGTAACCTTAATTTTTTATTTTGAGATATTCTTTAATGTGACCGTAAACATGATCCAAAAATAAAATCTGAGGGATAAAATCACATATACATCTGTCAGTGCTTCGTTTTCCCCCCCTATTTTTATTTCAAATTACAAATGTATTCACTTTAAATTAAACTTTGGGCGGAGTATTGTCATCCCACCGGATTTTTAGTCTGGAACAGCCTAAATGAAAACAAGCGGACATATATTAATTTTTTATTCATGCATCATTGCAGTAGAATCAACTTTAGTCAACATCAGAGATACAAGGAATATTTTATATTTATTATGCTTGAAGAATTTATTAATCAAGAAATTAGAGCCTAATGAACAAAATAATGGCGTACTTATAACTGCGCCGTTTTCTTTCAAAGTACTCGTCGACCTTTACTTTAAAATTATTGCGGTCGATAGACATTGATTGATTCTCAGTAAGTCGTATGAGGGGGATGTAAAGATAATTAAGGAGAGAATAGGGCGGAAAAAAGAAGAGAGGGGAGGAACAAGGATAAAAAGAGGAAGAAGATCAGCTTGATCAAATTCTCGCTCTACTTTTTTTTTAATTCTTTTTTTTTTCTAGTTTGCCAGAGCATCACCGCCTCCCATCTCCTCCGCCGCTTCCAAATCTCCTCGTCGCAAGCGGCAGATCGTTCTTGAAAGGTTCAATTTCTCCTTCCCTGCTCGTAGATTCGACAGTCTTCAATCAACAATCAGATCTGATTTATCCGTTTTCTCGCCAGTCGCGGCAAAAAAATGTCGAATTCCAGCGTTTTCCGCCGTCACTTTTGTGATTTTTCTGTCAGCATTCTCTTAATCTCGCGAAATTATCTGTATTCTGGAGTTCTTCATTGCTGTGTCAGTAGTTCTCAGTTGATTCGTGCTTTCAGATACCTCGGCGGCTGTTTTTTGGGGTAAAAGGAGCGTAAATCTCTGGATTTCTGGGAATTGGATTTGTTTTCCATGGATTTAGGTTACGAGCCGGCCGTTGAGCTAAATTTTGATTAACCTAGTGGCAAAGGGGAGGAAGAAGAAGAATCCTACAAATGAGGTGTCCATGTTGCTCGCTATGTCATGGGAAATACGACGAAGGGGAGCACACTCCATTGCTGTTGCACTGTGGACATGGATTCTGTCGAAGCTGTCTCTCTAGAATGTTCTCAACTTCAGCTGATACTACTCTTACCTGTCCAAGATGCCGCTACCCCACTGTGGTTGGCAACAGCGTCCTTGCCCTCCGCAAGAACTACCCTCTACTGTCCCTTCTCTCTCCCTCGCCGTCGTCGCCGTCTTTCGACTCCGAAGACGACGAAGACGATGACAAAGACGACGAGGGCCGACACTGGGGAGAGGAGGCAGAGTCAGAATTCGATCTCTTTGGCGGCCGGAGGCGGCGGAAAGGGAGAATTCCTGCAAAATGCAATGGATTAGGAACAATTAGAGATCTGGGTGGCGTCGCCATCGACCTCGGAGTTCATCATAATATCAAGCTGGTGAGGAAAATTGCTCAGGGGAGGAGGCCCGGGGTGGAAGTGTGGACTGCCACCCTCCATGGAAGTTCGTCTACGTCATCGGCTTCGTCTTTGTCGCCGTCTCCGAGCTGCCGCCACCGGGTTGCGGTGAAGAAGGTGGAGATTGCAGAGAACATGGACGTTTCCTGGGTGCAGAACAAGCTTGATAGCCTTCGTCTGTCCTCCATGTGGTGCAGGAACGTTTGTGCCTTCCATGGGGTTGTCCGAATGGATACTTCTCTCTGCTTAATCATGGACAGGTACAGTGGTTCTATACGGTCCGAGATGCTGAAGAACAAGGGCCGTCTCACTCTGGAGCAGATTCTCAGGTCAGTGCCTGTTTTTTTTTTTGATTTTCATTGGAATGATGAATCTATTTCAATAATTCGGGCCAAAAAGAGAGAGATGTCCCATTAGATTCATTACCTTATGAGCCAATGGATGTATGCACCCAACAGTTCATTCACATTTGTGCAGAGCTTCGCGATAGTTAAAGTATACCTATAGTTTTATCATTGATTACTCATTCTCAATTCTCCAGGTTTTGTGGACATCCCGGAGATTTATATGCAGAAATGTTTAGAGAGATATCAACTGTATTTACAGTCTCCTGGATTATCTTTAGGGTTGCTTTAAAAATTGCTTGAGGCACCGATGAGAAGATTTGGTGTTGTTTGCTAGATGGGTTTGAAATCTTGGTAAAGTGTTAGGGGTAGGAGTAACACTAGGATGTTATGCAGTCTATCCATGGAACCCAATTACATCTTTTGGCTCTGCCCTTGCTGGGGTAACCCAAGCGTCATTCCTTTCATGGTCATGAATGTTCAGTACCAAAGTATGTAACGCACAGAGTATGATGCATACACATAAACTTTATTTCATTCTCACTCACGGAGTGGACTGTCTGGGTTTTGTATTCACTCAAAAGTCCAAGTTAGAGGGCATTTATTTGGTGGAAAATTTTAAATATTCGTGTTTGACTTTCTGGTGTCGTTGACATAGAGTGCTTAATTTAAAATTTGTTTGTACGACATTCTTGATAAGTGCTTTACTTTCCTTTTTAGATATGCGGCTGAATTCATCACTTAAAACTTGTTTTTCTTTCTTTTACGGTATGAAGCTCTCATGTCGTTGTACCGTTTCTTGAAACTATTCTATGCATCTTACGGGTATTGAAGTATAAAATGTGTTTGATTGGCTTTATGTGGCTCTCTGGATTAAGAATATTTCGGATTTTATTTGTTATCCTTGTGCTTTAAGTTCATTAAAAAGCGGACAGATGTTTCGTATGCTTTGACTGGATTTTTCTTGTTGACCTTTTGTTTTCATCCAGATCCCATTTATTACATTCTTTTGAGTGCTGATATGCCTCTCTTTCTTATCATTTATATTATATCATTATCCGTTGGTTATTTCCTCTAATTATTGATGAATGCGTCGATGGATGCAAATTCAAAAAGTCATACCCTCTTTACTAGTACACATTCTATTAGTTTTAGCGGTGTTTTCCTGGATTTCATTGCAGATATGGGGCAGATATTGCCCGTGGTATCGCAGAACTCCATGCAGCAGGCATTGTTTGCATGAATCTGAAGCCCTCTGATATTCTGCTGGACGAGAGAGGCTTTGCCGTTGTATCTGATTATGGGTTGCCGGAGATTTTGAAGAAGTCCTGCTACAAGATGAAGACACTTTCAGAGGATAATTCTTCAAGAATTCATTCGTGTATGGAATGTACAATGTTAGATCCACATTACACTGCACCCGAAGCATGGGAACCCGTCAGAAAATTAAGTTTATTCTGGGAAGATGGCATCGGTATGTCTAAGGAATCAGACGCCTGGAGCTTCGGGTGCACGCTCATTGAAATGTGTACTGGTTCAATGCCGTATGTCCATTTACTCTTTTCTTCTGAATCTGTTATTATTTTACCATCGGGGAATACTTAATTTCAGTTTGACTGCAGATGGTCAGGATTGAGCAACGATGAGATATACAGAGCTGTTGTGAAGATGAGAAAGCTTCCTCCGCAGTATACGAGCGTGGTCGGTGTTGGGATCCCCATTGAGTTGTGGAAAATGATCGGGGAGTGTCTTCAGTTTAAAGCTTCAAAACGGCCTACATTTTCTGCGATGCTCTCAATCTTTCTCCGACATCTTCAAGAAATTCCACGTAGTCCTCCTGGTAGCCCAGAGAAGTATGAATAATTCAATTGGTTCACATCAAAATTTGAATTATCTCTTTTTATGAAGTTTTTTTTATTGTTCTTTATATTGACAAACATAAAACTTCCTATTTCTTGATTTCATGTGATAATTTCTTTTTTCATGAGTCACAAGCCTCTGACTAGAAATTGCTTATTTGATTTACAAAATACAGCGAATTGAACAAGGCTTTTCTCACTTCTGCTCCAGAGCCGTCCCCCACGTCTGTATTGGCTGTTTACCAGCACAATCCAAGTACCCTTCATCAGCTGATATCGGACGGGAACCTAAATGGTGTTAAGTGAGTTTTTATGACCAAGTTGCTTCATTCTATTTTTCCGAGAACTGAATTTTTCCAAAAAAAACGCTTCATTTGTAGAGATTTGTTGAGAGAAGTTTCATTGGAAAGCGGTGAATCTTCCCTTTGCTCCATTCTGGCAGATCAGAACGCTGATGGTCAAACTGCTCTGCATTTAGCTTGTAGAAGAGGTCACGTCGACATTGTGAAAACCATTCTTGAATATAAAGAGGCTGACGTGGATATTCTTGACAAGGATGGAGATCCTCCAATCATATTTGCGCTAACTGCGGGTTCCCCAGACTGTGTTGTGGCCCTCCTCTGTAGGTCAGCTAAAGTCAACATGCGACTAAGAGAAGGTCTGGGTCCTTCTATTGCCCATATTTGTGCCGTTCATGGGCACCCAGAATGCATGCGTGTGAGTTTTCAAGTTTTTAATTCTAATTGTAGTAGTTCTAATTGTAGTTATTCCCAGCCTGTTTTTGTTGTGTTTTCAGGAGCTTTTGCAGGGAGGGGCTGATCCAAATGCTGTTGACGATGAAGGCGATTCTGTTTTACATAAGGCCATTGCGAAGGGTTACTCTGATTGTGCTATCGTTGTTCTGGAAAATGGGGGATGCAAATCAATGGGAGTTCTGAACTCTCAAAAGAAAACGTAAGAATCTGGAATTCCATGCGAGAATAGTGTAACCCAAAATTATACCTACGTGGCGTTTCTATAAACCATTTTCAGTTTTTTTTTCCATCTTCAAAGCTCAGTTATGTGTGAACTGTGCTTCATACTTCCTTTTTGAAATGAAATTTCTGAAAGAGAAACTTTTTCACCTCACTTTTGTATTCTCCATTGTCTCTCCCTCCTCCATGCCCCCACCCACACCCACACCCCTGTGCCATGGCTGAGAAACATTTTCACTTCATTTCTGTGGGGGAGGGAGAGACAATAAAGAAACTTTTTCACTTCAATGCTGTATTCTCAATTGCCTCTGACTCTCTATGGTTACCGTTTGGTTTTTATGTAATTCTTATTTGGCTACGAGTGTGAGATTCTGATGAGTAATAAGGTACAACATTGTGGGACCCCCTTGTGCAAAAATCAATAGAAATAGATAAGAGTATTAGGAGAAAATTAGATGGCAAACGTCTTAACCCTTGTTCTTCTTCAGTATTTATTTGCTCGAACTTCCTCTAGTTAATCATACATCGTGTTAGGATCATATTTTATTCTGGTCTTCTCTTAAGAGATTACAGCTCTGTGTCAAAATGTTGTGAGCACGGTAGTTCATTTCCGAACTGTATTCTGAAATACTTTAGACATCCATTACTTTCTTTATGTCGTAGATACCTCAATACAACCATTACTTTGAAATTCTTTATTTTGTGCTTTTAAACTTTTATCTTTAGATACTTATAATTATCTCTCTGCTTAAGTGTCTAGTTGTGATGGCGGAATTTAGGAGAATGTTTCTTAGCAGTAAATTTAATGCCGATGGCAACGGAGATTTATTTTTGACGACTTTGAATATGCAAACAGGCCACTGCATTCGTGTGTTGAGATGTGGAATGTCTCTGTTGTGAGAAGGTGGGTAGAGATAGCATCGGAGGAAGAAATCAGCTACGCCATTGACATTCCGAGCCCAAACGGCACAGCCCTTTGCATGGCCGCGGCTCTAAAGAAAGAGCACGAGATTGGTAATTTTGATGTTTGTATTTTCCATTAATTTCTTAAAAAAGATACCCTTGTTTTATTATTATTATTTTTTCTAATTAGTGTTTTCATTTGAATTCATTGGACAGAGGCGCGGGAGTTGGTCCAATTACTGCTCAAGGCTGGAGCAGATCCAACAGCCCAGGATGAGTTGCATTATCGAACTCCGTTGCATACAGCTGCCATGGTCAATGATGCAGAGCTCGTCAAAGTACTTTTATGGCTCCCAATATTATGTTTTAGCCCGTCTTTTCATGGTCACCTTTTCATTTACGAAATTATTATATCTATTGTCGTTTTTCGTCCAGTTGTTGTTGGACTCAGGGGTGGACGTCAACATAGCAAATTTGCAGAATACAACACCTCTCCATGTTGCTCTGAACAGAGGTTCGAACTCATGTGTCAGATTGCTTTTATCTGCTGGCGCAGACTGCAATTTTCAGGTAATAAATGCCTCGATTTGTATACTTCTCTCTTTCTTGGTCGTCAATCAGTGGTTTAATCCAAGTTCTTTGCGATATTAATCATTAAGATTCCTCATTGCTCTAAGCACAAAATTCCTGCACTGTAGATAGAAAATATGTGTTGATTAATAAATACCTTGATTTGAGGCATTTTTAATTAATGCCAAATCATATGGACCTTGGAGTAAAAGATTAAGGATGAGAATTGTAAACAAGAAAAGAACAATTCTTAATAGCAAATGAAAGAGATTACAGGGTTTTATAGGAAGCCCTAATGGGCTGACTAGAGAGGGCCCTTAATGGGCTAACAAGAGAGAGAAAATAAAGACATGTAATACTCAGATCAACACTCCCCCTCAAGCTGGAGCGTGGATGTTATCCACACCCAGCTTGGAACAGAGCTCCTCAAACCTAGGGGCATGAAGCCCTTTGGTGAAGATATCTGCAAGCTGTTCAGCGGACGGAACATAAGGCGTGCAAAAATCTCCCGATTCAAGCTTCTCTTTGATGAAATGGCGATCGATCTCGATGTGCTTTGTACGGTCATGCTGAACGGGGTCATGAGCAATGCTAATTGCCGATTTGTTGTCGCAGAACAGCTGGACAGGAGAGGGAACTGGACACCGTAGCTCACGAAGAAGCTGGGTAATCCAAAGTGCTTCACACAGACCATGCGCAAGGGCACGGAACTCCGCTTCAGCACTCGATCGAGAGACCACTTTCTGCTTCTTGCTCCTCCAAGTAATCAGATTGCCGCCCAAGAAGGTGCAATACCCAGATGTGGACCGACGATCAACCACAGAGCCGGCATAATCTGCATCGGTGTAGACTTCAAGACGCAGGCCGGTATGGCGACGAAACAATAATCCACGGCCAATGGTGCCCTTCAGGAAACGGAGGAGACGATGAGCAGCATGAAAATGGCTCATGCGAGGAGTCTGCATGAATTGACTCAGAACACCCACTGAATATGCAATGTCCGGGCGAGTGTGGGTGAGATAAAGCAGTTTTCCCACAAGTCTTCTATATGGGCCAGGCTCAGCAAGCTCCTCATCCGCATCGGCACCAAGTCGATGGTTCGCATCAATCGGTGTCGAAGCAGGCTTGGTGTCCTCCTTTCCAAGCTCACAGAGAAGGTCCACCGTATACTTTCTCTGACAAATAAAGATCCCGCTGGAAGAATAGGCCACCTCTATGCCAAGAAAGTACCTCAACGGGCCAAGATGGCGAATAGCAAATTCCGACGAGAGATACATAGCCAGCTCAGTAATGGTCGTCGTATCATCACCCGTAATAATGATGTCATCCACGTACACAAGAAGAATAGCGACTCCCCCTGACGTGGAATGGCGGTAGAAAAGGGTGTGATCACCATTACACTGATGGTATCCACGACGCTGCATGGCCGTCGTGAAACGACCAAACCAGGCACGAGGAGATTGCTTCAAGCCATATAATGCTTTCTTGAGGCGACAGACGACAGACTGCGGAGACGATGGCACTAAGGAAGTGTAGCCAGGAGGTAATGCCTTGTAGATCTCCTCAGTCAACTCTCCATGCAGAAAAGCATTCTTCACATCATATTGTTGCAAAATCCAGCCCCGATCCGCAGCAAGGGCCAATAAGATCCGCACAGTATTCAGCTTGGTGACGGGAGCAAAGGTCTCCTGATAATCAATGCCATGTTTCTGAGTGAACCCTTGTGCCACAACCCGGGCTTTGTGGCGCTCAATAGAACCGTCAGAATTATGCTTCACAGCATACACCCAACGGCTACCCACGAGATGCTTCCCGGCCGGTAGAGGAACCAGATCCCACGTTTCATTGTGAGCAAGAGCCTGAAGTTCTTCCGCCATGGCCTGACGCCAATGCGGAAATGAAAGGGCAATGTCCACCGTCTTGGGAAGGGAAGTGGCATCAAGGGAGGTGAGAAGGGCATGATAAGAGGGTGAGAGGCGATGAGAGGAGATAGATTCCGCCAACGGATAGAGGGGAGAGGAACGGGAAGAGGGAAGCACGGCTAATGAGGAGGTGGCAGGAGGGGTGGAGGTTGAGGTAGACGGGGCAGCAGGAGACGAAGAAGGAAGCCGAGGCTTGCGACGAGCAAGGGTAATACCATAGCGTTTTTCAGGCGGGCAGCGACGGATAGGGAGCGGAGGAATCGAAGAAGGTGCAGCAGAAGGGTCGAGCGCAGGAGCAGATACTGGAGGAGGCTCCACAGGAGGGACTGAGACGGCGGCTGGAGGCGGGTCGGGAGGCACAATTGCTGGAGGAGCAACAGGCGGAGACACGTCGGGCGAGGCCGGTGAAGAGGGACGAGGGACGAGGATGAGGAATTCGAGTGGATCGGAGGGAGATGGGGACGATGAGGGTTCAGGAGAGGAGGAGGAATAGTAGGGAACCAATTCATCAAACGTGGCATCTTTGGTGACAACGAACCGACGAGAGGGTGGATGATAGCATAAATAGCCTTTTTGGGTGGAAGAATAGCCAACAAACACACACTTGATAGCACGGGGATCCAGTTTATCACGACCAAGTTGGTGGTTGGGCGCATAGCATACACGTCCAAATACACGAGGAGTAAGATGAGTTCGGAGAGAGAGAGTTGGAAAGGAATGCTGAAGACGGTCAATGGGAGTGGAGTAGTCAAGCACTCGAGATGGAAGGCGATTAAGAAGATGGATGGCGGTGGAGACGGCTTCCCCCCAAAAATACTTGGGCACATGCATATGGAAGAGAAGGCTCCGAGTCATTTCAAAGATGTGACGGAATTTTCTTCGCAACGCCATTTTGCTGTGGTGTATAGGGACAAGAAGTTTCATGGATAATGCCTTTGTCTTGGAAGAAGGTGCTTAACGTGGTGTTAACGTAGTCTTTAGCATTGTCGGAGCGGGCGGCGAATGGATATAGAGAATTGAGTTTGGATAAGGGAGTAAAATTGAGGAATGACACGAGATATCTTCGATTTGTTCTTCAAGAAATATGCCCACGTGAATCGAGTAGCGTCGTCAATAAAGATGCATAACCACCGAGAACCGGAAGTACTATGAATAGGGGAAGGCCCCCACACATCGGTGTGAATAAGGGAGAATGGGGTCGAAGAATGAGAAGACGAGATAGGATACGTGAGTGCGATGATGTTTGGCAATTCGATAAGCAGTACAAACAAAACGGTCCACAGAATGGCCTTGAAAGAGTTTAGGAAAGAGACGATAAAGAGTAGCAAAAGAAGGATGGCCGAGACGTCGATGAAGAAGCCACAAACGCTCGTGGGAAGCCGAAAGGGAAACTGCCGCAGCAGCAAAAGCAAGAGAACTCGAACAAGGACGAACAAGATAGAGCCCCTCATGCTCCTCAGCAATGGAAATCGTCCTCCCCGACACCTTATCACGATAAAAACATGAATTAGGAGAGAAGGTAAGGTCTTGTTTCAAGTCGCGAACAAGGCTAGATAGGGAGAGAAGATGATGAGTAAGGCGAGGAACATGAAGAACTTTAGATAGATGCATAGAAGAGGAAAGGGCCACACGACCAATACCCGCCACGGTGAGAAGATCGCCGGAGGCTGTTTTAACTTTGGAGGAGCCAGAAACGGGTGCATAAGTTTGAAAGGCTCGAGAATTTGGGGTCATGTGGGCGGTGGCACCGGAATCAAGAAGCCAAGTGGAAGAGGAAAAAGAATGGCCAGGAGGGGATGTAAGTGTGGGAAGACTGGTGGACATACCTGCGTGGGCCAAGGAGCATGAGCCCACGACTGGAGGATCAAGCAAGCGGCGTAGACGCTCCATCTCTTCCGGAGTGAAGCTAGCGAGCGAGGCACTAGTCGGGAGAAGACCGTACAGCATAGGCACTTGACCCGGGGGGGGGGCACGGACGAGGCGGCTGCAGCAAGGTTGCTCGCTTGTGCGCGTTTCCGTTGAAGCTTGTAGCACGTCTCCTTAGAGTGACCTCGCTTCTTGCAGTAATTGCAAAACAGCGAAGGATCACCCTTTGGAGAATCCTCCGTCCGAGCCGTCGGATCACGTGGCAAAGAGCCGGGTGGTGGAGTCGACGATGGGCGTGCAGACGAAGAGGAATGAGCTACAAGTGCCGAAGCCGAGTTCTGGGCCTGCTGAAAGCGGGATTCTTCAACCCGCACACTGTGGAGCGCATCCTTGAAGGTAGGACCAGTCTCCCGATGAATAAGCTGAGCCCGTACAACTTCATATTCCGGGTTCAGTCCCATAAGAAACTGGAAAACCCGAAGTTGAAGAGTATATTGGCGGTCCACCGAATGGGGGTCGGGCGGCATGTAGTAGTCAATTTCATTCCACAACGAAATGAGCTCCGTACTGTACTCCATGATAGACCGGTCCCCTTGACGCAGGTTAGCGGCCCGATGCACCAAATCGCACAGACTCGCAAAGTTGTGCCTCATGAAGTGGCTCTCAAGTGCTGCTTCCCAGACCGCCCGAGCCGACTCTAGAGACATGAATTCACCTTTAACACTAGGTGAAATACTGTCCAAGAGCCAACGATGAACTACCCCCTCAACGGCCAGCCAGTCATAATACTTGGGATCGGTCCGGGAAGGTCCGTCTTCTAGAAGATGGCGCATGAGACGCCTTTAAAGTTATCTGGACGCATTGGCGCCATTGCAGGAGATTGAATCCAGTAAACATACCATCCGGAGGCATCCGAGGCAAAGAGGATGGTCCAGAGGAGGACGACCAATTCGGGCTCGAGAGGCACCGCAGATGCATGTGGCGTAGATACGGTGTCGAGTCTGGCGTAACAGTAGAGGTCTGGGCTTCAACCGGTTCCATGATGAAAGCAGAGTAGACCACAGTCAGAAGGCGCCGGAATGACGAGAAGCCGGGACTGCAGGCGCCGAGACGTCGGGCGCCGGGACGGCGGGAGCCGGGACGGAGGGAGCCGGGACGGAGGGAGCCGGGACGTCGGGCGCCGGGACGACGGTCGCCGGGACGGCAAGCGCCGGGACGTCGGTCGCCGGGGCGGCGCGAGCCGGGAGGGCGCGAGCCGAGGCGGCGCGGGCCGGGACGGCGGGCGCCGGAGCGGAAGACGCTGGGACGGCGGATGTCAGAACGGCGAGCGCCTGGGAGGCCCGGAGCGAGACGGCGAGAGACCGGAGCGCGAGATCAGGCAGTCGTGAGAACCGCCGAAGATCGAAGCGCAAAGTCGAGCCCAGGAAACCCAGATTAGGGTTAGGGTTAGGGCTCTGATACCATGTAAACAAGAAAAGAACAATTCTTAATAGCAAATGAAAGAGATTACAGGGTTTTATAGGAAGCCCTAATGGGCTGACTAGAGAGGGCCCTTAATGGGCTAACAAGAGAGAGAAAATAAAGACATGTAATACTCAGATCAACAAGAATAAAACATGGGCAATTACGCTTATCAACCTTGGGATAAGTGTTTTATTGAGATCTATTTTCAAATTGAATAACTGGGAATATTTTGTGGTTGAATTGTTACTGTAAAGGATGTAATTGAGATATTGACCATTGGGAAGAGATTATCTGAATCATTTTCTTTCCCACCTTTCTTAATAAACGATATGCTTGAGCATCTTGAAGTGATATTTGTGCCGTAGTGGTTTTTCAACTGTTAATTTTTGTGAAAACCTTGGTTAAAATTTTTTCTGGGATGAACTCATTTTGATGAGTTATTATCAGTAATCCAGTGCATGATCTCTGATTATGATTTTCTCATCCTTCTGGAATTTCCAATCTAAATTTTCATAGCAACGGATTTGTTAGATCCATGTTTTCTGCGATGTGTCTTTGAAGCACAATCCATTAGAGATTCTATATCTTTTCGTTCCAATTCGATTTGACTTATAATTTCTCTAGGACGATGATGGTGACACCGCTTTTCATATAGCGGCCGATGCTGCTAAAATGATAAGGGAGAATCTTGAATGGATTGCCCTCATGCTCCAGAGTCCAGATGCTGCCGTTGACTTACGGAATCACAGGCAAGTTAATACTAGTTTTTTAATATTCTAATAAGCGGTAAAATATCATATATTTCAGTAGATCCTGTCTGTTTTAATTGGCGATTGGTGAATCTTATGATTTATGGCAGAGGCATGACTTTGCGTGATTTTTTGGAGTCTCTTCCTCGTGAATGGATTTCTGAAGATCTGATGGAAGCCCTAACAGATAAAGGAGTTCATCTTTCTCCGACCATGTAAGCTAATGCTGGCTTTATTCTATTTGGGAGGTCTGAGTTGTTTTAAAATACAATAGATCACATCCTGTCGTATTATATTTCCTTGGATTTTAGATATGAAGTTGGTGACTGGGTGAAATTCAAGAGAAGCATCTCGACTCCTACTTATGGCTGGCAAGGCGCAGATCATAGAAGTCTTGGCTTTGTTCAGTCTGTTGTGGACGATGATCGTCTGATTGTATCATTTTGCACTGGTGAGACCAATGTAATGGTAAATGACGTTATAAAGGTGATACCCTTGAATCGAGGACAGCATGTGCGTCTAAGAAGAGACGTCCAAAAGCCAAGGTGATTTTTCATGCTTTCCCTTTAAAGCCCGATGGAGTTGTTACCCATTTCTGGCATTTAAAAGTTCAGGCATATAGTTTAATGCTATTTTTTTCCAGGTTTTCTCATCTGCGAGTGACATGAGGTGTTACTTACCTGGAAAATTGAGTTATATTTGTTTGTTTGATAGGGTTTGGTTATCCTAAGGAAAATTACTATTCTACTGAATTCTAGTTTTCTGTCTTTGGTTGTTTGTTTTTAGATCTCTTGATTCCAACGTTTTACAGAAAATTTTCCCCTCATTTTATAGAAATGAGAGTGACATTAGGTGTTATTACTGGGAAAATTTGAGTTTTAATTGTTCATTAGTTAGAGTTTCGGTTCAACTAATGAAGAGTAATGTTCTGTCATATGCTAGCATCCAATTTTTGGTTGTTTTTGTTTTTAGATTTCTCGTTTTCTTGTTATATATATGTCATTAGACATGGTCGTTCTGTTCTTTTGGTGCGAATTTGTGCGAATTGTTCGTTCTGTTCGGATTTCCGAACAGAACAAACACGAATTCGAACAGAACATCGAACAGACCCGTGTTCTGTTCTTTTGTTCCCTTTGTGCGAATTTTAGTCTAATTTTGTGCGAATGTACGAATTTGTGCGAATGTGCGAATTTTGTTCATTTTTGTAAAAGAAAAAGAACCGAACAAAGAACAAGGGCCTGAGCGATTCTTTTGTGCGAATTTAGTGTTCGTTTCAAACGAACAGAACAGAACAACCATGTCTAATGTCATTGAGTTTTCCTTTATTGTCATCATTTATGCCTTACTTCTGAGTCATTCTCCATGCTTCTTTATGCTGATGGTTGTCTAGTTGAAACCAAATTATAGGTTTGGGTGGCGTGGTCAGTCACATGACAGTATAGGAACTGTTCTTTGTGTTGATGAGGATGGAATTATTCGAGTGGGTTTCCCCGGTGCATCAAGAGGATGGAGAGCTGATCCTGCTGAAATGGAGAGGGTCGAAGAATTTGCTGTCGGTGATTGGGTTCGCATCCGACCTTCTCTGACAACTGCTGTGCATGGACTAGGATCCGTGACACCTGGCAGTATTGGAATAGTCTACTGTATCAGACCGGATAGCAGCCTTTTACTGAGTCTTAGCTATTTACAAAGCCCGTGGCATTGTGAACCGGAAGAAGTTGAGCCAGTTGAACCATTTAGAGTAAGCAGGAATTTCTAATTTTTCTTTTATCAATTTATGTCATTTACCGATTTTCTTGTGTGTTATAG
The DNA here is from genome assembly GCF_029677425.1 of Wolffia australiana. Taxonomy (NCBI): domain Eukaryota; kingdom Viridiplantae; phylum Streptophyta; class Magnoliopsida; order Alismatales; family Araceae; genus Wolffia; species Wolffia australiana. The sequence goes on along the minus strand of NC_135835.1, from coordinate 24,256,484 downwards.
ATAGGTGAACAAGTGTGTGTGAAGAGATCTGTCGGAGAACCAAGATTTGGGTGGGGCGGTGAGACTCACCACAGTGTTGGACGGATAATTGATGTTGAGAGTGATGGTCTTCTCATGGTAGAAATTCCAAATAGATCCGCCCCGTGGCAAGCTGATCCTTCTGACATGGAGAAAGTGGAAAATTTCAAGGTCAGATACCACTGCTGTGTTTCTTTGTTTGGTAGCTTACTAACTTTTAATTCCTTGGATGAGTTTTCTTAGGTAGGAGACTGGGTGAAAGTCAAAGCTTCGGTATCTGCACCTAAATATGGATGGGAGGATGTCACCCGGAACAGTATTGGAATAATCCATTGTTTAGAGGATGATGGGGACATGGGGGTTGCTTTCTGCTTCACGAGCAAGCTTTTCTGCTGTTCTGTTGCCGACATGGAAAAAGTTCAGCCTTTTTCTGTAGGCCAGGAGATCCATGTCAACCCGAGTATACTTATGCCCAGACTTGGATGGTCCAATGAAACAGCTGCATCTGTCGGCAGGATCTCAAGGATAGACATGGATGGGACTCTTAACGTGAGTAGAACGTCCTTAAACTTCCTCGTTGTTTATTTCTTTTGTTCTTACGTTTTATATTGTTTCATTCCCATAGGTCAGGGTGTCTGGGAGGGCGACCTTGTGGAAAGTTTCTCCAGGCGATGCAGAATGTCTTCCGGGCTTCGAAGTCGGAGACTGGGTGCGTCTGAAGCAAAGCCAAGCTGCCCGGCCGAGTTATGATTGGAATGGTATCGGCAAGGAAAGCATAGCCGTGGTGCACAGCGTGCAAGACTCGGGTTACTTGGAGCTGGCAGGGTGCTTTAGGAAAGGGCGGTGGATAATCCATTTCATGGACGTAGAGAGGATCCCATCCTTGAGGCCGGGTCAGTACGTCCACTTCCGCCGGGAACTCACGGAGCCGAGATGGGGATGGAGAGGAACCTCCCCGGATTCTCGGGGGGTTATTGCCGCCGTTCACGCCGACGGTGAAGTGATGGTAGCATTCCCTGGCCTGCCTGGTCTCTGGAGAGGCGATCCTGCAGATCTCGAAAGAGAGCTGCTTTTCGAGGTTGGGGAATGGGTCAGACTGAAGGATGATGGTTGGAAAACACTAAAGCCTGGAAGCGTTGGGATAGTGCAGTCTCTGGGATATGGAGGTGGCTCCTGGGATGGAACTGTGCAGGTGGCCTTCTGTGGGGAGCAGGAATGGTGGTCGGGCAACCCGTCCCAGCTCGAGATGGCAGAAAAACTGGTCATGGGGACAAGAGTGAGGATAAAGGCCGGTGTGAAGCAGCCGAGATTCGGGTGGTCTGGCCATAACCACGGCAGTATCGGCACGATATCGTCCATAGACGGAGATGCAAAGCTGAGAGTATGCATGCCATCAGGGGGGAAGGTCTGGTTAATGGACCCAATTGAGGTGGACAAGGTGGAGGAGATGCCCATATCTATTGGGAATTGGGTCAAGGTAAAGGGCTCTGTCACGGTGCCGGCTTACCAGTGGGGGGAGGTCTCCCACAGTAGCGTAGGCGTGGTGCATAAGATGGAGGAGGGCAAGCTCTGGGTTGCCTTCTGCTTCCTTGAGAAGCTCTGGGTGGGGAGGCAGGAAGAGGTGGAGAGAGTGAGGGCTTTTAGGGTTGGGGACAGAGTCAAGATCAAACCGGGCCTGGCGAACCCTAGATGGGGATGGGGCATGGAGACCCATGCCAGCCAAGGAGAGGTGGTAGGTGTTGATGCCAATGGGAAACTGAGGATCAGATTCAGGTGGAGAGACGGGCAGGTATGGATTGGCGATCCGGCCGACATCGTCTTAGATTACACGTATAATGAAGGTTGCTGAGACGAAAATCCTTAAGTGGCTTGACGATGATGATGGTTTCATGTATCCTATGCCAGATTAACGAGCAGAATATCTACTATCTTTTCCTGTGCATCAGTAAATCAGCTATGACTCACTTGGCACGGGTATTTTGATGGGGCTAGGTTATATTTATTCTCAATGTATGAAACGCTGAGGATCAGGTCTGTACCAGCAGCCTGTCTGCATTTTTTTTCCTGTACAGATGAGTAGGCTCAGGCAGACAGTAGCGGATGTTGGAAATACACTTGTATTGGCTATTTATGTAACCGTTAATTAAAGGTTTTCTTCAGCGGGATCATCCAGGAAGAGTGTTGGCCATAACCGCGCTCTGAGCAGATTTTTGGTGCTCAGGTATGAGTTTTGGCTGTATCTCAGGCATTTACAAGATCTTTCATGAGTTATTTTTCCTTGCTATAGTTGGCTTATGCATTGTGTTTACTTTAATTGTGTTTGAGAAATCTCGAGAATCTAGGTTAGTATTAAGTTTAGATGTTTTGGAATGGGCAGACGTATGCCATGGACATGAAATCCTAAACAATTGGCTGCCAATAATATAAGTCATAACCGAAAAACTATGGAAAGGGTCCTTTGCAACCAACTTCACAAATTTCAAAAACTTTTGGCGAAAACATGAAATGTACTCATGTTTTATTGAATTGAGCATAGCCTACAACAAAGAAGGCCAATCAAAATCATACCGGAAGACTTAATGTGGAGTTTTCTACGTGAACGAGATGAATGGCAAGTTTTGAAGGTATTCATAATTCATTTATCGTCTATGCTCCAGGGCAGAGCTTTTCCTGTGGATGCAAAGGGGGATCCCCATGTTTTTGTATATTTAGATTTTGGATATCAGCAGATTTCTACCAACTCTCTTGAATTTATTATCTGACATTGAACGCTTAAAAATAACAAATATTCTCAAAAAATGATGGGTCTCCCTAGAAACATGCTGAAGAGTTCCCCTGAAATAGATATCATTGAATTTAGTCTAATAGTGAAGGTGTCATAGATATGAGTACATCCTGGGTGGGGATGGCCACTCCGCATGCCAACAGGTCCGGATGACGGGGCCCCGGGGAAAACCTTCTCGGAGACAGATGACGTGACGGTGTCCTGGTGCTCGGGGTTGCCACGCGAGAGAGGACCCTCATATGATTTAACTTTTTATTACTCTGTCTGAAGAGACTGTTGCATATACTTGTTTGTGGTACTGGCATGATGAAAAGCTATTCAAGCTCAGTGCTCGAGTCTCCTTTCTGCCCGAGTCTCCTCGCTGGGATCAACCAATTCACAAAGAAGTTAAGGTGATATCAGAAAGTATGCCTAGAGTTAGCGACATACCGGATCAAGTTCCTAACATTTGAGAGATCCAGTTTTGTCTCTTACTTATGATTTCTGATGATGTGAAAGTTCTAAAGAGCAAATTGTGTTTGTGCATGATTTGCTGGGAATGTATGGTCAACAATGTGGAAAGTTGTTAGGGCATGTTTATAAAGTTTGCCATTAAACATCAAGTCATTGTTCTCCTAGAAAGAACAATTAGGAGCAGACAACAGCAGAGACTCTGAGGAGGTGGAGCTGTGCATAGGCAACATGCTGGATCAGAACTTCGAATAATGATAATTTTCCTTTAATTTTCCAGATATTGTGACATTATCTGGGACTGCGTCGTAGCGACCCTGAAAGATGGTGGGCCATAACCTTCCCCCTATGATTGAGTGTGGATACTGTGTTATGTAGTAGGTAAGATGGATAGCAAAGTATGTTGATAGGAAGGATAAATATACTTGAAGAGCATAAACATTTGGCGTGTAACAGTTTGGAAGTGTGCTATTTTTTTACTATGGTTCGTAATGATCATGTCGATGTAATCCCAACATCATCTCTCTTTTGAAACAAATAAATCATTTTCTTATTCTTTTAGTGTCATATTAAAAATGATTTATCTAAAATCATATTTTCTGGTGTTTTCTCTATGATTGTAAACAAACTTTTTCTTACAACAGTGTGGTCAACTTGGAGTATCTGCAACAATTTTCAGATTATTAATATCAGAAACTGAAATTATTTTCAAGAAGAATAATTTCTTGAAATTAAATAAGAGGATTTCTTTTTGGACATTATTTATGTATATGCATCATAATAGAACAGTTAAATCACATCAATATATAAGGGGCAATAAACATAAGTATGATTGTTCCATGGATGAGTCTGCGCAAAAAGTTTTAATAATGAGAAACTGAAAAATTGAAAGCTTTGACTCTCTGAATTACACAAGTATGTCTCCTTATTTTGATAAATTTGTTCTTTGGTAAAATGAGTGTGACTTTGTTTATTCAATTTAAATGGCAATGCAGTTATTAACTCATTAATTGTTCAGTCTTTAAGGCATCTCTTGGATGAATTTAAAGCGCTAAAATACGGACAAATTACTTACCATCTTGCATAGTTTTTTGGTTTTCTACCTCACACTAACTTTGTCATTCTTGGCTTGAGAAAGTGATTATTATTTCAGATTTGGTTTTTGTTATTCGCTTCATGCATATCTATTCAAACCAAATACATCTTGAAATTGATATCCATAAACATTTGATTACTCGACTATAAAGCAGCTAAGAGCTTACCCCACGATTCACATCATAAGAAATTGAAGGACTGACATCTGTTAATGATCCTGACAATTTTGTTCAATGGGCACTCAACTGAAGGATCAAAGTCAGACTTTATGGTGGATTTGTGCTTTGATCAATACGTTGATATATCATGATACACTCAAATGTATAAAACAAGGTTGATCAATGCCTATTTTACAATGTTCATCATAATTTAGATTAGTAAGTGCCTAGAATAATGCTAACGTTATTAATGTCTTCATTCATATGAGAGATAGATAGTTTTGTATTTATACAAACAAGTTAACAAATGCTAATGCTTGATATTACATCTCCACATATTAATGAGATAACCCCCATTCGTATTACATTGGAGAAACTTTATTTGAATTCCAAAACTTATCACTTTAAATCTTTAGGTTTCTTTATACCTTCATGAATTTCATTGTCTTGTTTTAGCCACTTTGTAGAGATGACCAGTGTATGTGTGGCGTGGTAAGCTATACTCCCTTCTTTACTTCAATTTTCTCAAACTTTCATCCTTTACTTTATGCATAAAATTATCATAAAAATCATAAAATTTCAGAATATTTTTTCTGATATTTTGCGCTTAACTTTCGTGTTCAACTATAGAAAAATGATATGGAAATATTTACATGTCGATGAGATCTGGATTTATAAGAAATTACATTTCATGCACGATTAGGTTTCCAGTAATCAATAGAGTTGCCGATGGTTAAAATAGTTTTAAAAAGAAGACAAAGTCACAGACAGAGAAAGGTTTGGAATTTCGTCATCTGCATGTCTCGGTCTTGTGGGCGACAGTGTTCTGTACATAGCCTGAGTATTGCAATTTTCTTTCCAGTGAATCCTACATGTGAGCTTCTAAGGAGAAGTAAAACACAATTATTTGGAAAGATAACTTAAACCCGCTTCAATGACAAGAGCATTACATGACGTTTTAATTATTAATCAAGATTTGAATTAGATCATTAAGAATAACTGATTTAGGAAAAAGTCATCTATATATCACTCATCTGATACATTTATATCTTCTAAATATAGTTAGAAATGATCCATTTTTTCTATAGTGCCTCTTCGAATTCGTTATATGAAATCATAAAATGAAGTGTATTATAATCCTTCGTGATATATATCTATAGAATTATACATTAACAAAGTTTATTCACCATTAATTTACATATTAGATTATTTTTAGTTGATGTTATTCCTAATCAATATTACATAATAATCCTACAAAATGTTTCTTGTTAAAATCTTCTAGGAATAGTACAAATAAACTGGATATGTCTATAATTTTTAACACTAGTAGAGAAAGTGAAATATTTCAAGCTTGTATTTTTTTTAAAGCTGAATCCCTATTTTTTAGACATTGAAAATCTGAATCATATGACACCTGGGTATCTTTCACAGAAGACTAAGAAATATGTCTCTTCATAACTAGATAAGTACATATTTCTTGGAAATATATGAGGCCGGCAAGCCAATCACTATAGATCCGGATTGTTCCGGACGGGGACGATGGATGGGACGGGACAAATTTCGTCCCGTCCGACGTCCATAATTTTCCCTGGGACGAAGGACAGGACGGTGTTTAGTCCGGTGAGCAAAAAACCGTCTCGTCCAATATTTCCCGGACGGTTTTTCGTCCCGTTCGGGGCAAAAACCGTCCTATCCCTCGTCCCGGACAAAAAATTATGTATTAAAAAAACTTTATTTCCTACTCCCTTTTGAAAGAACCAGGCGCGCCCTAGCTGTGTCCTTCAAAAACGAAAGAAGACCTTCCCGGCCCCCCCCCCCCCCCCATTCCCCATCAACCAGGTCGGTGGCCCTCCGCGCCCATTTGCATCGTCAAAGAGCTCTTCCCCGACATTGAGGTATGTGCCTATCTATTCATCGGTTGATGTTTTCTATCTCACTATCTCACTGTCGATCTGTCTATCTCACTATCCATCTATCTATCTCACTGTCGATCTGTCTATCTTACTGCGTACCTATCTAACTGCCTATCTATCCATCTCACTGTCGATTAATCTATCTCAACGTCTACCTATCTATCTCACTGTCGATCAATCTATCTCAATGTCTACCTATCTATCTCAATCTCGATCAATCTATCTCAATGTCTACCTATCTATCTCACTGTCTATCTATCTATCTCAATGTCCACCTATCTATCTCACTGTCGATCAATCTATCTCAATATCTACCAATCTATCTCAATATCTACCTATCTATCTCACTGTCGATCTATGTATCTCAATGTCTACCTATCTATCTCACTGTCTATCTATCCATCTCACTGTCGATCAATCTATCTCAATGTCTACCTATCTATCTCACTCTGGATCAATCTATCTCAATGTCTACCTATCTATCTCACTCTCGATCAATCTATCTCAATGTCTACCTATCTATCTATCTCACTGTTTATCTATCTACCTCTCTATCTCTATTTATAACTATCTATCTTTGTTGCTTATTTGAATGAGTTTTTGAATGAGTTGTCATATTCTCCCCCTGCCATAGTGTTTACCAAAACAATTCTGGTTCCATATCATGTAGCCCAAGGTACTAAAGTATTTGAGTAAATTTTTCTTTAATCATGCCTGGATTATTTCAAGAGAACATTAATTTTATACTTAGTAGGCCCCAATATAATTTAATTTTGCTGCTTTTATGTACTGTTCAAATAATTTGTACACGTCTTTTTCAGAACCTTTGGACTGCAGCTTTATTTGTCGGCAACCCAAAAGAGGTACGTATATATCAACTTGTCACATATATCAATTGTTGTACTATACGAATCCTATATAACAAATTTTTAGTTGCGTATATATCATTCTATCGCATGTGCTATGTGATTACCGCGTTTGAGTCCGCCAGAATGGTTATCGATCTGTCGATCTATTATTAGTCAATGAGTCCAAGTTTTGAGATTAATATCAATGGTCATCTCCAAAGGATTTTTTCTGCATTTGTTTTCTTTATGAAGATCGAGTGTTAGAGTCTACATTAATTTTATTATATTTGAGTGTCAACCGAATACGACATTCAAATTGCACGTCACACACTTCGTACGAATGACTGCATGTTATGAACAATTTTGATAGAGATATGGAGTCCACATCTGCTACCACTCCTAAATCAATGGCTAGGGCTACGCCGCGGCGTCTGCGCAGTGCTATGCCGTAGAGGTCGATGATAACGCGTCAACTCGAAGTGCAAGACGCAATCGGTCTAAAGTTCTACATCGGTTGGTTGAAGTTGGCCCGGACGAGTACCAGTGTACGCTTTTTCAAGGGCAGAACCCCACCCATAAAGTCATCATCAAGAAGAATAAAGATAAGAGCACAAATGTATTATGGAGACATCTAGAGAAATCTCACCGTAAATTTCTCGATGAACTCAAGGGCGTCCGGACGAGTCAAAGAAGTATAATCCATTACGAATTAGTATCCCACAAGCTGTACTTACGCGACATCACCGCACAACGTACGAAGGAGGAGTTCATCAGGTTCATCTGTGACAACGACCTTCCTTGGCAACTTGTCAAGAAGAAGTCATTTCGAAGACTATGGTTCTACGGGACACAAGTGGTTGGGGACATCCCTGGTCCAGATGCGGTGAAAGCAACGAGTTATAACATGTATAGAGAAGTCCAAGGAAAATTAATAGAGATGTTTGCTGACGTTCACAGTGTCTCCCTTACAGTGGACACTTGGACATCACAAAATAATCTCGACAAATATGTAAATATCCCGTGCAGTGAGGAGGAAGATAGTCCACTAAGCTGGTGGAAGGACGTCGGAACTCGATACTTTTCAAACTTGACAAAAATTGCGTCCTAATTTCTTGCCTTAAGCCCGACCAGCGCACAAGTGGAGCGGCTTTTTTCATTTGGCCGAGGCATCACCACGTATCGAAGACCACGCCTAGATGCAGAGATCATTGAGATGCTGATGATGCTTCATGCATGGTTCCGTCGCGTAGAGCAGTACTCCTCTAACTTCGATGACGATGCTGACGATGAAGACAGCTCGTGTATCGATGAGATACGTTTTATCGCTTTCTGACCTTTGCTTGAGCATGATTATTTTTCTCATCTCTCTCCTTTCCACGTAATAACGTAAACGGGAAAAAACACGAAGGCGGTGGACGGGTTTACATCCATCCTGCTTTATTGTAAGTCGTGCTTCTATCCCATTTGTGAACACAGATATTTGTCTTCCATATGCATGCAAAGAAACTCTCTCTAATGCGTTAGTTTGAATTTTTTTTCACAGCTCTTATCTTCCGTCCCCAGAATTCCATTTCTAATGTGCATGTAGGATTTTCCATTTTAAATCTGCAATATCGAATACATCTTCCTGGGCTATGAATTATTACACGTGTCTTGACCAGAACATCTTATCTCTAGAGTAAAAACTTCATTTTCAGGTTATTGTTGATTCTTTTTGTTTTTCATACTTGATATTTCTGGTTTTTCTCTCGAGCACATCTAGAACAAGGGCTCCCTTTTTCGTTTATGAATTGCAACTTCTTGGGTCCTTGATTCGATTTACCCAGAATAAAACATGCGATCAGTTCTTTTAGAAAGAAATGCCACTGAATATCGATTAGCTCATCCATCTTTTGTTTTTCTATGAATTATTACACGTCTTTGACCAGAACATCTTATCTCTAGAGTAAAAACTTCATTTTCAGGTTATTGTTGATTCTTTTTGTTTTTCATACTTGATATTTCTGGTTTTTCTCTCGAGCACATCTAGAACAAGGGCTCCCTTTTTGTCTATGAATTGCAACTTCTTGGGTCCTTGATTCGATTTATCCAGAATAAAACATGCGATCAGTTCTTTTAGAAAGAAATGCCACTGAATATCGATTAGCTCATCCATCTTTTGTTTTTCTATGAATTATTACACGTTTCTTTACCAGAACATCTTATCTCAAGAGGAAAAAACTTCATTCTCAGGTTATTATGGATTATTTTTCATTTTCATCTTTGAGATTTCTGGTTTTTCTCTCGAGCACATCTAGAACAAGAGTTTCCTTTTTTCCTCCATCAATTGCAACTTCTTGGGTCCTTGATTCGATATACCCAGAATAAAATATGTTATTAGTTCTTTCAGAAAAAAATGTAACCAGTTTTCTATGTTTATGATGTCACTGAATATCAAATTAGCTCATCCGTCTTTTGTTTTTCTATGAATTATTACACGCCTTTGACCAGAACATCTTATCTCAAGAGGAAAAAATCTCATTTTCAGGTTATTGTGAATTATTTTTCGTTTTCATCAAGTTGAAATTTCTGGTTTTTCTCTATAGCTCATCTTGAACCAGGGATCCCTTTTCGTCTATCAGTTGCAACTTCTTGGGTTCTTGATTCAATCCACTCAGAGAACACATCTATAATCGGTTCTTTTTGATGATGATGTCACAAAATATCAATTTAGCTCATTTGTCTTTTGTTTTCCTATGAATTATCACACATCTCTTAAGCAGAACATCTTATCTCAAGAGGATAAAACCTCATTTTCAGGTTACTGTGAATTATTTTTCATTTTCATCAAGTTTGAAATTTCTGGTTTTTCTCTGGAGCTCATCTTGGACCAGGGATCCCTTCTCGTCTATCAGTTGCAACTTCTTGGGTCCTTGATTCAATCCACTCATAGAACACATCTATAATCAGTTCTTTTTGATGATGATGTCACAAAATATCGATATCGCTCATTCATCTTTTGTTTTTATATGAATTGTCACACGTCTCTTGAGCGGAACATCTTACCTCAAGAGGAAAAAGCTTCATTTCCAGGTTATTGTGGGTCCGTTTTCATTTCATCAAGTTTGAAATTTCATTTCATCTTAGTGTTAATCACATTCGATTTCTTTTTTCCAATAACATTTTTACATTGTTTCCTTACGACTTTGATTTGATTTCAGTGTGTACGGAGTAAAAGTGCGAGAGGTGAGACATACATCTCAACACCGTCACTCTACACCAAAAGTGAAGGTGATTTTGAGCGAGTTGGATGGACGACTGCATGAACTCTGCATCAATATTCTGTCTCAGATTCTGAAAAAACGCTCCTCACTTTCTGGTTCACCTTTGCTATGACTGATGAACGCCACATGCCCACGTCTAGCCCTACTCTGAATTTCTTTGCCATTTTAGTTCGTGTGTTATCCTTTTAACTCCTATGGACATCTCGAAGGGTGGTCGTAAGAAATATATGAAACTTATCTGAAGAAGACTGATCAATTATGCACACCATCTGGCATATTTAAGCAAGGAAATTCCATGGTGGAATACCCATTTTTTATTTGTAATAAACTTTTTAAGACACTATTTCATTAGATTGATATAGTTGGGAATCAAATATTGAACTATCTACATTCACCTGGAATTTAACTAATGAATTTTAAATTCAAATTTCTACGATGTAAAAATCAAATGAATTTTTGAAAAATAAGTATTGTAAAGTCTGGTGGGGTTTAAATAATAAAAGTTTTACATCTCTCAAAAGATTTATTGCATTCTTCATGAAATTAATGAAAGGATAAAGGGTATGTGAAAATCAAAATTTGCGCTAATTATCTGGTAAATGACTCAATTATCGCAATTAACTACTACAGTACGATTATAACTACATGTATGAAAGATATTATTATTGCTAATTAATGAGGGATTAGGTTTCAAAATTTCAACTATTTCAAATGCATACAAATATTTTTATTGGAATTTATCAAAATTTTAAGTTAAAAATTCTTTCATCCATCTACCATCCGAGTCTTACCGACGGATGGATTTTTCGTCCTATGGGATGAAAAACGTCTCGTCCGGTCGTCTTTCGGACAAATTTTTGTCCAGGAATTTGTCCGAACCCCTGGACGGGATGATTTTTTCGTTCTCAGATGAAAAGACCATCCTGTCGGCATCCCGAATCTATACCAATCACACATTCCACATCTCATTCCATGTTCATTAATGGAAACTATTCATTATAGTGCTCATGTGTTTCTTATTGTAAAGTCCATGGATATAAGGTAGGACTTAGTGAATTATGATGAAATTGTAATATGGAGATCACTAGTTTTTAAGCTTGTGCTCGAAATATTCCTATTCAAAGGATACTCGATAAGGGTATCAAAGTATCTGGATAGAATAGTACTATTTAGCCTCACTCATATGATTAGTATGCATGTTCCCGTAGCCATTAGCGTGGAGAAACTAATGATAGATAGTGGGTGCACTTCAGTTGAAAGAGTTCAGTGAATTTATCCAAGGAATCCTTGAATGGTATTATACCAAACTATCAATCAGGTTGATTCATGTCACGGTTGTCTATGTAGTCCTTAGACATGAGATACTAAAGATGTCTTGTGGACGGACAGTTGTACTTTAACTATGACCTACGCGTCTCTAATCATGAGATTCTAAACGGTCTTAGTTCGGGTGCATTAAGAAGTTCATAAAGATGATTGAGTGTCAAGATGGGATCGTCCACCCTCGGTTTAAGAGGTGAGATCTCAATGAAAACGATGCGATGAAGTCCTTCGCCAAGCAGTATAATATCGAAGAAGAGTTTTCTGATGATTATCGAATTGATAAATACTAACTTGCATGACCGATTAGAGTTTGATAGTTGACCATACTCTAAGTCATCTGTGGAGTATTAAATGGATGAGGGACTAACATACACGATAATAAATGACGAACAAGTTCCATGAGCAAGTTGATACATACTTTTTTGTATCTTCTAGAGCACGAAGTGTAGTTTGGCACCCCATGGGTTGGAGACTCAACCTATCAATTTGTTTAAAGCGATGCGACATTAATTAATCTATTGGGGCCTTCCTCTTCTTCTCCCATATTCGCACAACTCTACCTCCATTCTCGATGCGATCAAGACAATGTAATGACAATGATAGAGGTTGAGCGGAGCTCGCCAATATGAAGGAGGAGATTCGATGTGCTGAGGACCTCATGGATACTTCTAGAGGCTACACACATGAGTAGCTCCGCATGACTCATTCAAGGATCCAATAAATCATGGATGTGATCCGTGTACACGTTCTTCGATTTAATATTTTTGTTGATGCTATAACGATTTGTTAAAGTCTCCCACCACCTATCATTTTGAATTGTTCATCCAGATAAATGCCTTTAGAACCCAACACTACTATATTAAAAACGTTGAATAAATTTCTACATAACAAGAAGCATATTCAAAAATTTTGAGGAAGTAAAAGGATTGACCTTTGTTTTGAGGAAAACACACTTAAAATGAGACAAATAACGGTATCAATCTCAATTAATAAATCAAGAGCCGACCTAAAGTTAGATAAGTTATTGATCACTACATGCTTCATCTCATGCTTAGGTGGGCAAGCACTTACATAGTCCACCATTATGAAGATTATCTTTCATCATCACCAACACCCGTCTAGTGATTTATACTCATTCATCTGCAATTGGGAGTAAGCTATCTAAGTATTACCTGTCAACCCGACATCCATTACCTACCCTTACCCATTCTTTTGGGCCATCCATCATTCGCTTATTTCCTTTCCCTTAGATAGAAATTTCCCCACTTATGTTTCGTTGATACACATTTGGTATTCTGTCCTCAAACAAGAGGAGAAGAATGTTCACTTTTTACCTTCAAGTAGGAGGAAGGTTAGTAGGGCATTCCAGAGGTCAACATATCCATTACAAGTGAGAGAGTGCCCTAGATCGAAGGAAAGATAGGCCATCACCTTGATATAGTATCATACCTGGCGAGAAGTAAGTTTCCCTCCTCACGACCACTAGCTCTTTCCAAAACCGTGAGGGAACTCATTCCAAAAATACGTGGAAATATTCTTACATAGAGGTGTACTTGATATCATCAACACTTAATACCCAAATTTCTAGAATCACATTATGAGTAAAAATCCAAGTAAATTTCAAAGCCATTGCTAAGGGACTAGCAATTATTTAAATCAGGGGGTTTGATGATATACATTTTTAGTACCTTAATCTAACTGAATTTACATGTCTGTTGAAATTAAATTAATTATATATGCATGTTATGAAGCTTAAAATGATTAAATTTGTTTTTAGAATGATATTCTGAATTTTCTGCATATTTATATATTTTTTGGGAATTTTCTGACATCAAATTATGAAAGAATATAATTTTTTGAGTCAGAATATAATTTTTTCGGAATTTCTCAACATAAAATTCATAAAGATCTTATTTTTCTAAGTTAATATATATATTGGGATTTAATTTTATTTAATATGAATTTTAGGAACTATTTTAAGTCCTTTATTTTCGTGACGTCACGTGTTGCTCTTCCATTTGTTGAATGGCTACCAATGAGAGTTTGGGATAATGATTGTTGTCATCCAATCATTAAGCCCACTTAATGATTGGAGACGTCCAATCATTTGGCTTAGCTGTTATGGCATCACAAAAAGTGATCCCATAATGGCATTTAAGATTAAAGAATCACTTTGTTTACCTTTTTGTGGCTTTGGGGAACGTGTACCAATAAAAAGAAGCCTATTTTTGTAATAAATAAGCACAGAGAGCAAGGTGCGAGCATTTAAATAATGATTTTTTTTCTTTTGACCGGTCAACAATGACGACCGCACTGATGTCATATGACACATGGCGCCACATGAACACGTGTACATGTGGCAAGCATATGTACATGTGGCATACATGTGTCATTTTTTGATAGGCTATAAAAGAAAACATGATGATGTGGTGCACGCTGATGCTGCGCCATGTCACAAGAAGTTGTGCTTTTTCTCTCTAATTTGTCCTTTTCCCCTATAGGTACACATGGCAGCTATGAAAGGTGCGAGCACAAAAGTTGAGAGGACAAGTAATCTCAGTGATTTGACAATTCAATTAAAATAGAAAAAGAGGAAGTGTCAGCGCCGATGATGAGGATAATGAAAAATTGTTGGGTTCTAGAGGCCTAGATTTGGATGAAGAAATGGAAACTATCCGCATCGGAAGACTTTTGCAAAATCGTACAATATCGATAAAACCATGAAACGAAATACCTTTGTACGGATCGCATCTGTGATTTTTTGGATCCTGGAGTGAGACGAGTTGAGCTGCTCAAGTCTGCAACCTCTAGATGTATCAACGCGATCCTCGGCACACCGAATATCCTCCGTCTCCTTGATGAGCACTGTTCAATCTTAGTCATCGTCGTTACGTCGTCCGAATCGCATCGGGGATGGAGAGGGGGTGTAGGGAGAAGGGAGAAGAAGGGGAAAAGCCCCTGAAAAATTTTGGCATGGGTGAATCTCGTAGGGCCTTTCCCTATTTACACTACGTGGGTATTTTTCATAAAAACCCCCAAAACTTAAGTATATCTTCCGACGTCTAAAACACCATTTGCGTGTGACCCTCTAGGCCCATGTATCAATCTAGTTAACGACTCTAGTGGCCCAATACCTTTATTGGCCTTCTAAATTAATTAACTATATCAACATATAGATTAATTAATATCGGATCGTTTCACCCAATTGATAGGTCAAGTTTCCAACACGTGTGGTGCCAAGCTACACCTCGTGTTCTAAAAGATTCAAAGGAGTGTGTATCGACTCACTCATGGAATCTGTTCGTCATCGGTTACTGTGTACGTATAATCCCTCATCCACTTGATGCTCTGTGGATGACTTTGGGTATGATCAACTGTCAAAATCTAATCGGTCATCTGAGTTAATACTGATGCATTTGGGAATCATCGGAGAACTCTTCTCTGATATTTCACTGCCTTGGCCAAAGACTTCATTGCATCTTCTTCCTTGAACTATCACCTCTTATACCGAGGGTGGATGGTCCCATCTTGACCACTTAATCATCTTCGTAAACTTCTCGATGCACCCATACTAAGACTATTTAGCATCCCATGATTAGAGACTCGTTAGCCATAATCAAAGTACAACCATCTGTCCACAACACGTCTTTGGTGTCTCAGGTCTAAGGATCACTTACAAAACCATGATGTGAATCAAGCAGATTGACAGTTCGGTATGATACTATTCAGGGATTCGTACAGATCAATTCATTGAACTCTTTATACTAAAGAGCACCCACTATCTATCCTTAATGTGTCCACACTAATGGCTAGGGGACATGCCATAATCATCATATGAGTGAGGCTAGATAGAGTTATTCTATTTGGATACTTCGACGCTCTTCTCACGTATCCTTCGAATAGGAATGTTTAGAACACATGCTTAAAGACTAGTGATCTCCGTATTAAGATCTCATCATAATTCACTAAGTCCGATCATGTATTCATGGACTTCATTATAAGCATCACACATGCACTATAATGAATATGTTATATTAATAAACATGGAACGCGATGTGGAATGTGTGATTGGCTTCTCGACCACATATATTTCCTTAAAAAATAAGGGCTAGGATTGCTACAAATTCAAACTGTGATATCTGATGATCCAAAGATCTGATTGAGCTGAATTTTTCAGGGTTGCATCATCTCCCCTTTGCTTTACATCCGTACCCTCTGATCTATAAAAGAGGCCTGGATCACTGTGAAGTTCATCCTTAACTTGCTTTCTACTCATGTGTGCTGATTCAAAGATAGTGAGTTTTGAGATCCATCAAGTGTTGTTGGTGCCTTGGGTGTGTGTGAAGAAGCATTAGAGAAGAGGAGGAGCTTACCGTACTTTGTAAATTGCCGTGATCCTGGTGAAACGTAATAATTTAATGTAAGCATCTTCGCCTCACGTTGCTCGTTCTTGACATCATGGATAGCTTAATTAGATTCTACTATCATCTTTTCTGTCACACCACCTTCTTAAATCCCCACAATCTTGTCTCTCTGTCATCATACCATTCACGCACTCGATCAGTATCATATCCGCAACGTTCTCTATTTCACTCACGTAACGCTTCACGTCATTTCATTGTATTTCTTATTTTCTTTGATAATTTCAAGTTTGAGTTATAGCTATTTACGACCTTGGACTCAAGATCACTACATTGCCTTTTATCTTTTCGTCTTTATCCCCTCTCATATCGATAATCACTATAGTAAGAAAATTGAGTACTTAATCATCATTCCCTGTGGAGACAATACATACTTATCACTGGATAAATATTCCTAAGCAAGTACTAGTATATATATTTATTGAATCATCACAATTACCAACAACGAGTTAAAACCCTAAAATTGAGATTATCAGCTAAGTACCCTTTTCACCCTGGTTTGAGGATGAAAAATCAAGGTAAAACTCTTCACAGGTCACTTCCTGACTCACAATGATGTGATCGTTGATTATAACATGATAAATGTTCCTATAATTATATGAATTTAAAAGGAATTTAAACTTATAAAAATGAATTGATCATAAGATGATATTTGATTATTTTAGAATATTTTTGAAGTTTATATGAACATCCCTTTTGTGAAAGTTTTTTTATTTTAAATTAATTATGATGATTACTTATTACCTATGGATATTTTTAAGCACCATATGTGCAGAAATTTACAACAATTAAATGGGATGAGGATCAATGAACTTGAGCATTCCATGTGCTTTTTAGAGTTATTTCTTTGGGCTACTGGAACGAATCAGAGTAGTTTCGATTTTGGGCTTTAACATACAAGTTATATGAGTGTGGAAAAAGTCCTAGACCCTAAAAAATTCCCCAAATTTTCCTTTTAAAGAGCATGATAAAACTCAAATGAATGGGTTTTATTAAAGACAATGAAAAAAATAGGAAAAAATATAAGGGCAATTAAGATCATGCCCTAAGCATAAATGATCTATTACTCTCTCTTTATATCTTTACCTTATTCTTGGTGTTATCTAGAAGGGTCTAGAAAAAAAGGAAAGGCTTTCCAAAACTCTGATTTTCAAACTGGTTCATATAAATATTTTGAAGAGTTGACCCTTTGCTCATTGTTTTCTTGAAGCAAAATACATGATATGGGAAAATTTTAATACCCAAGTTTAGGAAGAGGCTTTTGGGCTTAAACGCATGAGAATCAACAATTTAGGAACCTAGAAATTAAGTTTCATGATTCATTCATTTCCAGAATTTTCTCTCCAGATGAAGCCAAATTTGGAAATATTCTGAGTTCCTCAAGGGGACCCATGGCCTGTGCATATCCCCTAGATCCTGTAGCTTCTGTCACTGACATCAAAATAGTCACTGTCTATTTTTAGAATTTAAAAATTAAATTAATAATACAAAAATGATATTTTATATTTCTAGTTATTTTAGTCTTGATAAATTATCCAAAAATTGATAACATTATTATTGATTATTTGTAATAATTTTATTTTGAATTTGATTCCTTGAATATAGAGAAATCTAAAGAATATTTTATACTTTATAATATAATATAAATTTACAATAACTCAATTATTCTAAAGGTGAAGGCGAAGTCATCCGGGTTCAATACCCTGGGTGAAAGCAAGTCCGTGCAGTCAAATATCTTGATTTTCATCGGCACATGCTCGTTTTATTCATTGTTTTACCATGTTTGTGTGTTTTTTTTCGTTGTGTCCGTATCCATCTTGTCGTGTTCGCATGTTGCATGTCGTGTTGTTTCGTGTCGTCGAATATGTGTCAAGAACCTATGCTTATTTTTGTATTAAGGGGGGGTCCTATGTATAAGACCCCTCCCCCTCGCCCCCGTGAGGTTACTTAGCCCTTACTGCGGGCTCATCTGCCCTTAGTAAGGGCCATCGTACCTTTATATAAGGGGGCAGGATGGTGCCCTAGCCCTGAGACAAGGAATTTATCATGAAATTTTTGTTGCTCAACCTTGGTCTCATTGAGAAGAAGAGAGGAAGGGAAGAAGGAGAGGAAGAGGAAGCAGAAGAGAGGAAGAGAAGGGGGAAAGGATGAGGAGTGTACCACCCACAACGCTGCCGTCATCTCCCACGATGCTGCCGCTGTCATCTTTGGGTCATGCCACCATACGAGCACGTGCGAAACTCTTCTTGGTGCTCCAGGTCGACTATCGCGAACAACCCCGCATACGACCAACGACCCATGATGCATGCTCCCGGGATCCGCAGGACGTCAAAGCCAGCCTTCACTCCGCATGATGACTACCCATTCCTACCAGTGCATGCCTGCCCCGCCTCACCCGTGCCAGTAGGATTAGAGAGTTGTATCGCCTTGTCGGGTGGCCCCTTTTCCCGCCTTTGCGCTGGTCGCACCTCCTGCTGTAACCCTGATGTTCGCATTGCCTACATGCCACCGATCGCCGCTCGCATCCGCCGCGTGACCTCGCTGGTGCCGACCCATCTTAAGGTTGCTTCGCCAGACTCAGCCAAACGCTTGAGCCAATTTTCCGCTGCACGTCTCTTTTCCTCGCCCTCTCCTACTCTCCACCATCGCGCTCCAGCGCCGCGACTCCGCTGCCTGTCAAGCAACGCCGTGCTCACCTCCGACACGCTTCCACCGCACTTGCCCGTACCGGTTTGCGCCGACGAAGACACTAACAACGAGCGCCACCGCCAAAGAGGTACGTCATTCCCCTCTGGTCGTCAGTTATATTATCTGTTCCAGTATATTTTTGGCTGCACTCTGTCACGTTCGGTTAGTTTAGGTGAGAGTTTAAATACTGAAAACTACGAATTGAGTGAATTCCCAAGTATGGGTCGAGCCTGTCCATTACGTGGGAGCGCCAACGGGATTATCCCGCTTGACGCCGTAGACACTATCGTCACTTCGACGAGGGTCAGAAGGTCACCATCATCGTCACTGGTCACCCGCCCCCAGAGCTTGGAGCTCGACAAGACCCCACGACTTGGGGCCTTCACGTACATCGACCTAGGAGTCATCACATCACGTAGTTACATTGCCCATTTGGGAATTACCCGTCGAACAACGTCTCCGACGACGTGCGACATCATCTTGGTATCAGAGAATCATCTCGGTACCCCGACCAGACGACGCCCCCGATGACGTTTTGCATGGAATTTATCACCACTGATGTTTTGCACCCGATTACCATCTTCAAATGAAATTTAAATTCTGATGTAATCAGTGTAGTACATATATCATTTATAGTTTCAAGAATTATTAATATTGTTCAAGCACTATCCTAATGAAAAATAATTAGTTGCACCAACAAGACTTGTGAAACCAGGACATTAATATATTTATATGCAATATCAATATGCAGAATTTTTAAAAAATATTTTAATTTAGCTAAGCATGACATTTATTTAATTTATTCACCATTTCAGTCTGGTATATGTTTATGCTATTAAATCAATTCCCAATATCTGAATTCATACAAACATATGATTCATCCAATTTGTAAATAATCTCTCTGTGAAATGAAATAAATCTCTTATCAAAAAGTTTCCTTGAAATCAATGAATTTCATTAGTGAATAAATTAATGAATAAGTTGGGATTTAGATTTCTTGTTTTTAAGGGAATTCTAATTTTGAGAAGATTGATATTTAATATTTATACAATCAGGGTAAAAAATCATGAAATAAATAACATTGCAATTTATCACAAAAACTGGAAGAAAGCAATTTCTAAAAGAATACACATATTTTTTAATGAATAGTTCTGAGATCGACGCAAATTATTTACAAAGAATTAATGTCCAATTAGAAATTATCTGATAAATGTGTTTAATTTACATGAAATATTTTTATATGATAGAGAAGGAAACAGATTAAAGATTCCTAAAAATTTAGAGATCATTTTTTGAGAAACTTCTCTGATACAAATAAATTTGTTGAAACTTGGTAACATCAACTTAGATCAATAAAATTATGCTTTTATACTTATTTTTACCACATATTTCAGAGTTTCACTAGCATTATTCACCATTTAAGGATAAAATGAGAAAATTATGATCTATTTTCCTAAGCTTTATTTTTATATATTTTATTGATTTTTTAAACTAACCCCACGACTCTTTAGGGTCAAGTAGATTTCTCACATCTTCATGCAGATTTATTTGAAAAAACAGGACTTAGGTAAATACAATGGTGAAGTTGATATTCGAATGGGAGGAAAGTAGAAACCTAATTCATCTAATAGATGATAAGAGGAGGCCAAATACACAAGAAGCCCATTCTAGAATCCCATTCAAACCTCCTTAAAGACTGGGTCAACTAAAGTAAATAATTGTGAAACTAACCCACAATCTGAATTTGAAAGGTCTATTTTCAAATCTGAGGAGGGCACATAGGTCTAGGCTGGAAATCATGAAGTTCTAGTGCTCCAAACCCTAGGAATTAAATCCAATGGTTGGGAGATTTAGGGCACTTCTACTTATTATCTTCTCCCTCTCTTTGTATCTCATCTTTGATTTTGGCTCCCAGATTTTTGTTCGAGGCCTAGTGCATCAGATTTGTTTGATACATTCTTGTTCTACAAGAGTGTAGGAGAGACAGTTCAAGGATAATCAAGATTCTTGGTGAAAGAGCACCACTTGGCCCTTGAGGGAAGTGACTACAAGTTCATGTGATCTCCTGAATATTTTATTTCAATTTTATGATCATTTTTATAGATAAACATTCCAGAGGATAGCGTAGAATTCAAGCTTTTCAACGCATCAAACATTACTGAAAAATTCCTCATGTAGCAAAATTTACAGCATTTTCAGTCTACTACTTGCGTGGCGGAGCGCCGCCGCCCACAAATTGTGGCAGAAGGTTTTCTTCAATGTTAAGTATTATTTCTTGCCCTAAAAATTCTCCAAGACTTCCTTTAAAAAATCTCATTCTATTATTAGAACTTATCTAAAACAAAATAAATAAGTATTTCATTTATTTGAAATAGTTTTGACTTGTTTTCATTTATTTCATTAATTTTCCTATTTAGAAAATACTTAAAAATCCTGAAAAATATAAATCACCTAAAATAAATATTTAAAATATATTTGAAATTCAATTTACTCTCTCATTACCTGCTCCATGTGGATTCGACCCTTTCTTACCTATTCAATGTAAGGAAAATTTTATAAATATTGTTGCATAAATCGAAGCCTTAAAATGACTTGTTTAACCCACATTCTGGTTTATCAAAACTACTTCTCAAAAAAATATTATGAAGCTTTTATGAAGGCTAATTATAATTCAGGAAAAAAACCATACTAATTATATAATAATTTCATAAAACCTTCTGATGTTGAGTCATATCCTGATATGAAATATCTGGAAAAAAATCCATAATTTAAGAAGGAGAGTTTAATATGTTGGAACTGACATAATGAGATTTACGTCAGTAATACCATCTCAATATTATGAAAAAAAAGTTCCAGTGGAATGATATATGAAAACTTAATTTATCAGACGAGGAGATACATTAACACAACAAAAAGGAGATACGTCGTTACAAACTAATATAAACCAGAGATATCAGGAAACCAAGAATTAGAAGAATGATCAAATGAAAATATTTGATTTAAAATTTCTTCTGATAAAATCTATAATTTATGTTTCCAATAGCTCTTTTATGCCCAACTTTGATCACCTATACATTTTGCCTCAAAGATTTGATTGGGCTGAACTTTATGTCTGGGGATTTTTTGACATCAAATGGGTTCTTTAAACTCCTATCTTCTAGGTTCCCTGTTTCCAAAAAAAAAAATAATATTATTAAATAATTTAAATTAAGTATTATCATATTTTTAAAAGGCAACGATCAAACGTAATAAAATATTACTGAAAAATATTATACAAACGTAGTATTTTCTGATTTATGTTTTAATAAATGAATTAATTAATAAATACATTCTCACTTAATAAATAAAAAATCAAAATATTATTGTCTAAAATAGAATATTAGTAATGATAATATCATGTCATATACCATATATTAAGCAAGCAACTAATTACTATGATGAGAAAGATTTAGTTCGTGAATAAAACCTTTAGATAATTCGTTTTAATTAATAATTAATTTAATTTCAAAGAATTAATTTTTATAAATTAAAATTTTTTTTTTAAAACATCAAATTTAAATATGTTTTAAAAATAAATTAATGACCATAAGGTTGCTGCTGGTTTACCACAAAGAAGATGATGAATTGAGATATATTATTAGGATCCAGTGCTCGCAAAATTTCAAATTCTTGAGATAATTTTTTTGAAAATTTAAATTTATCCATTGAAAATTTGAATCAGAATTATCAAGAAAAGATCCACAGTGTCGAAATTTTCTATTATATGATGGTCACAAATGAACTCTAATAAAATGATGGGAACTTAGGTAAGAGGAATTACGTGTAAAATGAATCATGCTGTGACTATACATATTACAGTACCTGTATAAAGAATACGGAATTTATGGCGTGAAATGGATCTCATAAATAGTTTAGGTAAATTATATAAGTAGGATTATTCATTAAAATTTATGACACCGATTGGATCGTTGCTTTGCAGAAGGGATTTGTTTTGGAAGATAATATTGAACTAAAATTTTTTATAATTTTTTTTGGTTCATCTTGTTATAATTTTTGTTGATACAAAATTACACTTGATTCATTCTATTGGATAACTTTATATATCCTTGTAGGAATTATTTGAGTAACTCAGCACAAACTGTTTCATTAGATTTATTGAAGTAACTTTAAATATAGTAACTGTAATTTTAGTTTATTTAATGATTTATAAAATTTGAAACATAAAGCTCTGATAAATGATTTCATGAATTATTATAATGAGTTTTGTCCATGCAACTCATTAAGTATCGAAGAAGGAGAGGAAATTAATTAATCCAAATCGGAGAACCATAAATAGTCAGGAATTTGATATTTCATATATAAATGCATGAATAAGAGAACCAAGAAAAATAGTTACCTAAACTACTTGAACTGTGTGCTTGTATTATATGATGATGATCTATTATCCATGTCATATTGGACAAAATTGGTTGGTTTTTGTGTCATTTCAGAACAGTAAAGGGTTTTATGATATTTGAATAGGGATATAATTTAGTAATATAACAAGAAGATAGTACCTCCTTATTACCCGATGAATCATTTATTGAAAACCTACCACAAGTGATGTGCCAAACTCTCCTTTTAATTAGAGTGGTATTTATTATTGATTACATAAGTAAAAAATATTTATACTTATGTTGTTTTAAGATCAAAGGAAATCTAATCAAAATGAGTACACCATCTGTGTACAAATAAATTGATACATATACAATTAACAGTTACTCCAATAATTTACTAACAAAAAGGAGAAGGAAATTTCTGGGATCATAAGATGCTTATTTATAAATAGAAAATGTTGATAATCATAAAAAATTTTTGAGAAGAAATTGACGAGGATACTTGGCTAAAATTAAGACAATATAATTTGTATATCGATTAACACCTTATAAAAGTTCTCATGTAACGTAGTTGATTGAGATAATAAAAATCAGATACTACACCATTTGTGTTTCATAGATTGAACACCCATCAATAAAAAAATATGTTTTATTTATTTGCGGAGATTCTCACAATATTGTCTGTAGTATACCCAAAATTTAATGCTAGCTGGTTTATTTGAAATATCTATATCACTCTTATTTCTTGGCATGGATCTTTAGGGTTGCGATGTGTGTCCATTTGTCATAAAACATTATTCTGTGGTATTTGAAAATACTTTTACAATTAGGTCATGACGTTTCCTTCTCCATATACTCCTAATTATTTTTCCTAACTAGAATACAACTCTGCCTAAAAATCATTAGAGTGCTGATACTTATAAAATAAGTATGAAAACATTTCAAGGTTGAAATACTACTATAATTGGGAATATGGATGATTTTACAACAATAATCCTAAAGTTACTGATAGGGAATCAACATAGATAATTAAACGATGGATTCAATAGTTGAAGACATAAAACCAAATGGTGATATGCCCAAACAATCTTCCAAGTACATCTGAAAACTTCTTGTCAACCCTGGTCCATGAACATGTTTATGTAGACTATATATTTTAGCTTTTCATTCCATACAAAGTGACAATGAAATTGCGAAGTATTTTGCTGATTGATTTGAACTCCATCTTTCTTTGGAAGTATTTTGTTGATTGATTTCACATTTGTAATTATCTTGTGATTATGCCTAAATTTATCCTATTTTACCTATTAATTTTCTCTGAAAATATATAATATTTAGCTATCTCTCTCTCTCTCTCTCCCTCTATATATTTATATTTATTTATTCATATGAAATGAAGCTTCATCACGAAGAAATAAATTCTCATCTTCTCCAACGCGGGATTCCTGTTAAAGACCAGGAGGATTTTCTCCTCGTTGCGCTTCAATCGATCATGGATACCAAGATTGAAAAGTTCTTCGAATCAGTTGGGAATTTCTTCAAGGGCGGGGATGTCATACCGTGGTGCGATCGAGATATCATCGCTGTAAGCTCGCGATTTTTCGTTCTTCTCAACGCGAAAATCATAATCTTGTCCTGATACTGAAGTTTATCTTTGGAAATTTTGGGTTAATGAAGACATCATAAGAGAAATTACTCTTTTTTTTCATGGGGAAGAGAAATTACTCTAGTTTGCGACGTTCCGAATTAATTTCTCTCCTATTTCGCTCTGTCGAATGATTTAAGGGGAACTTACTTTGACTTTAATTGGTTCATTAGTGTAGTCATTCTTTTTGTCTATGCTCTTCGGGAAGAATCCAATCTCCGATCAGCCCCCCCTCGATGTAGTTTCATTAGATTTTTATCATCATAATGTGAGTTTATTGATCTTACGGATCAAAATTTGGGGTATTTTTTCAATCATTTTGGTGTATATTTTAATTGTCTGTGGCCATAGAGTTTTGTCAATCCTCGTAAATGCTGTTGCTGAAAATTTTGACATCCTCTCTGCATTAATCTGAATTACGAACCATTTTCTTTTCTCTTTGAATTCACAGCTCTATGATGAATGTTGATCGCAGAATTTATTTAGGATAGCTACTATTTATTCATTTTTTTGTGTTTCTCTTCTCCTTTTTGATTACCTTCTTTGCAACCATCTCTGTAACCAAGACAAAATTCATTATTATTGTTAGGGTTGCGAAAGAGAACTTGCGGAAAACGATAGATCCAGCGAAAATATGAGTGAAAGCTTGATGAGGTTATCTTGGGCTCTTGTACACTCTAGACAACCTGAGGATGTGCAAAGGGGAATCGGCATGCTTGAAGGTGTATTTTTATCATCATGCACTGTCCTCTCTATTCCAAACTTTAAGTCTAAAAAATTATGCCATGGTTATTAAATTATGATTTATTTGTTTATTCCTAAAAAATATGGTTTATTCTATCTTTTAGACGTTGTACAGAGTTTAGAATATGATGTGTTTAGGTTTGTGGAAGAGTAATGTTCTTACGGACAAGTTTTGAAGAACAAACTCAATGAGAAGCCTACTAAAACAACTAAACCAGGAGTGAGGAAATTATAGCTGGTGATGTCAGTGATAAGGTCACGAACCAGATCCATCCGAAAAAGCCTTGATCTTGCGGAATAACCACATTGTAATGATCACGTCCAATGTTCAACACGAGGAAGAAAGGAAGAAAGATAGTAGTAGAGGTCGCGGAATGAGAGATGAGAAGACAGGGGAAGGTGAAATTCTGTCTGAGCCATCTTTAGTCTGGGGAATCTCTGTGTCGGCTAACAACTCCGGGCGCTTTAGGTAATTGAATTCTTGAATGTCGTGGATGGCAGCTCCTATTAGGTAATTTTTCGTATATCTTTCCTTCCTAAAGTCATTTTTGAGGCCATATGTGCTTTGCACCAGGGCTTTTTCCTTTGCCTAATCAATTAACGCTTGGGGAGGTTCATATCAGTCAGTCTGAGCACGAGATACACACCCCGATAGGTACTTCATATTTGCGTCTTTGTGCAACGCCACATATAAAAATGCATTATTGATCTCGTATTAATGAAGAGGTCAAATGAGACAAACAGTCAGCAAGGGGTAGAATAATTTGGACGGATGGAATTTTGCCCTTAAATTGGTCAATAGCGCCATCAGGTTTGCCTGCGCAGTATATACCCATCGACATCCCTACTTCAGAGTTTCCTTGAGTGGATACAAGGGTGAACTCCCAGGCTAAGGGACAAGCCAGATAGAGTGCTCTAGCAGCACGTTGGGCGCTGGAGAATGGAACAAAATGATTACTTGAAAAATTACTAGAAAAGAGGGAACTAGAATGCGCCCCAATGATGAAGTCTTTTGTTATCAATCCCAGTGGACTGAGATTTCAAAATGAAAGAGGCGATTATGACATTGAAACAGGAATCATCACTGAACCCAGAGGACATGTTCTAGGCTGTGTCTCTGGTATGTTCTACCTTATCAAAACCATACAAAAATAGTTTCCTACCAAATGACCGAGTTATCATTACGCGATATGTGGCCTTTAAAAGAGAAATATTCAATACGAATGGATGAATGAACTGTTTGCGATTGTTGGATGAAGATGACTGAAGGAGAATGTCAAATGTAGAAGATGATAGAAGAAAGTGAAAAGCTTGGGTGAGCTGCTAACCTCTGGTCACAGGTGCACTCCTGCGTCTAGCCATTCAGTCGTGCTCGACTGCCTGATTGGGAAATTCCGTAACTGAAACTTGATTTTGGGGTTCCCGCCTTCTTCTTTATTTATGGCCGGGTTGACACATGCCTCGTTATTGGGAAATTCCTTACTAGAAAAGATGATAGAATTTGGCATGTGTGTAGGGTCATCCCTGTTCGCCTGAATCATATCATTCTCCTTGCAAACAAGTTCTAGAGGAGGAGTGTATATATATATATATACATATATATGTTATGATAGGTTTCCCTGGATGCGTCGGGGGCATTATCGTCATGCTGCTACGCTTCCTTTCTCTCTGTGTTGCCTTTAAATAGCACAGCCCTCCTTTGAGGAGGGCAGACTGAATGTTTGAGCTTAAGTAATAGTTGGTTTCCTTTCTCTCTCGTCTCTTCTATATCCACGCTCTGTCTCCCACCATGATCCCCGTCCTCGTGATCGTCTCTGCATCACCGCATCTTCAGGCTGCTCGTCCCGGCCGATCCCTATCTCCCCTGCTCGGCCTCCTCTCCTACCCTTCACGTTTCACCTCTCTACCCCTGGAATCTCCAGCCTCGCCTCGTCCTCTTCCCCTTCAGATCCAAACCTAGCACAAGGTTCGTATCAATATATATATACACTCTTCAGTTCCCTACCATTCTGTGATTGTGTCGTCGGATCTTCAGCCAGATCTTCCCACGACTGATCCTTGCCTTGTGAACAATTGATTTCTCCCTCCTCATCCCTCGGCGATTCCATTCCTTAGTGATCATCTTTCCTTCACCTGATCTTGATTCTGTAGGATACAGCGTTGTGTAATATCTTATGTAATAGATGTTTCGAACAAAAAAAATCTTTAACAGATGAGCTGAAATACGTCCTTGCATTATTTGAATGAAAACTGCAAGTAGTGCGACCAAGTTTGATCTTTATCTCAACAAGAGTAAAAAAATGGTCAAAAACCTCAAACTATCGTGCTTAAGATGTATTCAGTACTGGGTTTCCATGAAACCATTTACCATCTGTTGGATAAAAATGTGAAGGGAAATAAGAAGATAGGGATTTTCAAAATCTTTAAGAAAATTTATAAGAGTACTCGTACAATATCAAATGCCAAATGAAAAATCTTTCTTCAGGGAGGGATTGAACTGGAGAAGGATCTTTGGATTAACTTTCCTCAACTATTATGTGAAAAAGATTAATTTAATCGCCATTTAACTGCTCTCCTAATTATTTTCCTTTTCAAGCTTTGTTGCATACACGTGCCTTTAAAATCCTGATCGGTTGAACATTTTTTATGTTATCTTTTTGCAGCTTCTTTGAGTAATTCCAGCAGTATGTTACAGAAGAGAGAAGGGCTTTATCTTCTTGCTGTGGGCTATTACAGAAATGGAGACTACTCAAGAAGCAGGCAACTTGTTGAACAGTGTCTGGAGGTTAAGTGAAACACTTGAGAAATCTGATTTTCACCAATTATTTTGATTTTGATTTTTTACTGTTTGTGGTAATACTATGTTTCGTAATAATATTAATCTCTACAACTAACATAATAGTTGCCTTTTTAATGCTTTTTCTGTCTGAAGTAGTCGGTACAGTCTAGTCTTATCTTGACGATACTTTCAGGTTATTTTTTGTATCCGTTTGTGCAGTATTTATCTCTCTCTCTCTCTACTCACATCACGATCTTGAAAAACTTGGACAATAATATCTCTCCAGACATCTATCAAATGAATCTAGGAATGTTTTACCCTGATCTAGTCATTTTCCTCCTATCCAGTTTCAATCTCTCTCTCTCTTCCATCATCATTATCACGAATATCCTGGGACAATTTCCTTTGCAAGACATTCGACAAACGAATCTAGGAAGGTTTCCTAACGATCTTATCTATCACCGCATATCCAGTATTCATCTCTCTCTCTATCTCGTTATCATGATCAAGAAGAACCGGAGTAATAACCTTTGCCAGAAATCTGTCAAATGAATCTAGGAAGGTTATAAACTCAGCTAGCCTATCTCGTCCTCTCCAGTATTTATCTCTCTCTCTTTCCTGCATCATTATCATGAAGAGCCTGGATAACAGCCTTCTTTGGGCATCCGTCAATGAATCTAGGAAGGTTTATTCTGATCAAATCCATGTCTACTTGTCCAGTATTTATCTCTCTCTCTTCCCTGCATCATTATCATGAAGAGCCTGGATAATATAATAGCCTTCTTTAGGCATCCGTCAATGAATCTAGGAAGGTTTTATTCTGATTAAATCCATGTCTACTTGTCTTGTATTGATATCTCTCTCCCCCCCCACCCCAATCATGATCATGAAAAGTAGGATAATAATCTTCGCCTGCGCAACCTCTCTCTACTTTCTCTCTCTAATTTCTCTCACTATTCTGGAGCCTGAAGAAAATGGTAGGGTGACTAATAACTCTCTTTAGTTTCTCGCTCTAACCGGCGCAAAATCTTAGGCATGTGGACCTTCATCTCTCATGGTCAGTACAACCTCTCTCTAACTTTTTCTCTCTCTAACACCACTATTTTGATGTTCCCAGATCCAGCCGGAGTGGAGGCAGGCACAGACGCTGAAGAAGGCGGTGGAGGACAAGATTGCAAAAGGTGATGATCCTGTCTTTCTCTCTCTAAAACAAGTTCAAAAAGAGAAGAAAAACAGAGCTCTCAATCTCTCTCTAAACTTGTGTCCAGACGGGATGATTGGGATCGGCATTGCGGCCACAGCCGTCGGGCTCGTGGTCGGCGGAGTCGCCGCCGCGCTCGCCCGCAAGAAGTGAGAGAAACCAATAATTCCTCTCCCTTTCTCTCTCTAGGATCCAGATCTCTATATACATCTCTCTCTAAAATATGTGAAAAAGAGAGTGGGGTTGAGAAGACTAACTGGGATATAAATAACGGGTGCTGGCCTTATTTCATTCATCTTTCTTGGAATGGCGCATGAGAGATGTATATCTCTATCTCTATCTTTATCTCTATCTCTTGCCGGCTTTCTCCGCTCTCTCTGTTTTTCAGTGGTGGAGAAGAGCGAGGAGGAAGCTTCGGTAGTGGCCGGAGGTGGCGCGGGAGAGGGAGACTTGAAGAGGGGAGCCGGTGCGGTGAAGGAAGAGGTCCATGACGATGTCGAGATCCTTCTCTTTGCGGGTGGTGATGATCCTTGTCATGGCGTCTCCATCGCCGCAGCTCAGGGCGTGGCGCAGCAGCTGGAAATCATGGATCATGATAGAGAGAATCATAGATACATAGAGAGAGAGCCATAGATAGGTAGTTACAGAGTAATAGATACATGAGAGAGACAGAGAGAGTCAGAGAGACAGTAAAAGAGTCATAGATATATATATATAGAGTCAAATATGCACAGTGTGAGAGAAAGAGTCATAGAGTCATAGATAGAGAGAGAGAGAGAGTTAAAGGGAGTCATAAAGTCATATATACATAGAGAGAGAGAGTCATAGGGTCATATGTACATAGAGAGAGAGAGAGTCATAGAGTTCATATATACACAGAGAAAGGGAGAGTCATAGGACCATGAATACAGAGAGTGAGTCATACAGTTCAGCTTTACATAGAGATAGTCATAGATATATGGAGAGACTCATTGACAGAGAAAGTCATAGATAAGTAGAGAGAGAATGATAGTAATATATGCACAGAGAGAGAGTCATAGATAGAGAGAGTGATAGAAATATATGTAGAGAGAGAGATAGTCATAGATAGATAAAGAGAATGACAGAAATATATGCAGAGAGAGAGAGTCATAGATAGATAAAGAGAGAGGTATAGATAGATAGATAGATAAGAGAGAGTCATATATATTTGTAGAGAGAGTCATAATGAGAGAGCCGGAAGACAGAAAGGAAGAGAACAGAGGAATGGAGAGAAGAAACGGCAGAGAAAAATAGAGAGATTTAGTCAAGGAAAAAGAACAGAGCAGAGAGAAAGAGAGAAAGGGGAACAGAGATAGGGACGGAGCAAGACAGATAAGAGAGAGAGAGAGAGAGAGAGAGAGAGAGAGAGAGAGAGAGAGAGAGAGAGAGAGAGAGAGAGAGAGAGAGAGAGAGAGAGAGAGAGAGAGAGAGAGAGAGAGAGAGGAGAGAGAGAGAGAGAGAGGCATAGAGAGAGACAGAGAGAGACACGCACAGAGAGAGACAGAGAGACAGAGAGAGAGGAGAGAGAGAGGAGAGCGAGAGGATCACAAACCTTTTCAAAGTATTTGTGGGGATGGATGATGCACCGTATCGCGATGCGGAAGGCCGACATTATATCCTCAGGGAGGTTGGAGTTCAACAGCGCCTGTCATTGAAATTACGTTTAAAATAAACATCATGATAATGATGATTGAAGATGATGAATATGATGATGATGATGAATCTCTGACCTTGTTTATGGAGATACCGAACTCGTCCTTGAAGCGATTGAAGGTGGCCTTCAGCTGTGACCTACTCCGAGTAGAGAGAATCCTCGCCATCTCCTCGACATTGCACGGAGTCAGCTTAACCGCGGAGTCAAGAATTCCCGCCTCCGCCATAGCCAAGCTCGCATCGACCTCCTCTCCATTGTACTTGTGCGTGGCCACCAGAGGCAGCAGAAACTGCACAACACATGATTTCAACGAGAGATTTATCTTCTTATGAGGTTATTATAGTTGATGTTAGTGAGAGAGAAATGCCTGGCGGAGATCGCCGGAGAAGTAGTTGGCGACGTCTTCTTCAAGAGAGCGCTTGTAGCGCGTCTGGTACGCGTGCTTAATCGCTAGAAGCTCGGCTGGAGAGTTGATGCAGGCCGTCTCGATGATAACGCGGTAATCGATCTTTGATTTTGCTGCGGTGTAGGCGATGATGGCGTCTCTCTCCACTGGCTCGAAAATCCAGCGGTATATCGCTCTCTGGATGCAAAATTTTGAAAATCGGTTGACTGGATCTGAATTTACGAAGCTCATCTCTAGATTATCTCGACTTTAATTGGTGTCATTCTACTGAATTCATCGCTAGATTACCTAAAATTTTGTAGATGTGAATGTATTAATTCATGGCTACAATACCTGGAATTTACTAGGTATGAATTTCCAGAATCCATACCTAGATTACCTCGAATTCAGTAGATATGAATGTATTAATTCATGTCTAGATTAGCTGGACTTTCATTGGTATGAATCTACTAATTCATAAATGTTTATAGATGTGAATGTATTAATTCATGGCTAGATTACCTTGAATTTACTAGGTATGAATTTCCAGAATCCATACCTAGATAACCTCGAATTCAGTAGATATGAATAAATGGATTTATCAGCGACGAATTTAGTAGGTTTGAGTTTGTTAATTGATATCCAGGTTAGCTCGAATTTACCGGATAATGAGTTTATTAAATTAGTGGGTGGATTACCTCGAAATCTCCGGAAAGCTCGGATTCAAGGCGTTTGACGAGGTCCTCGTTGTAGAGATTCTCGTAGGCTAGCCGGATCTGAGTACGGTGGAAGGCGGATCTGTTAGCTAGCACGTCGATCACCGCCTTCTCATCCGTTCCCCATCCTGTTTAATCGGAAAATAGAACAACAGTCAGTTCATCAAGCATCAAGCATTGTGAAATAAAGCTACAATCAATTCATTAGGCGTCGGAATATTCATCTCCGATCAAGTCCAATCCATCGCCGTATTTTTACCAGCGTAATCATCAACTCTAATTATCAACTTAGATTTTTGGCTAATCAAGAACTTAGACGTTACTGATTATGAATCAATACAAGGTTATTTACAATCGGAATAAGTGTCAGATTCATCCCCGATCTGCTGTAATCCATTGCAGGATTATCAACAATGTCATCATACAAGCAGCTCCTAGGAAATTTAGACCAAGCTTCTGATTAACTTAGATCTTTGGCCGATCCAGGACTAACTTTGGATGGACCAACCGTTGCTGATTACGAATCGAGACAATGTTATTTACGATCGGAATAACTTTCAGCTCCATCCCCTATCTGCTCTAATCCCTCGCCGGATTATCACCAATGTAATCGTACAAGAAATTCCTAGGAAACTTAGACCAAGCTTCCGATTAGCTTAGATTTCCGGCTAATCCTGCTCTAATTCTGGACGGTGAAGGCGTTATTGACAGTGAATCTAAAAAGGATATTTACAATGAGGCAGGTAAAAAAAATGAGGTTTCGTCTACTCATTAACAACAGTGTACTGAATCCAAGAATTAGAGGAAAAGATTCAAACGCTGAGCGATCGAGAAATCAAGAAGAGAGACGGAGAGATTACCTTGGCAGGCTTTCCTGAGGATTTCAGCGTCTTCTTCAGGAGTTGGCACGGTCTGAACAGCAGCGTTCGTCGCCATCTCTTCAAATTCGAACTTGTAATTCTCTCTGATTTCGCTGTCTCTATTTCTCTTTGTGCATGCTCTTAACATCTGTGCTGTATTTATAGGCCGAGAAAAAGAATGGAAACGCCCGCTAAAACTCGAAATTACGTAAATGTCCTGCGAAACGGCCATGGTGATAAAATTGATGTTCAAACCTCCGAAACCGTTGCGTTACTCTCTCTCTCTCTCCTCCCTCGCGTGTTATTAATTTTATAATAATAATAAGAGAGTAAAATGTAGGAAAATAATAGGCGGCTAATAATAATAATAATTACAGAATGCACTATTTAGATAAATACTGGAATTGGTATGCAGAAACTATATGTGAATGTGATGATGATCCAGGGTTGAGTACCATGGGTTGTATAGATATTTATAAATAAATCAATATATTTTGAAAGTTAATAACAGTTGATGCGTGGGATACAATGTGATTACATAGATATAAATTGGTAATAAATTAAAAAAGTTACAAGTAATTATATTGGTCCTATACATAAATATTTATTATGTGGTTGTACTCCATGATAACGTCAAATTAGATGTATGTACCATGTACATGTAACAAGTAAATAAGGAGCACTATAAGTACAAAAACCAGAATCGATCTGCTTTGCCTTGAATCTATATGGGGGACTTATTAATGTTTATATGTTTAGTATAGATAAAATATAATGATGAAGGCCAAACATTATGGATGCATGTAAAAACATGGTGTACATAGATATATTCCATCAAAATTGATAAATACAGAGTTTAATACTGGCTAAAATTTGCTTCCTCGTTTAATCACATCCACATAGAAGCATGCACACAACATGCACACAATGATATATAGGTCCAATCAAGCATAGATGATAACACAAACTTCTAAACTTGTCATCCCCTGAGCTACTTCACCGTTGTTCCAGACTTAAAATATTTTCTCCATGTCTTTCTACATTTCGTGATAACAGCAAATGAAGTTAGGAGAAATAATGTCTCAAAATATGTTACAGAGTAAAATAAATAAATAAAACCTGGATGATTTAGCAATGTAATTAAATATTGATAGTATCATACTTTTCATGGCAGCCCAACCTAAAATCCTTGCCCTTTATTTATCTGCAGTTTCTCACGCAATGACAATTACTGAAACATGAAATATAATTTTTTTATTAGGGATTGAATTATGAACTGAACGAGATGTTATTGGCTGGGGAAATCATTCCCATATAATTTTGGCAATGCATTCCCATATGAAACATGAAATTTGTCAAGTATTTGTTAGTTTCTTGATATTATTTTAGAAATAAAAGGATCACACAATTTATCTCCCTGCTTTGTCATTTTCTGATTTCTCATATTTGTGCTGAATTATGTCATTATCCATTTTTATGAATTTTTAATTTTACTTTATTTTTTTTAATTTACTTTATTTTTTTAGACTTCCTTTAAGAGAAAAAATAAATCCATGAGCTCTGAATTTACAAACCTTACAAAACCTTGAAAACTGAAATATATCTTCTTTATTTACATAAATTGCTTCAATGTATTTTCAAAATCAGATGTAATATATTCAAGAAAATAAGCTATCAAATGTGCCATTGGCTGATGAGATTCACCGCATCCTTCAAATTTCTTCATCTAAACCTAGCCATAGAGGTTCCCACTTCATGAGAGTAATGATATGCTTGGATAATTCACATATTTGACTAGGTGCACAAAAATAATAAATTCTAAGGGAGAAGTTTGTTTTTGGAGATAAGATGTAAGAGATGAAAAATATTCATGTTTAATAATTGAATAATTTTTTTTTGGTTGTGAATCTTCGTAAATATATTTTATTCAAGTATGAAAAATACTTAAATAAAATTTAAAATAATATAAGATAAAGTATGAGTTTCACTCAAAAATGTCAATTCATCTTTGAAATCAAGAAATCAGATGTCCAATACGTTTAATCTAGCATCTGACAACTAATCAAACATATGACTATCTATCCTTATATCTATGAACTGGGGTATATATATATATATATATTGATAAATAATATGGGACAGTTAGCTGTCCACTCATTCATTATCCCGCATTGCTCTTCTTATTTTTAAAATTGATTTCACGGTTTATTCTATTTTTAGTTTATATGGACTAATTGTTTATTCTCTTCATTTTCGTCCTATGAACTTTCAATCATAAATTAATACTATTAATACTTCATATTTATATTTGTAAATTTTTAACACCTGTTTTCCCTTTCCTATAAAATATAAAACTAACTACTACATTTTTATCATATTCTTCTTTCAATGTAAATTTTTTTTCACTCCCTATATTTTTATTATATTTTTAATTCTATCATTTGCTTTATTATTGATTATTACTTTTAGTCTATGCCTTTCTTGTTTAAACAGTTTACTGTGAAATTGCAAGTATTTATGAATGCTAGAGAACCTGGATTTATGTATGCTAGCATCCATAAAATATTTTATTTTTGAATAAAATGAGTGAGGTATTTTATTTTCACAAAAATAATATGAAAGATTAAAATCCATGTTACCAAATCATGAATCATATTTTTAATAAAAAATTAGGAGAATCAGATAAGTCCTTGTAGATGCATATAGTGGTGGAAATTTTATGATAGTGTATAAGTGGACCACCATAGCTCATCAAGAAAATATAATAAAATATTATATGTCATGTAACACAATAGCAAAAAGGAAGATCTAATACCTGAACCAACTATTAGCCCAAAGGTAGAGACTATACCATTAGAATGGCTCCAAATTGTAATATTTGTTGGCTGAATAAAACACAGTAAATAGAACTATGTGGTTAAAAGGCGAATACAGATTTTACTTCTTGTTCAGAATTCATTAATACAAGCCCTATTCATTTTTCAACATGTGAGCCTAATAATGAACTCCATGGATTTTGTCAATAATAAGCCTATTATAATGATAGGATAATAAGATGACTCCTCATTTATAATTTAAAAAACACATTAAATTATTTTGATAGGGTAACCGCATAAGCTCATGCAGATTAGATGAAAATGGTTCATCATGTAACCATTTATGTGGCGACAGAAAGGACGGTTTGTCGATTCTCTTTTGGGAAATTATTCAACCAGTTGACCAGCATGAATTCATGGATGATATTGTACCCAAGTATCAACCCGGTATATGCATGTTTCAGTGGTATCAGTATTCCTTAGATCTCAGAACATAGGATATCTTATAGGTATATGGTTTTGTTTTTACGATTTCATATTGGTCCTTAATATTGTGATTTAAACAGTCCTAGATCAAATATAGGAACCAGTATACAAAGGTTCTCGTGTGGTGAAATGGGATACCCCCCTTTGGGTACGAGAGAAGACAAACTTTGTAGAAACAGGGCAATTAAATCATTGTCCGATGTGGTGGAAATAAGGAAATGAAATTTTCTATAGATTTCCTAGTGTATCTGTCCCTGTTAGGATGTCTGATTATGATTTGAATAGTTGACACTGTTTCAAGTCATCCTAAAAAAACATTGTTTGATAGTACAATCATAAACTGACTAGATCCCCTTTGGTCTTTGAGTTATAATCCGTCAGCCAAAAAAGTTGACATGGTAGATTAGTGATCAATTGGATGGGCTCAATCTTGATTTAACCAATGCGCTGATCCAACCCTTACGATAAATCAATCAATGATTGTCAATATGATCAAACTTTTTTTATCTGATTGATACCTTTGCATATCACACAGGTACATATCCATCAAATGAACAGCCTCCATGTGTCAACATTAATACCACAAGGAAAAAATACGGCCACCAAGATCAAAAGTGATTATAGTATTTCTATCATTTTACATAAATTTAGAAGTTAAATTTTAAGATCTGACATGATGATCTAACATGAGAATTTGATCAAGGATCACCCAAACATGTGAGGTGTTATCTGAATTGAAATACCAGTAACTAGAACTAATCAGATTAAAGACCTGAGTACTAGTAACAGTTAAATCTTTAAAGAAAGTTTCCATGAAATGTTTGAATAAGTGAACGAGTTTTTTTATGAATTTTCATTTTTTATTTTATGGTATTTTAACTTAATTTTTCCACCCTAATTCATGAAGAATATAATTTTACAAGTCATCATAAATATTTTTATTTTATTGAAATAATGTTGGAATTTATTAGATCTGTAGAATAATAATATATTTTATATCAATTTTATGATATTTATACAGAATTGTCTTGTGTTACAATCCTAAAGAAAATAAGTTTATTAGTCATTTAATTATTTAAATATCTTTAGGGGTTTATATTGATCTAATCCACCCTCCCATGTGTCACAATCCAATTATTTAAATAATTGGTATGAGCCAATCATTGATGCCAAAAAATGAATACATCACATTTTTGTGTATTAATTTTTACCTGATCAAAACTCGGGGCCAATAGAATAAACATGGTTTTAAAAATAAATGAGATGACTTGTTTTTTAGATGCTGGGGCACATGGCAGAACAAGAATGAACAGTTAAAACGTACATTAAATGGGCCATTATCTTTATATTCTTTCCTTTTCATTGTTACACGTGGCATTTTCTGATTCTGCACTCCAGTGCAGAAAATCATGTCAATGATTGGGAAATTTTGGCAAAAACAAGGCATGTATCAATGAATTATTGGAGGACATTTTGAGTGAAAATTATGATGGAGAATATTTGGAAATACTGATGATTCTGTCTTTGATAACTATCCAAGACAATGAGAAATAAAAACAAGGGCCTAGATTGTTCAAATGACAATATGTGACAATCTAGGAGTTTTGATCATATTTTCAGGTTAGCTTTGTCTTTATCCCCTTTATTAATCCACACTCTCATGATATAAATGTACTC
The DNA here is from genome assembly GCF_029677425.1 of Wolffia australiana. Classification (NCBI taxonomy): domain Eukaryota; kingdom Viridiplantae; phylum Streptophyta; class Magnoliopsida; order Alismatales; family Araceae; genus Wolffia; species Wolffia australiana. The sequence continues at coordinate 24,218,162 of NC_135835.1, read as the reverse complement.
CTCCATCCTTAAAAAAATGCACCCTCGGATTGTTCCTACTTAGAAGTGGAGGCAAGACTTGTTCATTCAAAATCTCATTTGGTTCCATTGTTAAATTATGTTAGAGTATAGTATGTAGGCCAAATAAGCCTACATCCTCTTTTATGAAGCCCTTATTGGGCTTCCATAATCTAGCCCAATAAGGGCTTCTATGAGAGCGTATCTCTCTCTCACTATCTATATCACTCTATCTCTCCTATTGGGCCTATATTAGCCCATCTACCATTCTCTCTCTCACGTGCCCTATTTAAGGGTTTTATGGAAACATCACATCAATGACCTATGAGAAAACCCTAGTTTCTATCTCCGCCACATCTTTCTCTCTCATCTCCATCTATCTCCTTCTTCCTTCCTCGCCATCTCCATCTTCTACACCCTCGGATTGTTCCTTCTTAGAAGTGGAGGCAAGACTTGTTCATTCAAAATCTCATTTGGTTCCATTCTTAAATTATAAGTGCAGTAGATTAAAGGAGTCACATTCAGGAAAATACTCATGAAGATGAAGCATCATTTGGCCCATTAGGCACTGATAATATTGATTTTCGGGGTTTTAATTCATCGTTGGTATTGAGATTATTCAATAAAAATATATTTAGCTGTACTTAGGAATATTTAGTTAGTGATGAGTACGGATCGCCTCCACTGGGAACAATTACTAAGGATTTAATTTTCTTAGTATAGTGATTATGAGAAGAGATGAAGACAATAATAGAATATGTGAGCTAGTGATATTGAGTAGAAGGATGTAATAGTTATAATTCAACATAAATTAGTAAAGGAAAGAGGAAGTGAACGTATAATTATGTGAAGCGATGTGTGGGTGAGATAGAGAATGTGATGGATATGATAGTGATTGAATGTAGGAATGTTGTGATTTGAAAAGATAGAGACAATATAAGGGGGATGTAAGGAAATGGAATGATAGAGAAAAAGGTTATAATAAAATCTAAGTAAGCTAGCAATGATGTTGAGAAAGAGCAACATAAGGCGAAGATGCTTACCTTAGATCCTCATGTTTCGCCACGATCATAGCAATATGCAAGTGATAATAAGCTCCCCCCTTCTCTAATGCTTTGTCTTATACACCCTGGACACCAAGAACACACTTGATGGATCTCAAAACTCACTATCTTTCAATCAGCCAAGACAAGTAGAAAGCAAGTTCAAGATGAATTTCATAGTAATCTAGAACTCTATTTATAGATCAGAGGGTATGAATGGAAAGATCAGGGGGAGACAAAGCAGTGCTGAAAATTTCAGGTCAATCGGAGCTGTAGATCGTCAGATATCTCTGTTTGAAGTTGGAGCAATCCTAGCCCTTATTTTTTTCTCTCTCCTCATCATCGTCTCTGACGCTTCCTCTTTTTATGTTTCCGTTGAACCTTCATGTCATTCAAAAGTCTGTGTCTTCTCAACTTTCACACTCACGTCTTTCAGATTCGCCATCTGTAGCTGTAGTCGGAAAAGGACAAAAAAATAATCATTCTATTTATATTATTTAAAAAGTTTACTTTATTCTTCTCGCACTTGGCGTGGCATCGAGCTAGCGTGCTCCACGTCAAATTTTTCTTATTTTTTGCCAATTGTCGGCTGATGTACACGCACCACATGTACACGAGGCACCATGTCATTACACCATGTCACCCGCCTGCCATTTTTGTCTTTCAAACAGAGAGAGAGAAGAAAAGGTCAGTTTTTGTCTTTTTTGGCTCGGTCCCCCATGCATTTATTGGGAAAAAATCATCCCTTTTTTTATTGGTCCATGTGACCCCTGTGCCATAAAAATCCAAAAATTGAGTCATTAGTCATAAATGCAATCATGGCTTCTCTAATCATTAACTAAGTTAATGATTGGGATGTCACCAATTATTATCGCTAGATGTAATTCATCGCAGTTCGACGAATGAAATGGCAACACAATGTGGCACGAGATAAAAGACGTGAAAAATCTTCTAATACAAATAAATATATATTTTGACTTAGAAAAATCATATATTTCCCAATTTAATATCATAAACTTCCAAAACATTATATTCTGTCTCAGAAAATTATATTCTTTTACAATCTATTGCCAGAAAAATCCTCCAAAATGCATAACAATGCAGAAAATTCAGAACATCATTCTAAAAATATATTTATTCTTTTAAAGCTTGATAACATTCAAATATAAGTGGTTTAATGCAAATAAACATGTAAATATGATCAGATGAAAGTACTAAAAGTGCAAGTTATCAGGCACATGACTCTAAGGATAATGTGACATTTATCATTTTTCCAACTCATGTCTTCATCCTTTACCTAGGCTACCATCACTGATGTCGTAGTTTTTCACCATCATGCACAGTGCCTCCAATTCTGTTACATGTCAGACTGTATCCCCCTCATCTCCATTGCCACCGACGAACATAAACTTGTCATCAGCTAACATCATTTATGAGGGAGCAGGTGTCATTGAGTTAATAATTTTTTATTAATATTATTGCTAATTCTCAATTATTTTAAGTATAAAAAATGCTCAAAGGAGTACCTCAGAGGTAGGCTTTCTCACTTTAGCCTTCGAATGTCTTCCTATAATACAATGGGTTCATATTTATATGGAAGAAATTTTAAAATTGAATGATTTTTAGCTTAATTAATTTTTTTTGTTTAATCCCCAAAAAAATTTTCAGAATATCCTGAACATCATAATTTTCATTTTTCTAGACATTATGCTTGAATTGTAACCAATTTATTATTTCACACGAAGTAGGTTAGCCTTGATGATTCTTCTCAAAATAATGAATTATTAAAAAGATGTTTGATGAATCATCAAGAGGATATCAAATATAATTGGCTCAACGTAATCCAGTTGTTTCAATACAAGATTGACGATAACATTTAAGCAAGTGGCTTTTCGTGGCTTTTCATAACTTTTGAGTTAAGTGAATAATTTATTTTCAATTTCATTTAGATAATTTAGTGATTCTTAGATTTATTACTTTTAAAGAAAATTGAGACTTCTAAAATAGAAGTTGTGTGTGATTATTTACGTGAATACTTATAAAATAATAATTAAATATAAATATGATGAAAAAACTTAATAGCATAAAATACGACAAGAATCATGACCAATGGAGTGAAAATTTTATCTTTGCTTCTTCATATTGTTCTATATGATGTACGTATAATTATGAAGAAGAAGAATGTCCAGTTTTAAATTTCCGAAAAGAAAGCCATGGGATTGTCAACAATCCCATGCTTTGAATAAGTACGTAACAATGCCCATGCTTATGTTAAAAAATAGACAACACCACAGGAAAAGCCTGTGAACTCCCTTCCATTAACCCTGAATGTTTATCTGGTATTGAGTCACATGCATGATCTTCCATGTTTTCAGTTTAATGTATTACTTTTCATTTTCGTATGCTGTTTATGGATAATGAAATTATACAATGATATAAGAAAAATAATATTATATGTTGATAATAAAATAACTTCTGGTATTCATTTACTATTATAGATGACATTTCAGTAAAGAAAATCTCAATGCCTTTCGAGAGAGTAGATTAAACATATATGGTTTTCCATTATACATTTATAAATAGATGTATATAATTATTTATCTTAAAATAAAATTATATATCATTATATTAATAAATTGAGATATCCATGCTGTTAGCACTTTCGCAAAATGATTTCCCTTTTTAGAGCTAGACTCTTTTATTTTTTTAACGCATTTATTTCGCAATATGATTTAAGAAAAAGAGATCATTTAAGGGTGGGGTGCTAAGATAATGTGTCCCAAACCTGATGGTACATGGGTTCGCACCATTCCCATCATTATAAAGAAATGTTGAATTATTGTGAGAGATTCAAACTTATCTACCTACATGGTGAATATTTGTTGATTTTTAGAAACTAAATTCACCCACTAAATAGAAGGGCGTCCCTTTTCCCTTCATTATTTCTCAGATTTATCTAACTTAAAATAGTGATATCTACCAATCCAAGAAGACTTCTGGGTTGAAAAATTGTTTTTAGTTTCATCTTTATCTCCTTTATCCTCCATCCTCTCAGAACTATAAATAGATCTCCCCATACTTGTAAAATATGCACCCTGAGGTTATTCCCCATATTTATGATTACCAGAGTGATCTTCTCACTAAAAATATTGTTTAGGTCTGTTCTTGCATTCAAAGAGTGATGTTCAAATCATGAATTGTAAAGAAAAACACTCTCGGTCGATTGGGCACATGAAGACGAACTTAGTGTAATCTTCACCTTGTTCTGGCTCACTTGCTGTCATTAAATATTATATCAAATTTTAACTTCGCTTAGCCAATACTTGTTCCATATGTATTTGGCCCTTACTTCTATGTACTTCTAAGGAAACATATATATATATATATATATTTCTAAATTAACCCCACTTTATGATTCATCAACCACAATAACTTGAAATTGTTGAGGTAAGGTTTTATCATTAATTTAACAATTATAGAATATAACTCGTGAATAAGATTAATAAATCCATATTAATATGTTTTTTATGGACATGAGTAACTTTATACTTGGAAAATGATTAAAAACAGAAATATCACAGATGGAAAGTTTGATAAAACTGTTTATTTTTACTTTGCCCATCTTGGAGAACCTGCACTTACCATGGTTATGTAGGTTCCGTCAATTCATCCAATCAAACAATGTATTATTGACATTGGAATGGTGATGACTTTAACATTAATCAATGCATTCTGTATTCACCATTTAATGGACGCAAAAAGTATGGATATCAACACTCATACTTGGTCAATGGCATCTCTTTGCGATGTTCATGTCTAATACTATGAAATATTGACTCAGTGATTGTCATCAGTGGCTTCAGGAGGAGATCATGCTTAATAATGTTTAGCTCTTTGAAACTAGCTTGGGCCATAAAGTTCAAAATGAGTTCAATTCACCACACTTATTTTTTCTTTGAGAACTGGGAATTCACAATTTCAAATTTATGACCTATAACATATATCATCATCTTTTTCAATGCATTGAGTTGTTATTCAGCACGACACTATAAAGATTAAATGTGAGTTAAATGGGGATCCACTGCCTGTGAGTGAATGATAAGAAGAAACAAGGGAAAGCATCACCTAGATTATAATATCATACCCTGCGACAAGTAGGCTTCATTCTTCATGACCACCAGCTCTTTCCAGCATGACAAGGGAGTCTTTCATGCGTATAATCATACTTAGACATGTAGTTGATATAATATTCACTTCACGCTCATGGTGTTGAGATCACAAGGGGAATGGATTTGGGAATGAGATTATTAAGGAACTAGCAATAATTAATTTGGGGGTCTGATACCATGTATTTTTAATAGCATAATCTGACCATATTTACATGTTAATTTGCATTAAATTAATTGTATATGCATGTTATCAAGCTTAAAATATTAAATTAATTTTATGGAATGATATTTTAAACTCTCTGGATTTTTACATATTTCTGGGGATTTTTCTAATATTAAATTGTGAAAGGATATAATTTTTAAAGTCAAAATATCTTTTTTGTGGAATTTTTTGACATCAAATTGATAAGATCCTATTTTTATAAGTCAAATCAAATTATAGTTTCAATCTTTGGGCCTTTATTTAATTTAATATGAATTTTATAATTTTTTAACCCTTTCTTTTTTGCGACACCCCATGCAAATCGAAGGGCAAACCAACCACGGTTAGGAATATTGATTGACGTTAACCAAAAGTTAAATCGGTTAATGATTGGTGTCAGCATATCATTTAACTAAACCATTATGGCATCATGATCAATGGCATAATGCCATCTAATGATAAATGATTTTTATTTTTACTCTTTCTAACATAGGGTGACATGGCCCAATCAATAAAAGGAGTGCATTTTTCCATTATTAATGAGATGTATGGACTGAGGTGAAGATGATTAAAAGACTCCTATTTTTCCTCTCTCTCTCTCTCTCCTATGACTGGTCAAATATTGCGGCATCCATTGAGCTATATCGCAACACGTGGCACCCATGTGTCCATGTGGTGCCTATTTGGTGCTCTCTCTTTGGGAAATCCAAGAGAAGGCACTAACATGGCACGTGCTACGAGCTAGATATTTAATAATAACTAATATTTTTTTATTCTTCATTTTATCTTTTCCCAGGGTGACATGTGGCGCGACGAGAGACGTTGATTACGGATGATGATGAATAATCTCAACCAATCATTGCATTAAATGCCAGGATGAGATGGAACCCTAACCAAATGATGTGATGGCCTTGACGAGGATGAGGAGAGAGATATCTTTGGATTAAATCGACGGCTTAGAATCGTCCAACTTGCATGCTTGATGTACGACAAACGAGAACTCAGATTGAGCTGAAATTTTAAAGGTAGTGCTTGCAGAGGTTCAACATAGAGGTGATGATGTCAAACGTTGTCGATGGTGTCGTTCGATAGGTAATTCACTAAGTGAATGTAACTACATGGCTACGAATGGCCATGGTGGAGAGTACGTGCAGGGTTGACGAGTTGGGATTCACCGAGTTTTGAGCTCCAAGTGAGCGACTGGTGACGGTGACAGCAACCTTCTGACCCTCGTCGGAGCAACGATGGTGTCTACAGCGCCGAACGGAGTAATTCCATAGGGGCTCACACGTAATAGATGACCTCAACCCCTACCTGGAAATTCGCTTGAATCGTAGTTTTCTCGTTAATTTTATCTCACCTAATCTAACTCGAGCGCGGTGGAGTGCAGTCGAAAATACACTGAAAGACGTAATGTAACCAACGAGCAAGGGGATTACATACCTTGTCGGTGGCATTGATCGTCGTTGGGATCTTCGCCGATGTGATTGTTGCCACTGGCAGATGTAGTGAGAGATTGTCGAAAGTAAGCGATAGAGGGCTATAAAGATGAGGCGGCACAAATGATCGGCCGAGGTTCGACCGGTGCGCCGAATAGAAGGATTGGAACGGCCAGAGCAAGGTCGGATGACGTTGTCAACGCGAAGGTGGTCGCCGTACAACTCAGCCTCGAGCAGCAGCAACACCGATCACAGTAACTCTGGATGCGGCCTGAGCATGGTGCGCGAGGATCAGCAACCACTCGAGGGGGAGTTGTCAGCAACATCAGAGACATGCAATGTTGTAGGCAATTGACGTCCTTGTGGTGTGGGCGAAGCCGTTGACCAGCAAGCTGCACAGACAGATCAGCACAAGCACCCTACAGCATGTGCAGGCGGAGGTGCTAGCACATGGTCAGGACAGTGACCAGAGAAATTCAGGTAACATGGCGTGCTATAGGGCGTTCCTAGAAGGAATGGAAGCGGCCACCATGGTCAGCGACCCTAATGCTCCAGCGTCGTCGAGATCCACTAGTTCGGTACGGCCGGAGTACTTTGTCATGTGCAGGCCTCTAGTATCGCGGACGTGGGGGGCACGGTGATCAGGAAGCGCACCCTAGTGGCGTGACGGTTCCTGTGCTAGCCGGTCAACAAGTCGACTGTTTGGTGTGACGAGTGTGGCGCTTGAACTGTCTTGTGTCCAAGTCGCTGGAGGCGACTCTTGGTTCATGAGCGAACTGGCAGAATGACAGATACCTCTTTGCGGTGTTGTTAATTGATGCAAATGTAGTGCGGGTTGTCGGGAACTCAGTCAATGGTTGAATGATGTGAACGGGCTGTCTAAAGGGTTGCCCCAAGACATCGATCGTCATCTGTGGGGGCGGCACACCGGAGGAAGTCCACTGACCACAAGCACTTCTAAACGGAAGTCCGAGAAGCACCCACCGGCATGGAGTCATGAAGATTTGCCTGACGACTCGGGCGGTGACGTTTGAGGCGGGTTGACCGTCGTTCAGGATCTGATAAAATCCACTACTCCGGAATGAAGCACGGACTGGGCTGTGCTGTGCTGATGGTGGTGTTCCCTTTCTTCTCTAGAATCCTCTTTTCCCTCTTCTTCCCTCCTCTTTCTTACCTTCTTCTTCTTCTCCTCACTCTCTTCTCTCTTTCTCTCGTTGGGTGAGATCTGAAAACGTAGAATAACTGCAAAAAAACACTTCCAGATCTGTTCTGAACGTGGTCCCATGATGGCCTTATATAGGGCCATGATGGGCCCCTTACAAGGAGTTCAACAAAGGGGAAGTCCAATAAGAGACCTCCCCCCCATTTCACAACATAAAAAAAAGAAATTACGAAATCCAAAGATGTGAAAATAAAACAATACGGATGGGAATGAAAACACGACGACACAGACGCATCACGACGAGTAGGGTGCACTCGTCGTGATGAACACAAAATTTAAAACGACAGAAAGCAGATAATGAAAACATGAAGATACGGATGCGGACGTGCTCTACCTGGGTTATTTAAACCTGGCATCTTCACGGACGCTTTGGCGTGCCGATCAGGCTGGACACGGACCGGCGGTGATGCTGATGACGATGAAGACGGCTCCGTTGATGATTCGTTGGCGTCGTCTGGATGCGCTCCATCAGGTGGGGAGGTTTATATGTATCAAGAAGACAACTTGATCTGAACAGAACATAGGGATCTAAGGTTAGCATTGATAACATGCAAATAAGAGCTAATAAAATGCTAATTTTATCACATTTATGCGCTTTTAACGTTTGAAAACACTAAATTCCAGTGCGTGTTATCATGATTTTGTGTTAAAACAAGACTTTTCTTAATTTTCAAGAGAAACAATACTTTTGATAAAGAATTAGGTTAATGAGCACATTTTAAACATTTTAAAATTGAATTTTATAAGAAATTAAATGTTTTAATTGACCTATTTCTATAAATAAAAATAAATTAACAATAAAACTTATTTTAGAAATTAATAAAGCATTTATATGCATTAATAAATGGTTTTTACAATTTATTTCAGTTGTTTTTTAATTAAAAATCATTTTTTGTGAAACTGGCCCTTATTGGGCTAGGTTAAGCTCTAATCGGGTGTTAAATGCGCAAGAAATGCATCAAGACATGCGCTGTCTGATCAGAAGTCTCGATGGCATCTTTGGTACGTGACACACACGTACACAACGTTGTGCATGTTGCACACCACAAATAGCTAGCGTGGACCAATAAGGTGCGACTTAACTCACTGTGTGCGATACATCGAGTTAAGTCGTAAGAAACTCGCATGGACCAATGGGATTTCAGATCCACATGGTCCATGTGAGTCTCGTTCGTGTGAATTTCACTTACACAGCACCATGCGAATGAAGTCCAACGTGTACGTGGCGCCATGTGGTCCAATCGTGGCGCTTCGTTCAACCTGCGTACACAGCAAAAAAAAAAGAGTCAGCAATCGGAAGAACGAGTTCTTCTGATTCTTCCATGATAAATTGGGGAAAACCAAAAAATAGGTGTTCTTGATTTTAAGCTTGAGGAGAGATTTCCTGGCTTCCTTGATGACTCTAGAACAACCTGGAGTGCATTTGGAGCTCAAATTGGATAGCAATTCTGACAATCCGGTGGCGGGTTCTTCCCCAAAGTTCAATCATCAATTCATGGAAAATCTGGTTGTTCGTTGCACACAATTCTTTCAAGTTGATTGATAATCTCAATTTTAGGGTTAAAATTTGTCGTTGGTGATTGAGATTATTCAATAAAAATATATTTAACCATACTTAAAAATACTTAGTGATGAGTACGGATAGTCTCCACAGGGAACGATGATTAAGGAATTACTTTCTTAAACTAGTGATGATCAATGAGAGGATTGACGAATGCAAGATTTGAGGACGTGAGCTAGTGATATCGATAAGAGATACGTAATTATAAGCTAATTTAGCTTTGAGAAAAGAGTAAGTGATTGTGATGGATATGACGATGATCAACGGTATGCACGAGGATTGTGGTTGGATGTGGAGTGGTACGATGGCAGGATAGACAGACGAGAGAATGGGGACGTATGAAGTGAAGTGATAAATGAAACGTTGATAAAAAAAAAACTATAACTATGATAACGATGATGTTGAGAGAGAAACAACGTAAGGCGAAGACACTTACCTTAGATCCTTATGTTCCGCCAGGATCACGGCGATTTGTGAGTGCCGGTAAGCTCCCCCTCTTCTCTTTTGTCTCTTCCCACACACCCAAGACACCAAGAACACTCTTGATGGATCTAAAACTCACTCTCTTTCAATCAGCCCACAAAAGTGGGAAGCAAGTTCAAGATGGTTTTAACAATGATCCAGGCCTCTATTTATAGATTAGAGGGTATGGACAGGAAGAGGAGGGGAAGATGAAAAGTTATGGCCGTTGGAAGTTGAAGCAACCCGAGCCTTTAATTTCTTCTCTCTCCTCATCAATGTCATCAGTTTGTGCCTGTTAAGAAGTCAAAGCACTTGGTATTCTGTGGCTTTTCGTATTCCGTGGCTTTTCATATTCCATGCCTTTTTGTATTCCGTGGCTTTTCATATTCCATGGCTTTTCGTATTCTGTGGCTTTTCGTATTACGCAACTTTTCATATTCCGTGCCACATGTACATGTCAAAAGGACAAAAAATAAAGAAAAAATCCCTTTCTCAATGCTGACGTGGCGGCGCATCTGCACGCCACGTCACACTATGCCATAAAAAAAACCAAAATACTTAAAGTTTCATATTAAATCAAATAAAAGCCCAAAAAATACGTATAAATATATATTTTGAATCAGAAAAATCATATCTTTCCAAATTTAATATCCAAAAATTCCAGAAAAATCATATTCTTTCTCAAAAAATTATATTCTTTTAGAATATACTATTAGAAAAATCCTAAAAATATAGAAAATTCAGAAATTTGTTCTAAAAATAGATTTAATCATTAAGCTTGATAACATGCAAATATGAGTAATTTAATGCATAAAGACGCATAAATATAATAATATAAGGCACTAAAAGTGCATGTTATCATTGATTCACAGATAATTCCTGGTATTTCTAGGCTCAATTTGAATTCAATTTACACTTGATTTTGTGCTCAATTTTAGCAATTTCATAATTCCATTTAGTTCACGATTTCTATTTTCAATTATTTTGATCTGGGAATTTCCGTTGTTTCTAGTCGTTTAATATTCATTAGCTAAGGATAAATCATGTCGAATTAAATTGAATTTTCACTCCAAGAAATTTAGTTCCTAAATTCCTTAATTAGCAAAGCTTCCTTAATTAGCAAAGCTTAATCGAGCTCTGCTAATTGAAGATAGTTTACGATTTCTGGATTTAAGTGGGATAAACAATTTAGTCCTAATTCGTTTATCCAAATTCTGGATTCAACTTGGACAAAAAATTCTGAATAGCAGTTTCTGATCCATTAGGAATAGCTGATCCATTCTGAATCCATTCTGAATAGTTGTTATTGATAAAAAAATCGTGAATTAGTTTGAATGTAATCAATTTGCGAAATACATTTTAAATTCACTAAACAACTTTAAAAAGCAAGGCAGATAAATTTAAGTTTTTACATCAAATGAAATATTAATATCTATTATCGACTTCTAAATATTAATATCAATTATCGACTTCTAAATATTAATATCAATTATCGAAACAGGTAGTAAAAAAGGTAGTATTAACATTAAAAAAAATATAAGTCCATTTGGCACATAATTGGTCCAAGTTAGGGGATTACTTAGCAAATCTTATCAAGAATTGCTAAGTAATCATAAATTTGATTCTCATTGATTGCCAAAAAGATAAAAAGCAAGTCATTTTAAGACTCTGATAATTGCGATAACTTGAATTTAAAAAGTTAGAAGGTTGGATACAAGTTACAAGCATTTTTTATTACTTGAGTAAAAAATTTTATATCAGTTAAATTTAGAGTTCTAAACCCTAATTCAATAAAAATTGAACTTCACCATTGCCTCCCTAGGGTTTGACCCCTTACTTGAGCACTAAGGATAAATAAAATTTATAGATTAATTTCAAAACCCTTAATAACGACATTAAACACACATTTTTTGAGCTTATCAAGCATATTGCCTTACATGGACTCTTATTCAAGACACTTAGGTAGTTCAACTATTTTTTTCATCCGTCATCTTCATCCATCACCATCACTCATCCACCTCCATCTTCACCCATTATCTTCCCTACGCATCCTCATCTATTATTCATTTCATGCGTCCCCTACACTGTTACGATCTCATCGCCTATTTCTCTCCTTCCCTTTAAGAAACATACATCACTATATTTCCCACTTTAATCATCATTCTAACTTTTCTTCATCACCTATTACTACACCTTGCACTGCCTTTCCTTCTAGCTAGAATGATTCACTACTTTTACTCTACTCATTTCATCTTCTTAAATTACTACCATTTCATTGCAATTACTATAATCATCCATTCACTACCTTGTACGCTATATGTACCTCTTCTCACATTCTTGAATTGATCCGATCGAGAGAGTTCCTCCCCTAATATCCATTCCATATGGAGACCACCCTTACTCATCATTACCTAATTAAGTGTTATAAATATTATTTATTAAACTCAATTTCACAATGATGTATATGTACCTTAATTTTGAGTTTATCACCTACTTATCGACTGATGTGTTATGCCAGCACAAAAATTATTGCATTGATCTGAAGATTTTTTTACATTTAAATTAATCAACAATTATAAATGTGTTTATCAAGATTAAATCTATTCAATCCATTTGAAAAATCAGATTTTGGTTTTTAAGTATTTTTTTAGTATTTTATGTATTTTTTCTGAAATTTAATTCAGATTGATATAATCTTTCTAAATAATAATATTAATGATCTTTATCCTATTTACATAGTTTTTTTGCTTTTACAATTGTGTCTTTCACCATGTGTCACCATCCGATTTATTAGAATGCCTATTAATCAGTTATGTTTTCTAAGCAGTAGCACAAATAATCACTAAAAAATATGACCTTTGTGGATCACAAATTGTGATGCCAAAATTTTCAGTCATGAACTGGTGCCGTTTTTTATGCTTAGGCATACGCGTCCCAAAAAAAAGGATGTGATTACAATCACAATATACATGATTTTAAGGGAAGGACTCAATGAATGTGATTGTTGATTAAAATTACAGCTAATGATATAAAAATCTATGATTGGGATGGCACATGTATTGTCACTTATTGACTGAAATGACAAAAAATTATTCATGTGGCATTGAAAAAGTTTTACTCTTGCTTTTTTCTGCTACATGGATACATGTCACAACTTGATAAATATATCAGGGAATACTTTGAAATCAGAGCCAATCACCAAAATGAACCTTTGGGGTTTTCAAATCTGCAAAACTCTAAAGAGAAGTTACTTCATAGGAATTATAAAAAAATGACACATATAGTGAAAATTTCAAACCTTCACATTCAACGATCCAGAATGAGAGCTTCATATATCTTCTTCTATCCATCCAGGCCCTCTCATTTAATAGTGCAGGTGCCAAAATGTCGTAAAATTGTCTTTGAATTTTCTTCCTACATATTTAGCCTTCAAAAAAAAAAGTGAGTTGGAGATTCATCATGGTATTTTCTTCGTTCTTTTAGATGATTAAATAAAATAAATATAGAACATTAGGATCTCACATGTATCTTCAAATAATCGCAGTCTCGGCAGAATAGGACCTATAGTTTTAAAGATTCAAGGCCATTGATTTCAACTCAATGTATGGATTTTGATGAATTTACCTTATGAAGTCTACATGGAATTTGGTCCAAACGTGGAACTCTATCAATAAATTACCATTGTATTTTAAAAACCATTTGAAATCATGTCCAGAGATCTTTTGGATGAGTCGGAAATTCAAAACCATCTCATGCATTCACACATCACCTATGCTCAAGGAATGCCCTGTCATATTAAACTTAGCGGGTAAGTTCAATGCATCAGACCAACAAAACTTGACTCCAAATTTACATGGTAGACTATATATTAATTTTTTTTACTATATTTATTAATTTTTAGATCAATTAAAATTTTTTTGGTGAGTCAAAAATATTGCCCAAGATATGGCTTCTCTTTACGGGTAACCTTGAGTGATTTTCACTAAATATTTTCTACAGTAAAATACAAAGTGAATCAAAATATGATATTTAAATCAAAATTTATCTTATAAATTAAGAATGCAATATATTTTATTACATAATTCTCTGAATAGATATGTATCAGATTGAAACATTAAATATCAGTTAAGTTATGCATCTCATTTTTAAGTCAATCATAAACGAATTAATTGTACATTTTTTATATTTGATAAAGATCAAATCATTAGGAGTTTTCAACATAAAGTATGTGATATATTAAATAAGCTTTTAAGAAATATTTTTTCGTAATTTTATGACAAGTACTCGAGAATGTAGGTTGTACACATCAAAAAAATATATACAAGTTGACAGTTGACCATGCTACCTTGCCTTTATGTTATAATATTGATTTCTTATTTACCTGCACAATATGATGCCATTTTATGGAGTTCAGGGTTTTTCTAGAATTCCCAAAATACCTATTCCACAAAGTTGTTCTGGTAAAAGAAATAAAAGGGCAATGAATGTAAGTTATCTCATTTTAATTCAAAAGTTCTCTGCCTTAAATGCTGCCACCAACTATTTCTTAAAGGAGAAGAATGTCCCCTTATTTTAGCACTAGTTTTTTGAATTTGAAAGGTTTTTCCTCAGGCACTCTCTCTTCAACCAAAATCTCCAAACACAGATAGAGAAAGCCTTCAAGCTTTTTCTCCCATTGTGATCATCTCTCAAGAGGCAACTGATGAGCCAATTTTAAATTTTATAGGGTTAAATTTTATGCAATTTTAAACCCTTGTCGTTGTCAATTTTAGCTTATACAATAAATTTTTTAAAAACTCTACTTAAGATGTGTAGTGATAAGTACGAGTGTCGTCCAAGGGAAGCTAGTAAGGAATCCAATTGATGTTCTTCTTGAATAATTTGAACCTAATTGGGGTTAATTTAATCTTCAGCAGAGATTAAATCACCCTAATTAGATGAGAAATTTGGAAAGGGGGGTAGAAGAGATGAGAGGAGTAGATGAAATAAGGGACTCTAAGTTGAATTAATTGATCCAATTGAAAGCATCAACGAATTCAATTAGAGAGATTAAGAAGAAATTTTAGAAGTGTTTTGGTTGGTTCTTTAGGTTTGACAATTCAGTAATAACTACTCTATTGGATAATGAAATGGAAATTTTAACATCCCAGAATGTTAATCCTTTTTATAAGTTTTTTTATATTTTTCATTTATATGCACTTGAAATAGCTAGGAAATCTCTCAATGTCTCCTCTAAATCCTGGTCAGTGCTTGTACATTCCACTTAAGCCAAGCGATTTAAAAGTTCAGACAGGGATCAAGAAGAAAGATTAAGAAATTCAACTAACAACATCCAAAATACACCAAAAGTTCAAATACAAAGAAGAAAAAGGTACCAGATAGGTTGATCCAAGCTGGAGCTCCTCTCTGTCTTACGATTGTGATAGAGCACCATCAAGAATGACCCCCTCCTCTCAAAATTCGGCTTTTATACCTAGGTAAATGGTAAAAATTACCATTTTACCCCTAATTAGAAATTAATTTTTATCTATCAATGTAGGCTTGATCTCAATGATCCTACCATAGATAGAAAGAGGGGATCAAGACGAGCATATCCATAAAAAAGTCATCTCAATCGGACTTCTGGATCAAAAGTTATGAATAAATGAATTTAAACCAATATTAGCCATTGGATTTGAATCATTTATTTATAACTTTTTTCTTTTAACCGCTCGCTGAGGTGTCGTCCTCTCACTGGCGGCGACCTTTCAACTTCTTCAAGTGGGTGCATTCTCGTTGCGCCACGTACCCCCTGGGGAAAATAAAAAAAGAAAGAGAAAAGGTGAAAAAATAAGCACCGTAAATTGCGCGAAGCACCTAAGGTGCGTTTGTTCACTGCGATATCCACTCGCAGTTCGCCACGCCAACGCCCGTGCGTGCGCTTTGTATGCGCCGCACAGGCGGTAAACTTACCGGCCAGTGGCCGCTATCACTACCCGCCGTCGGATTCTCATCCGACGGCTTTGATGAGGCCACGTCGTTGCCAACGAGGGTCGCCCTGCCATTTTACACATCAATCCTTTTTAAAACATAAAATTGCCGCCCGACGCCGCCCAAAAATAATTGTGTATATACCCCTTGCGCATTCTCTCTCCTCTGGTTTTTCCTAAAAACATTAAAACAAATATTAAATAATTGCAATAAAACCCTAGAATAATTTAAATGATATCTTTACTCCTGCAACCACAACCGAGAGCTGTTTTTGAGGGCATCATTGCAATGAAAATTTACTAAAAGTGCTTCAAAGATTGAAAATAATCTTAATACTCATTTTTTTCTTATAAATATATCTTTTTTTCTTAGAAAAAATGCATTTCTTCCTCAAATAAATCTCAGAAAAATCCAATAACATCCTAAAAAATCCTAGAAAATTCTAGAAAATTCACTGTTTCATCCCCATACTAAAAAATCTCAAAATTAAATATTAAACTTGCCATTTTCATTCAAAAATAATTATTTCAAGCTCAAATAAATCCCTTAAAATTCATAAAATTAACAGAAAATTAGGGAAAAATCAGAAATCACTTGAAAACAGTATTTTTATGTAAATACATGATAACAACCCCATTTTAAGCTCTTTAAATGCATAAAATTGTGCTAGTAGCATGAAATAAAAGACGAAACTTAGGGTGTTATCAGCAAACAATGAAAGAGGAAGAATCAAGGATTAATTATCCATTCTTGTTACATCTGGATTTATTTTCTCTTTTTGTAATGATTTCAGGTTTATCAAGAGGAAGATGAAAGTTGGAAAAAGAAGAGAAATAATGAGCATTCAAAGGGAAAAGATAAGAGGGAAAATATCTGAGGTTTGAATCATCAAAAGGTACACATTTCCATTCTTAAGTGTGATAGGTTTTGAAGGAAAGGAATTTTTTTTGGATATAGATAGACAGATAGTTTGGGTTAAATCGAGAAAAGTTAGAAGATTTATAGAAGCAATAAGGTGCGAAATATTCAAAAGAAAAATGAGATGAAGTTGAAGATTAAAGAGAGAATAGAAAGAAAGGGGAATTATAAATATATATTTACCACCTGAAATTCAGTGAGCTACATTACATATCTTTTTGAATACATATCTTTTTGAGAACACAGTTGATAAGCTTAAATTTGATTTAAGCTTATGCAATAAATTTATAGAATTCCCTTTCTCAAAATATAGAAAGTTTAGGATGAGAAAGGGGTCAAACCACAGGGAGGCCCTTTGAAAGAATTTTTGTGCTAATTCAAATGAATTAATTCAATGATGAATTAATTTAGTGGGCCTTAATTGTGTTTAATTTTATTTTGTAATTAATCAAAATTAAGCAAAATCTTAATAATGATTTTAATATTTTCAGTCAAGACACTCTAGATAGGATAACTTTGATATTTGAATCAGCTTAATCCATATTATCAATCTGATTTATCAACACAATTTTTTATGAACTAAAATCAGGAATTTATGAGCAGGAAAAAGATTTTTAAATTGGGCTTGAAGATGGATGAATGTTTCAATGAAATGTTGGATTTAGGTTTTTTATATCTTGAATTGAACTTTAAAATAATCAATTTCTATATCTAGAGAGAGAAAGTAAACGAATTAACCGAGAAAGAGAAAATAGAAGAATTTGGGAAAAAATGAATTAAAGATGAAATTCAACCCTAATCTAGAGATCTAAGATGCAATCTGAGATGAAAATTAATTTAGAACTAAGAATTAAGAGTCATATCTTGAATCAAAATCAAATTGCAATGCTAATCACCATAAAAATAATTTCCCAGGGCATGTACATTTCACCCATGCCTTGGCATTTTAGAATAGTTCAAGAAGAAGTTCAAACAGTGAAGAAGAAACTTACAACTTTGAATAATGAACCAAAATGTATCAACTTCAAAAGCAGCACGTGTCCTTCCTCGCCAATTTCTTGGGGGAGAGCTTCCAAAATGAATTTCCCTTTCTTCGCGAGCTCTATTTCAAGATCCAACTGTGTGGATCGTAAAGAGTGAAAGACAAGCCTACCCTCAAAGTTTGAGAGCGATTGGACCGGCTTGATCTCAAGATATCACCATTTTACTGACGAGTACTCCTAGCCATTGGATTTTTATCTCTCCTCCACGCAGCTAGAACATACCTTTTTTTTTCTTTGCCTTGTTTTCTCCGCCCCCGGATCGCGTGCTGCCACGTCGTTGTGTGCACTTTCAAAGGGAGCATTGATTTGTTGATTTTTATTCCTCTTGAGTGGCTAGGACGGCGCCACATCACCTAATCTGCGTTCCTATAAAAAGTTAAGAAAAGAAGCATGTGTGTTTTTCTCATTTTTCATTTTCCTCAATCAATGCGCGCGGAATCGATTACCATATGCAATCAATGCCTGTGGCTAATCGATTCCTCATTCATTGATTATGTGGAAGATTCTTATTTCATAAATGCACTGAAAGATCGATTCTCCGCATGCATTTATTGCACGAAAAAGCGAATAAAAAAACAGAACATACTCCTCGCCGCCCGCGCCAGGTAATCTCTTCAAAATAATGATTTGCTCATTATGATATCGCGCATTGCAATGCCATAATGAGCCAATAAAGCGCTCATTAGAAGCGCCACGCCATGGCGCCAACGAAGACACCCGGCGCATCTATCGTATTTTGATTTCCCGCCATATTCGTTAGTTTCGTTTCGTGTTTTTTTTCGGAATCATCGAGTCGTCTACATCGCATCGCGACACGTCCGTCATTTTGCCCGTGCTCGTGTGTCTTGTCGTTGTGTAGGGAGGGATCCTTAGCCATTTGGACTCCCTCCCTCTTCCCCTTCCTTTTTTTTATGTTGTTTTTTCCTTTATTTTCTAATGGGGGGGGGGGGGGCAATATAAGGGCCCCCTAATGGACCCCTAATTTCCCCCTCTTTGTTGACCTCCCTTTATAAGGGAAGCATGGGCACCCTAAGACAACAGACCAGGTAATTGTGTTTTTGTGAATGTATCGTTTCCCCATTTACTTGGTCTCACCCCTCCTCTATCAGGAAGATGGGAGGGTGAAGAAGGGAGGGTGAAGAAGGAAGACGCTGGTGACGCATCACAGATTGCCCCTTTCTCCTCCACCCCTTCTAATTTTCTCACCCAGTGGTATCAGCTACGCGTTCGGTTTTCCAAAGCTCGTTGGGTAATTAACTAGACTGATGCATGGACCAAGAAGGTGACACACAAATGGTCTTTTAGATCTCAAAGATATCCTTTAAGTATATGAATTTTATGAACAACTTAACACATGAACAGTCTTGAGTTTTATCAATATGAACCAAGGTGATTTGATCGTTGGTTTTAGAGTTTGCTTGTTTAACGTCTTCTGCTACATGAATTGTTGTGGCAATCAAAGCCCTAGAAGCCAATATTGACAACTTAGTTCATTTCTCAATAAAGATGAACTTTGATCACAATATATTTATGAGAATAGATTTCATAGCACAATAGTAATATTTTTTTATCTCCATTTCATTTCACTACGCAAGGGATGACCAAGTCAACGCAAACCCTGGATGGAATGGCCTCTCCTTTCACTAGAAAAATGGACAGCACTCAAGAGCATAGTAGACAGAATATAGAACCTTAGGGTCTTCACCTCCATTTTTTCATGCATAAACATCTCTTTTCCATTTTGCGAAACATGTTAACTTTTAATAGTATTCATGATATGCTATGCTCACACAAAACCATTTGCATTATGATGATGCATTGGATCTACGTAAGAAACACCAAATGTATACAGTCGACATGCGCCATCTTTGACCTACTCAATGGGCTTCATGTTTTTATGATAACTGGAATAGTCCCTGAATAAGTATCAATATATTTTAAGCGAACAATTTTTTACACGTTGTCCTCATTCAATCAATTGTCATCCTACTATCTTGAATGTCAAATAATCATTAATGGGGTGGAGAGCCATTGGGAAAATGAGAGAGGGATAGTGCTTCACAAGGGGCATAATGAAGTTAAATGGAGGAACTATTTTGTTTTTATAATCAAAGTTAGCCAAGACCTTCAGAAAATGTACTGCTAATTATGCCAACATATGCATTGACTTGACAGAAAATGCAAAACAAACCATCCACAACAGATTAGAGACTTTACAAGGTCAGTTGAAGAAGGACGAATAATCGTGGCCAAACTCAAATCATGTACTCGTCTTACTTGCAAACTTTGCGATGGACTGTCCAACATCGGATATCGGGACGAATACCGAATGGTGACGACATCTCCACAGGGATTTCTTGGAGTGAACATAATATGAGGTTTTCTACATGGTTTTTTTTACATGGTCATAATGACCAAAAAACCCTCTAAACTCTTTTAATTAAACTCATGTCCTTAGTCTAGAACCTTCTTCCAGACTATCCGTTAGTCCCTACAATCCGTTAATCGCATTGTTTACTATATTTTTTCGCGTCCACCTCTTCAATCGGCGTTTCGTTTTGAATCTCCGCGGGAATTCATCGCTGCTCGTCGCCGCCGCCAAGAAATCGATCAACGATTTGGCAGCTATCTTGCCGTGGAAGAGGCCGCCAACTACAATTCTTGCGGTGAATCGATCTCGCAGTTCACCAGTTCTTTCCAGTTCTTGATTACTATATATTTTCACGTCCTCGTCTTCAATCGGCGTTTCGTTTTGAATCTGCGCGGGATTCCATCCCTGCTCGTCGCCGCCAAGAAATCGATCAACGATTTGGCAGCAATCTTGCCGTGGAAGTGGCCGGCAACTACAATTCTTGCGGTGAATCGATCTCGCAGTCCACCAGTTCTTGATTTCTATGATTTTCTGAAGAAATTACCTCGCTCACCTTCTTGTCGCAGCCAGACCGGGGCAAAAATTCAAGCAGCGATCAATCCGCAATGTCCGAGGAGACGGACGAAGGTCGACCGCGATCGGGGCAGAAGAAGCGACCGCCTTCATCCCCTTCCTCGAGCGCTGAATCTCGTCCTCAACCGCAAATCGATCAAAACTCCTGTCCAGCGACGAAGCGGAGGAAGACGACGCGGCCAGATGACGGATCTCGGTTCAAGATCCTCGGCCCCTTGCATCTCCCAGATCTGTTCCAAGTCCATGGAACCGAATCAGAATCTCAGAGACTGAATCAGAGGCTGGCGTCCATCAACCGACGGCTGAGATCTCACAGATCGAAGACTCTCATGGCAGAGAAGCAAGCCATCCTCGAGGCGCTCATCCTCAAGAATCCAACCTTCAGTCCTCCATCAGACCACAAGAAGAACTGTTCAAAGAAGAGGATGATGTTCAAGAGGAAGCTCTACCTACCTTCCAGAAGGTTCCCTTTTTATAACTTTGTGGGCCTCCTAATTGGGCCCAAGGGGAGAACTCAGAAGCAG
This sequence comes from Wolffia australiana, assembly GCF_029677425.1. NCBI lineage: Eukaryota > Viridiplantae > Streptophyta > Magnoliopsida > Alismatales > Araceae > Wolffia > Wolffia australiana. Next base: position 24,196,668 of record NC_135835.1, on the reverse strand, counting down.
CTTGAGAGGGAAACTGGGGCCAGGATCCAGCTTCGTGGCAGGGGCTGTGGGAGGAAACACTCGAGGCCCGAGGACGAAGAAGACCCGCACGTCGTCGTCGAGGCGGATGACGAGCGCTCCCTTGACGCCGCCTCCGCCGTGGTCGAGAGGCTCCTCGTTCCCGTCCCCGAGCCCGCCAACTTCCTCAGACGTGCCCAATTCCGGGAGCTCGCCAAGGCCAGCTGTGGGCCCCCCAGGCTGTGGGCCGTGCAACCAACCCTGCCTTAAATTGATGGTGATGGTGATGTTGATGGGATTGCAGCAGGCCGGTCTTGTCGAGGCGTACCCCTGACTGTTGATGTGGCCTGTCAGCGGCAACTGTCATTTAAGCGAAATTCAGCAGCGGCACGCTATTTTAGGCATGGGAGCGAACGTTATCCAGCAGACAAATAATGGTAGAGCTTTTGAAGAATGACTACAATCTAGGGGTCGGGGATTCGGACAGATCGTTCGAATGTTCGATCGAATCGGGCATTCGAACGATCGAGTCCGAACACCGATCTGTCCAGTTCAGATCCGATCCGAACACGATCCATTCAGATTGGATTGTTTGAACAAGATGGCTGTTCCGATTGAATGTTTGAATTCGATCCGATTCGATCACGTTGTTCGGATCGAATGTTCGATTCCGGATATGGTGTTCAGTTCAGCTCCTGCAATACTGGGTTAGCCAGCGGACGCGAGCCAGCGATGGCCGGCCAATGACCAAGTTGTTCGAATTTGTTCGAACAAGTTCGAACAAATGGCCAATCGAACGCGAACGAACCAAATTGTTCGTTTGAAACTTTCGATCGAACACGAACAAAGGGTCTGTTTGATCGAAAGATTCGAACAGATCTGTTCGAATCGGCATTTGTTCGTTCGAATCTTTCGATCAAGATTCAAACGATCCGATCCGATCTGATCCCCAATGCCGACTGCAAACCATTGTAAGATAGCATCGCCATGGAGGAGAGGGTTCTTGTGGCCCTCAAATCTTTAGGTGTTCTACACGGGGGCCACGTGCCACTGTAGGCAGTTGTCATTGGCAGGTGCCGCCGAGAGTTGATGTCAACCATCATATTAGCTAAATTTCAGTTTAAATGAGAGATGGTAGAGGATAAATGTCTGTCTGTCGTCTATATATGTTAGTTTACAATTGTCGACGAGGTCAACGCCCAATCGTCAACATCAAAGACGATCAGTCTATTTCGTCATCTGCCATCGGAATAAACTGAATCAGAGAGAGGGAAGGGTCACTGAGGGAGGGGGACACACTCGAGCTCGATCTCGAGCTCACCGGACTCGACGTTTTGGAGCGGGATTATCATCTTCTCCCGCCGCTGAACCAACGGGCCGATCTTGATCTCAGCCTCGCCCATCCGGTCATCTGTGCTGAATTTGTCCTTGTCAAACACCTCCAGTTTCAATGGCGGGGTTGGACTGGGAACAGACAGCATGAGGCTCTCGTTCCAGATTGGATTCAGGCTGCGCTTCACCACCTTCGTCTTCACCGACTGAGAAGAGAAAACTTATTTAAATGTTCAATAAAAATTCTCTTTGGCATCTCCCCTCAGTATTTCAATGCCAAGTAAATCAACTTTGGAGTCAATCATAGAGATTTAAATAAAATCTATACTCGTTTTAGTTACAAATTTTTTGTTGGAATTAAGTAGAGGTGTAATGCATATTACTCTTAAACTGAGCACTTGAAAAAGATTATACGTTTTACAGAAGAAAGTGAACTTACTTGGTGGCCCAGAGTGAGGACGACGTAGGGGTCACTGCTCACCACGTCTCTGATCGCCAGGTTGGTCCCTCTGAAGATATTCACCTTGATCATGCCCACAAACTCCACCATCCCTCTCTGCAAATAATTATCTCCCCACTGGAAATCAATCCAAAAAAAAAAATTAATTTTTTTTTGGTGTTGGGGGGGGAACTCACAGTGGAGAAGCTCTTCGCCTCCTTTCTTCGCCAGCTATGACGGAAGGCCTGGCGAACCCCCACACGGTGTTTTGCCTGGTTTGTCTCCTCCTGGGCATGGTCGTGGTCGCTACTGGGGCCGAGAAATTGCAGCAGATCATATTTTCTTCTGAAAGTCAGATAATTTTTTTTTCAATGGGTTATTTTAGAATTTCAGTGAAATGGATGGGATTTGTGAATTCTCAGACCGTATGAAATCAGAACGTTCTTCAGTGGAAGAATCCGGCCCGGGCTTGCTGATGTTCTTTGGAATGAAAGCTTCGTATCTCATGTTTACTGTGGAATTCCCACCACCATCAATTAGTGTATTCACTTGTTCTTCGGTCCATTCATCTAGTTTTACGGACAGAACCTGCGGAGGAAACGATATATTTTTTTCATTTTTCATTTATTTGATATTTCAAATAAGAAATGCAATATTGTCCCCATTTCAGAATTTTGAGACCCTCTACATTTATTTTATTCCGCTCCCACCAAAAGCTGTACGAATATTAATAATTAAAAAAAACATAAAATATGGTTGAATTAAACTATGTACTGAAAATGAAGAAATTGACTTATGCACTTATATTACATTTATTCAGACAAATACCTTTGATATGTGAACACCAAGGCTCCTGTGGACACCAGAGCATTTTATACAAATAAAGACGCCAAGATTGAAGGACCTGATTTCATCAGACAAATCAGTAAAAAATAGGGCACTATCGACCTCTGAAAATATTAACGCACTGAATCAAGATGGCTTGGAATGAGAAATTTAGAGAAAAGGGATTCTCCTGTCATTATACATGTATCTGCCACAAACTTTTCCTGCAGGTCCCATGACATTGATTTTTCTCTGAATTAGGCAAGAAAATTGTTCAATGGCAGGAAAGAGTAAAAGTAAACCAAACCAACAAAAGCATACAGTTCAATGACTAATATCCTCAAGGAATATCACAGCAGTTCATTGACATGAGTTATTTTGGCCAAAATTAAGTACCTAAATAACATAACTTTCATGAAACAATAATCGACGACTTAGAAGGAAATCACAGTGAGGCATGGAAGGAATAGAAGAAAATCAACGACAATTTTTTTATGAACATATGAGGCATTGAAGGAAACAGAGAAGGGCATGGGGTGCAGTGAGAATTTCGCACCATGTGCGCGAAAATTCGATCACAATAAACCCCCTTGTCAGGTGCAGTGCAAATTTGTGCAGAAATTCACATTGCACGTCACACAAAATCGGACAATTCAGGAAGAGAAAGAGAGATGGGTGTGAGAGAGAGACGACCGAGTGAAATAGAGAGAGGAGAGGAGCAAGCAAGATAGGGAGAGAGAGGAGTGAGATAGAGAGAGATGGAGAGGAGCGAGCGACATAGATAGAGAGGGAGAGAAGAACAAGTGAGAGAAAGAGAGAGAGAGGTTTCCATAAAACAGAGCGAGCAAGAGAAAGCTAGAAGGAGCGGAGCACACAAGATAGAGAGGGAAGGAGATATGAGTGAGTGAGTGAGGCAGAGAGAACAATCAAGAGAAAGGAGTGAAGAGTGAGCACGAAAGAGAGTGAAAGAGACTCGGGAGGAAGGGAGGAAATAATTATTTATTAAAAAATTCGCACAGAGAAGCACATTCGCATGGCATAGGCTTCTGTTCGGTGTACGATGAGATTTTTGAGTGGGTGAGTGATGTGCGGTTTGTAATTTGAACTCCACTGCACACCGCACTAAATTATGACTGGTCGCACGAATTACAAATCCCTAGAAGGAAATAAACGACTATGGTTGCCAAAAGTTTTTAAAATTTATTGCCATTTGAAACGCTGAGGCTTAAAATGTGGTAAAAATGAGGAAAACTATAATTTACCCGATTTATTTAATATTGATGATAACCCAGTGACAATATTACTTAATCTGAATATGTGAGACGAAACTAACCAATCTAATAATGAAAAAATAATTCGGAGCCAGATACATACACCCATTTAGGATCTGGGGAGCCACAGTCGGCACAAAATCTATTATCTGGTTTCTTCATTAAAATTTCCAGCCGATCCAGTGGGCCTACCAAATGCGACAACAAACAATGTTAAAAGTGATAAAATTTAGTTCATTGGATGGATTAAATAACCGGAAAAGTTCAATGAAAGCTGTATGTTTAATAAAACTTTGTATATTATGGTGGATAATATTCTAGATTTATAAAATATAAATCAGGCTTGAAATTGCCTCCACTAAACAAGAATTAAAGGTATTCTCTTACAATGCGACATGATATTAAATCTAGTATATCAGCATTGATCAATCGATGAGAAGGTCAAAACCATAAAAGATAAACACCACAAAATCATAGAAATCATAAAGTAATGATTTTTCTTCATGAAAGAGTGAGGTGAAGGAGTTGGACATTACACAAATTCATTGAAAATTTATGTTCATCTGAAACATATAAGAAAACGTTTATTTGAAACACAGTTCTCTCTGGGAAGTTCCCCAGCATATTCCGAAGAATTGACTCCGTAACCTAAAGTCCAACCTTCTGAAGCTCAGAACCCCACAACCTTGAAACATTAACTTTTGATAAATATCAATGAAATTAAAGGTATCCTCTAACAACCCTACGCTCGTGTAATCCACCAAATTATGTCCAGAAGATCCCATCTGGAGAAGTCACCACAAATGCCTAGCTGCGGTAGAAGATTAATCCTAACGAGAAAAGAAGCTAAATATTTTGAAAGAAACAAATCAAACATAAGGGAATCAGTACCGAATAGAGTTAGAATCAATCCTCCGAATTCCATTTCAACATCCTCAGCGCATTAAATCTTGAATACTTCTCGGCAAAGAATAACAACGCATCGTACTTTTTGTAGATTGTTTCCAATGTTTGACATACAAAATTGGTTTAAGAACAAAATATAATGTGCATTCTTCTGATCAGATCAGAGAGTGGGATTGAATTTTACACACTTAACTGTGGCTAATCTAATATAATGTCTTCCCGCGACCAGTTTCCAGTGGAAACACCGATTCGGCCTAGTCGAAGAATTTAGGCGATATAGTTCAAACCAATCCGTGATGATTGATCGAATACACAAACTCCAAGCAAATGAGAAGTTGCAGTCGATGAATTTCGGCGATTAAATTCAAACCAACGAGTGATGATTGATCGAATGCACGAACTCTAATCAAATGAGAAGTTTCGGCGATTAAAGAGGAGACAACGCCTAAAAATCGAATTCCTTCGCCATCACGAACTGATGGAAAGCAAAGGAGAAACACTAACCAGAATGTGAGCTGGATGCCATCGATCCTCAGGCAAACGTCATAGCGCTAAAAACGAAGCATCAGCTTTCAAAATCAGGACACAGGCAACAAAAATTGGATTCGTCATTCTCCCAACGAACTCCCGTAGCAATCATTTCTGATAGGAACTCAAACGATCAATCGGATCTCATAAAAATAGGCTTCTCGGAAGAATCTGATTGAGAAAAATCACGAGAATACGCTCCATCGGATTCCGTCTGGCCGTAGCCCTCGCTACCCTTTTACAAATCGGAGAAGAGAGAAAAATAAGAGCGAACAACAGAAGAGAGAAAGAGACGAGAGAGAAATAGAGCGAGCAATAGGAGATAGAAAGAGAAGAGAGAGAAATAAGAGCGAGGCAGCGAGCAATAGGAGAGAGAAAGAGAAGAGAGAGAAATAAGAGCGAGGCAGCGAGCAATAGGAGAGAGAAAGAGAAGAGAGAGAAATAAGAGCGAGGCAGCGAGCAATAAGAGAGAGAAAGAGAAGAGAGAGAAATAAGAGCGAGGCAGCGAGCAATAGGAGAGAGAAAGAGAGAAGAGAGAAATAAGAGCGAGGCAGCGAACAATAGGAGAGACAAAGAGAAGAGAGAGAAATAAGAGCAAGCAACAGGAGAGAGAAAGAGAAGAGAGAGAAAGGGAAGAGAGAGAACGAGGAGAGAGAAATAAGAGAGACGTTCTATTGCCGTAACGAGTACGAACGACGCTTTGGACCGGGGGAAGAAAAAGCCGGGGCCCGGCCCGGTTTTCCGGTTCGAACCGGGCTGAACCGGCCCAGCAAACCTTCCAGTATTATATTACAGCAAAACCCGAGTCCGATAAATCCTACCACTCGTCCCATCCATAAAAAGGACAGAAACACAATTTCCCTCCAACCAGGCTGAATTCGAGGTCAATATATATACACGTCATCAGAGCCCGGGAAGAAGAGACCAAGCGAGAGGCAGCTCCTGTCCTCTTCGGCATCATTCTTTACCCTTCTTCCTCGTTTCCTCGTTCGGGAGATTTCGACTCTGGCGATTTCGAAACCATGCCGGACGTGCACGAACTCGTCAACGACCTCGTCCTCAAGCTGAAGCGGCGGTATTTCCTTCTCTTCGATCTCGTTCTTACCTGATTTTTGAGCTGTTCGCGTTGGATTTGGATTTTTTTTTCAAAGTTGTTTCGGCTCCTCTGATGCGAGAAATTTGGCGATTTGATTTTGAATTTTTTGGATTTTTTATAATTTTTCTGTGACATTGTCAATGTGTTCGCTCAGGAGGATTGAGGGATCGCATGCTTGCGCCAAGCTGACGGCGGAGTTGCTCCGTCAAGTGATTTCTCAGCAGAGAGTTCCTCACACAAATCAGGCCGCTGCTTTAATCGATGCGGTTAAGTCCGTCGGCGAGAAGCTGATCAGTGCCAATTCCGTCGGTATTTCCTGTCGCACTGATGCCCTTAGATCTCAGTTGTTCTTGAGTTTTGACAGAGTTTAAAAGCTTGCTTTTGCTGTTAATTTTGAAGATTTCAGTCTTATTTTGAACTCCATTTCTATTTTGTGGTTGTCAATTGAATTTGAGGTGGAGAACTTTGGTAGACAGAGGTGACAGTCGGTAATAATCTTAGTCGCGTCCTGCATGTTATCATATCTCATCTCCGTAGATCTCAATATTTCTTGAGTACTAACGGAGTTTAGAGTCTTGTTTTGGCAATAAGTTATCTCCGAATTAGTCTTATTGTCAATCACATTACTATTTTTTTGGGGTTATCATTTGAAATTGAGGTGCTAAACTTTAGTTGACAAAGCTGGCAGAGGGGAATATCGTAAGACGTTTGATGCATTTAATTAGAGAGAACGACGTTTATTTCTCCTTGTCTCCGCAGATCTCAATCTTTCTCGAGTTGTAGCGTAGGTTAAGGACATGTTTTGACAATTAATTATCTCCGAATTAGTCTTATTGTCAGTCAAATTACTATTTTTGCGGTTATCAACTGAAATTGAGGTGCCAAACTTTGGTTGACAGAGCTGGCAGTGGGGAATATCGTGAGTCGTGTACTGCATATTATCAGAGAGGAAGATGTTTCTTTGACATCGTCTGCATTGGAAGGGCTTGGATTTGGCAGCGATGATGAAGAAACCCTTGCAGACCGTGAAGAGCAACATCTGGGTGCATCTCCTGCAGTGGCAGCTGCGGCTGCCAGAAGCGCTTTAAGAGCTCCTTCTTTGCACACGCTTCTGGAGGGCATTCCAGATTCGGCAACGGTCCCCCACCCTTCCTCTTCTGGCGGGGATTCTGAAGGCAGAAGCAGATGTATGATGTTTTCTTTTATGTATATATATATATTTAATTTACTTCAATTACTTTTTATTCTCTTTGGTTATGGAACACGATATGGTAATTATTCTGGAACTCAAAGTTAGTTTTTCCTTTGATGCTCTTTTGATGCACAGCTGATAAAAGCTTGAGGACGAGGAGGTTAAAACATGCAGTCATTGAAGCTATCAACGAGCTCATTAGCGACATTGATACTTGCTGTGAGCAAATATCTGAGCTAGCAGTCGAGCATATTCATCAAAAGTACGGGCCTTAATTTCATTTTTGATCTAGTTTCTTGTGATTATAAATTGCTATTTTATTAGGGGCTGCTGGTGCAGTCACGTTGTTGATAGTGTGTCATGCTTAGTTCGCTGCCCGATGCGCTAATTTCAATGAGAAAGGCTGTTATTGATTGTACAATCACATTTCTTCATTTCCGAATCAATTTCAATTGTGTTAGTCTTTTAGTGCTAATAATTTGAAGCCAATCAGCCTGGTCGGAGTGAATTCTAGTTATTTCCTGCCCTCGTCCACTAATGACTCCATAAAGACTCTTCTAAAACCCTTGCCACATTTTTATGGCTCCAATATTTTTCGTTTAATATTATCCTCGAAAAGGTATGCCTAGTGGAGGGTATACTACGAAAAACTGTAGTGTGTAGAATTTTCTTCTCCGATGAGAATACTAGTAAATTGAATAGTGTTCAAATAGTTGTTCTAGATTTTATCTGTAATAAATGTTTTTGAGCGCAAGGTAGTGAGGCATGGAAAAGTTGTGATTTTATGAAGAAATTTTTATCGGTTTTATGAACTCTTTCCTCTTCTTTCTCTCACTGAGAAAATCCGCTGTTGTGTATGTGTGGTATATGAGTCAAGTTTGATCAGACGCCAATTATATCAAGGCATATGTTCTACCCAAAATTGAGAGATTGAAATTGATATCTTCATGTATTTTTGTGAGCCTTTAATACCATCTATTGCTATTTTTATTTTGATCTTTATGCTGTTATATGATTAATTTTGATCTTTACTCGCAAATTACTGGTTTTGTGGCCATTTTACTAGATTTTAAAACATTCTAATACTCTGGTGAAGGAGGTGTCACTCGACGCTCTATATCCTACGTTTTTATTATGATGTCGCATTCATTGATCCTGGTGCATATTGAAACCCAGGTTGACAAGCTTCTCAATTTATCTATTTGGATATGTCTTTTATCTACTTGGAGTACGTACACTTAATGCAACTTAGAGTTTCCTTGTTTTCCCAGTGAGGTAATATTGACCTTGGGACGTTCAAGAACGGTTAAGGAGTTCCTTTGTGCTGCCAAAGAAAAGAACCGATCATATCGCGTATTTGTTGCAGAAGGTGCTCCAAGGTCCAAATCCACGCGTTTTTTTGTATACATCAATTTTATTTTATATCTAGCCATGTGACCGGTTGGATTTGAGGACAATGATAATTTTGTCACTGTCATGATCGTCCTCTCATGGTGATGATGATGATGTGACAACTTTAGATGACAAGGGGACGAAAAAGAATGTTAATTTAATTATTATATATTTTAAAATATTTAAATGACGGTTACTCTCCTCTCTATATATCTTTCAATCTCTCTATCTCTCTCTAGCTTCTCTTTCACTGTCTCCTCTCTCTCTAGCCTCTCTTTCAATGTCTCCTCTCTCTCTCTCTCTATCTTTCCCCGCTATGTCTGTCTCCCTCTTTTCCTCCCTATCTCTTTCTCTCCCTCCATCTATCTCTTCCTCTGTCCCTCTCTATCTCTTTCCCTCCCGCCATCTGTCTCTTCCTCTTTCCCTCTCTATCTCTTTTCCTCCCGCCATCTATCTCTTCCTCTGTCCCTCTCTATCGCTTTCCCTCCTGCGTTCTATCTCTTCCTCTTTCCCTCTCTATCTCGTTCCCTCCCGCCATCTTCTCTTCCTCTTTCCCTCTCTTTCTCTTTCCATCCCGCCATCTTCTCTTCCTCTTTCCCTCTCTTTCTCTTTCCCTCCCGCCATCTTCTCTTCCTCTTTCCCTCTCTTTCTCTTTCCCTCCCGCCATCTTCTCTTCCTCTTTCCCTCTCTATCTCTTTCCCTCCCGCCATCTATCTCTTCCTCTTTCCGTCCCGCCATCTATCTCTCTCTTTATATCTCACTTCTTCTCCTCTTTCTCTCTTGCTCCCTCTTTATATCTCATTTTTCTCCTCTATCTCCCCCCACCTTTGTCTTCGTCATTATCTTCAGCCAAGATGATGAGATGATGGAGACTTGTCATCATCTTCAGCCAAGATGATGACGATGAAGACTTGACATCATCATCTTGGGGTGCAAACCCTGCACGTGAGCTTACTTGAAATTATTGTGAAACATATACTCTGTGTAATCTCAACATTTATGTCTCTACATCATCTATGTCTCCCATAATTGATTCTCTGACATGTTGGTTTAAACAGATATCAAGGACATGTTCTTGCCAAAGAGCTCGTTGCCAAAGGCTTAGAGGCAACAGTTATCACTGATTCTGCCGTTTTTGCCATGATTTCTCGGGTGAACATGGTAAGATAGAACCAGATTATCTCTTCCATTGTCATGATATATGTCTTCCGTGTATGTCATGGTTTGCCTATTAATAGGTGATAGTCGGTGCTCATGCAATCATGGCCAACGGGGGAATCATGGCACCGGTCGGGCTGAACATGGTCGCCCTAGCTGCGCAGAAGCATGCCGTTCCTTTTGTTGTTGTCGCCGGTAGCCATAAGGTCTGAAACTCTCTCCCTAGAAAATTAACGATTCACATGTCAGTCGCTTCTTAATGCATTATCTTTACTTAAAAGGATAATGCTATAAAAAATAGTATTAATGTTGAAACTAACCATTCTCAGCAATCCTCTTCCTGTGCTTACCTTCTGTAAAGGTTGATGTTTTTACAATAATTAAATTATTAAACAACACCCAGTCCAATATGGTTAAATTATTCTTCCCTCTTCCCCTGTTTTGTTTGAATAATATCTGATGTAAACCTTGATGTGGTTTTGTTTTAATGAAAGGCTTTTTCCCTGACGAAGAGATAGAACAAGAGGGGATAGAGGAGAGATTAATTGAAGACGAGGGAAGGATTTAATCAGGGGGAAGCGAGGTGAAGAGCCAGGGATAAAGAGATGATCGTAGGGTAAGCAAATAACAGAGGGTTGAGGGGAAGTACAAAGTCATTGGAGGGCAACGAGGTGGCAAAAGTATTAATTCTCAATCTATTTTTGCTGCCCTCCAAAGGAAACCACCTTAAGGGGAAAATGATAAAACAGCCCTCCTGGGGTCAATGGATTAAGAAACACTTTGGGCATAGGATAGCATCACTATCCTGGCGATATCAGGAGCAAAGTATATGGATATTAGTGAATCTTCCGTGTAGCCAATTACTCTAGTCAAGCACTGCAAGGGTCTTTCATCCCTGAGTGCAACAGTGTAGATTTAGGGTTTGAAAGAAAAACCTTAATATCGTTACTCAGTGATTACTGGCTTAGTAATGCTATCCTTGATATCTTTAGTCGGTTACAGGTGGAGGGCCAAATAGAAGTCTTTAGTGGCTCCAGAATAATCAGAGGCAATATAACTCAAGTTATCCGGTATGGGCCTAGTTGCTTACTCTCCAATACTGGTTACGAGGCAAATCGATAGAACAACACAGCGGAGGATGACCGTTCTAATGACTTCCCTGAACTGATCACCTTTTAGTTAGAGTTTTGATAAGATAACAGATGAATGATCCACTTGTAAGGTCATGAGAGGGATTTTTGATGAATGATCAACTTGTGGTTCTTGTCACAAGTTGCTGCATCGGGCTGTCGTGAGGGCAAGAACTCTCGATTCGGAGTTTCTTGAGGGATCGGTCGCCTATCTCTCTCTCTTCTTCTATCTTACATCTTCTATCTCTCCCATTCTCCTCTCTCTCCCTCATCCCATTTCATGAGTTTGTTGGATCTCCATGGAGATCGTAACAGTACCCTAGAAGGTAAGTGACCAAAATGCCGTCATGGGTGATTTTGACTAATATACCCATGGGGGCATAGGGTTAAACTGCTTTCCTGATGACATCTGGAGCAAAGTATCTGAATGTTTGCTGTACTTTCAGCATAGCCGATTATTATCCATGGCACCCAAGAAGGCAAATGAGTAAAATACCCTTCCTGGGATGAGTTGACTAAGATACCCCTGGGGGCGCGTAGAATCGTATCACTCTCCTGATGACACCATAATCGAAGTATCAAGATGTATAGCGGACTTCCAGCCTAGCTTATTACTCTCGTGATACGATGGAATATTGTAATTTTATATTGTACAGGATTGAATTTTATATTTATGATTCCCTTATCTGATTTGAGAATCTGGTGGTTGTGACAGATGTGCCCACTTTATCCCCACAATCCGGAGGTGTTGTTGAACGAAATGAGGTCTCCATCCGAGCTACTGGATTTTGGCGAATTCTCAGACTGTATGGATTTCGGCAGCAGGAATGGGGCCCCTCTTCTTCATGTGATCAACCCGGCATTCGATTATGTTCCGCCAAATCTTGTCAGCCTCTTCATCACTGAGACGTAAGTCAGATCTTTCCTTTAAATTTGATTCATTTCTCCCTGACTAAATTCAAAAAAAAATATTGCGCTAAATTAGTGGGAAATGACAAAGAAACTAGGAAAAATGACAAAGCATTGATACTTTGATTTCTTTGGTGATAAATTGCTAAAGTTTGCTACATTTTTTCCGTACTAAATTGGAATATTTCAATGTTGAATTGTTATTAGAGCACACAAACTAGGAAATAAAACTTTTTTTGTGACATCTGGGCATTGGTCTTTCAAATGTTGATTTTTTTTTAACGTTTTCACTGATGAGGAGCTGAAGTTCAATTTTTAATTTGTATGACCGTAATGGGTACTCAGATTCATTGGCTTACCAATTTGGACAACTTTTTATGGGTATGAGTAGCAGCTCATTCAGGCCATTTCTGTTATATTTTTTTTCGTCATCATCGCAGGGGAGGATACAACCCATCATACATGTACCGTCTCATAGCGGACTATTACTCTGCCCATGACGTCATTGTGCAGCAGCGGAGATCAGGTTCTGGGATATAATGAATAAGAATTGAAGAGTCTAATTGTGTCATCAGTTATGATTTGTCTTTGTAGCCAAAATGTTGAGGTTGATGCCAAATTTTGAGGATTTATTGGCATTTCCCGGCATTCTATTCTCTATATGTATCAACACAGCTTGAGATGGCGAGAAGTTTTTTTTTTACTTATTTATTTATTGGTTGAGAATCTTTTGTTGACATCATATGAAATTAGCGTCTTGAGTCATACTTTCTTGCTGATTTTTCTTGCGCTGACCTCAAGGTTTATTACAAATGAATAAATAGCATCTCGGCAAAGTAATTCTATCCAGTTTGACTTATGTTTAAATCCTCCTGTTTTATGGGCCATTGATCAGTCTGCGATGACTGAACTGCCCAGATCCAGTTTAGGGTTCCAGACGATTATGAAATTGTCAACATTGTCAAAAAACATTGGTTGAGATGGCGAGAAGTTTTTTTTTTACTTATTTATTTATTGGTTGAGAATCTTTTGTTGACATCATATGAAATTATCGTCTTGAGTCATACTTTCTCGCTGATTTCTTGCGCTGACCTCAAATTTTATTACAAATGAATAAATAGCATCTCGGCAAAGTAATTCTATCCAGTTTGACTTATGTTTAAATCCTCCTGTTTTGTGGGCCATTGATCACTCTGTGATGATTGAACTGCCCAGATCATGAAATTGTCAACATTCAACATGGCAGCCATGTTGTCCATGAATCAGCAGAAATATTTATACGGCTGCATAGAATATGTGAGCATTGTCCATTTCATCACCAATTTCTATGATGAGGATGATGATGATTTTTTTTGTTAAAAGTCATCGAAAGCGCAGACGAGTGTCAATGTCGATGATGACTTCGTCATTCTGGTGAAGATGAATGGCGAGGGTGATGACGAGGACTAGTCGTCCCTTCGTCGTCTTTATCATGGACAAGGACAAATCCTAATCCATATTTTGTTTGAGGCCTCATTCAAAATCCAAATGGTATTTCATGTCAATGTTTTACTAAGGATTCCTAGTTTGAAAATATAATTTCTCCTTGATATTTGCCTTTTGCCTGATTTATATGTTGCTCTCATCCTCCATGACGACAGGATTAATCCTGTTTCTGAAAATAGAATCTCTAGAAACCCTAAGAGAGTGAGGAAGAGGACAAGAGAATCAAGAAACAAAATAACAGCTTGTTCAATTACATGCCAAGTTGTACATCGACATGTGCTGATAATTGCAGGCCCTTTCGACTTATAGAGGAAAAATAACAAAAAAGAAATAGAAAAAAGGGATTGTAACTGTGTTTTGGCAGACGGACCTTAATCATTGAATTTTATGCTTCCAGGTAAAGTTTTATCATAATGAATAAACATGAGGCCTTCTGATATTATATGATAGATTCTTAGATTATTTGTTTATATCTAATGTATGTAGCGCGGACTCCCTGATTAAAAAATAATAAGATATTAATTCATCATTTCATCATTTGGGGGATGAAATAAATTATTAACTCATTAAATTAAATTATTGCAACAATACAACATATATTAGTTAGGACCTTCATTTCAGCAATATCAAAGTAGCATGTTAAAGTGTTACATGAATAAAAGTTCTATACACCTACTAATCTAGTTGTACATGAGTCACATTTTTAATTATTTAATTGATCTTAGTGAACGAAGGGAAGTAATCAAATGTTTTCTGAATATTTAACATTTTAAAATACATACTTATTTATCTGTTTTTGTTCTATGACAAATAAGTTTGTGGATTTTTGTGGCTGAAAATTATGTTGAATGAGAAAATTAAAAAAAGAATGTTGTCCAGTTAGTGATTTAATGAAATCAATATCAAAATTCCAAGAATAAAGGAAACAAAAAGTGGAAATGTTGTTTCCAGGTCATATGAAAGAAAATGTGATTAATAAAATTTGTAGTACCATTTACTTATTCCAGGCAAAAATAGGCCACATAATCCCCATTTTGAAAACTCTTTTTCCATCATCCCCAGACAGTATTTTGAATTATCAGGCTGCGACAAACTGGTAACATATTTCATTTAAGAAGGTTTTCTGAAATTATGCATATAAATGAAAGAAAATAAATGGTGGTATCCCGGTCTTCTAGAAAATAACTTCATGGTGGCTATTTTAATTTTGATATCTTCCCAAAGTTCCTAAGTATTTCATGATGACTGATAAATGAATCGGAGCCCTTACTTTATCACTTAAAAAATGAAACTGTACTGTCTGATAAGGTTTGCCATTCAAATACCAGTGATGGATAGTGGTATCAGGAACTGGTATTAGATGTGGTTAACGGCACCAATGGTACTCATCAGCATCAAATTACTTACAACAGAGTTGTACAGTACCCTAACGTTATCAATACTGGATAATGCTATGACTACCCATCATGTTATGACATAACTAAGGTTGGATGGTCTAGGAACAGTCCCATTTTTAGCAAAGAACTATACCTAGGGAAGGACAGTCTGGTATCAGTCCGATTTTATTGAAAACCTAAACTAAACCTGAAGTTCTGTCTGGTCTCGGTCTGAGCTCGGTCATTCATAGCGACTAGTCAATATGAAAGTCATTGTCAGGTTTACTTGGTCGTCTCACTGCATCTAGCAAGATTTAATCTGCATGTTGCCAAAGTAGTGTTTGATAATGAGAAAGTGAGAGAGGGGGAGTGCGAGAGGGAGAGGGAGAGGGAGAGAGAGAGGGAGAGGGGGAGAGAGAGGGAGGAAGGGAGGGGGAGAGAGAGAGAGAGGGAGAGAGAGAGAGGGAGAGGGGGAGAGAGAGGGAGGGAGAGAGAGAGAGAGAGAGAGAGAGAGAGAGAGGGGGAAGGGGGAGAGAGAGGGGAGAGGGGGGGGAGAGGGAGAGGGGAAAAGAGAGAGAGAGAGAGGGGAGAGGGGGAGAGAGAGGGAGAGGGGGAGAGAGAGGGGGAGAGAGAGAGAGAGAGAGAGAGAGAGAGAGAGAGAGAGAGGGTGAGAGAGAGAGTGGGATAGAGCAAGATGGAGAGAGGGCGAGAGTGAGAGTGGGATAGAGAGTGAAAGAGATAGGGAGAGAGTGAGAGTGGGAGACAAGGAGTGAGAGAGAGAGAGGAGAGAGAAAGAGAACAGGAGGGAGAGAGGGAAAGACAGAGAGAGGGAGAGAGTGAGAGCAAGAGTGCAGGGAAGAGAACAGGATGGAGAGAGGGCAAGACAGAGAGAGGGAGAGAGTGAGAGCAAGAGTGCAGGAAGAGAAAAAGGAGGGAGAGAGGGCAAGAGCGAGAGAAAGGGAGAGAGTGAGAGCAAGTGCAGAAAAGAGAACAGGAGGGAGAGAGGGCAAGAGTGAGAGTAGGAGAGAAGGTGAGATAGAGAGGGAGAGAATGAGGGAGAGAGAGGTAGGGAGAGAGGAAGAGAGTGAGAGTGAGAGAAAGGGAGAGAGAGAGAGGGAGACAGAACTCGATGGAGAGATTGAGAGTGGGAGAGAAACAAGAGAGAGAGAGAGAGAGAGAGAGAGAGAGAGAGAGAGAGTGGGAGAGTGGGAGAGAGAGATAGAGGGAGAGAAAATGAGAGGGAGAGAGGGCAAGAGAGTTAGAGGGAGAGAAAATGAGAAGGAGAGAGGGAGAGAGGGTGAGCCAGAGAGATTGAGAGGACAAGACTGAGAGGGAGAGAGTGAGCGAGAGCCGACGAGAGGGAGAGGGGGAGAGAGTAAGACTCAAACACGGAGAGAGGGAGAGCAGGAGAGAAGGTGTGTGTGGGTGAGAGAGAGAGAGTGCACGAGGGCGAGACTGAGAGATGAAGAGGAGGAGAGAGTGAGAGAGGTAGGGTCTAAGAGAGAGATAGGGGGAGAGGGAGAGACTTATTATATTATAATATTAAATATTATAATTATATGAACCGTCTTCATTCTGGTTCGACGTGCGAACTAGACTCAGACCAAACAGTCGATCAGCCCTACAAAGGCTAAGGAACAGTTCCACTTTGGTCCGGTCTGACCAAATTTTGGTCAGATCATGTCCTTCCCTACCAATACCTTACCTAAACTTCTGTTTGGTTCATTTCCAGTCTTTTCCCGTCCTGTTCTGATACCAGTCTAGTCAAGTTGATTTACCAGCTAGTTTATCTGTCTCCCTGGAGCCGACATCCTCCTTGTATTTGTGAGCTGAACCCTCTTATATATTTCTTAATTTATATTAATTTTTTTAATTTGATAAAAGCTTTGGGATTTTATTTTTGGGGGGAAGGTGCTACAATACACGTCAAGAGTTGGATGCAGCTAAGCCATTTTGAAGATGCAGGAGGTGTTGATAGCAGAGATGATGAAGAGGGAAATGTAGAAAATATGTGACTCAACTCTTCTCAAGGCTGTTCAAGGTTGAATGGGGGAAGGTTGACCAGGTCTACAGCCTCGTCAGCCGCAAAATGTTGAAAATCTGAAGAGTCAATTTTATATTTTCGTTCAGGGTATTTTCATTTTTATACTAAGCGGTATTTTTTCATAACCCCCCAAACTTTAAGTATATCTTCTGATGTCCAAACGACCATTTGTGTGTGAGCCTCTAGGCCGATGTATTAGTCTAGTTAACGATTCCACTGGCTCAGTAACCTTGATTGACCTTATAAGTTAGTTTAACATATAATCATATAGATTAATCAATATATTGATTTAATCAAATTGATAGGTCGAGTGTCCAGTCTGTGGGGTGTGAAGATGCACTTAATGCTCTAGAAGATATAAAGGAGTGTGTATTGACTCATTCATAGAACTCTTCAGTCATTGGTTATTGTGTGTGTATAGTCCCTCATCTTCTAAACACTCCTGGGATAAGTTAGGGTTTGGTCAACAATAAAACCCTAATCAGTTCTCTGAGTTGGTACTTATGTGTTTGAAAATCATCGAAGAACTCTTCTATGATATTCCACAGCCTTGGCTGAGCACTTCATTGCATCATCTTCATTTATATGTCTTATACCGAAGCCGAATAATCCCATCTTGACCCCTCAATCCTCTTTGTGAACTTCTTGATGCACTCTAACTAAGAATTTTTAGAACTCCATGACTAGGAACTCATAGTTCATTATCAAAGTATAATCATCCATCCACAAGACGTCTTTCATGTCTCAAGTTTGAGGACGACATACACAATCATGGACGTGAATCAAACTGATTGATAGTTTTGTATAATACCTGAATGGTATTCATATGGATCAATTCAGAGATCTCTTTTATCTGAAGAGCATCCACTATCTATCCTTGGTGTATCCTTATGGCTATGGGAGCAACCATAGGCATCATATGAGTGAGACTAGATAGCATTATTCTATCTGGATACTTTAATTTATTTCGAGTATCCTTCAAATATGAATATTCAGAACACATGCTAAAAATACTAGTGATATCCTTATTATAATCTCATCAAAATTCACTAAATTTTGATTTGAATACATTCTATTGATGAACAATAAACAAAATCTGAAATGTGTGATTGGCTTGGCGACCACATATATTTCATCACCCCTCTCTCGATCTCAATGTTCATCTCTCTTGTTTCTCATATATTGTCTCTCTCTCTCTATATCGTTTTACCTCTCTTTTTTGTGTTTCTCATATCTCTCTCTCTCTCTCTCATTTTTCATTTTTCATTTTTTCTCATAACACACACACACACTCTCTCTCTCTCTCACTTTTCCTCTCTTTCTCTTGTTGCTCATCTCACTCTCCTCTTGAGTGTTGTATGATTTTATATTATGAATATTATTTAAATATTAAAAAATATGCACACTTGGTGTGAATATCTGCACCCCACCACTCAACCATCCCAAGATACAGATACCTGATGTTGTTATGGACCAATTAAATTAATAGAGAGAAATAAGATATAGTTGATGGAGCAATCAAAATACTCTCTTATCTCTCTATGACTTCATTTGGACCGTATCAATACCCAGTATTGATATCTGAGACCATAAAACTTTCTCGTATCTCTCCCTATTGAATTAAATGGTCCATACAATATCCGGATATCTAATATCATGAACTTATCTTTCTCTAATACCACAATTGTTCCATATCAATATCTGGTATCGATATCCGATAACATAAACTCTCTCTCTACTACTTTAATTGAACCATAACAGTATGTCAGATCCCATAACTTCTCACTTACCTATCTCTATTATTTTAATTGGTCCATAACAATATCAATTATCTATATCCCATACCATAAACTCTCTCATATCTCTCTCTATTACTTTAATTAACCCATAGCGGTATCTCAGATCCCATAACCTCTCACTTACCTATCTCTATTATTTTAATTGGTCCATAACAATATCAATTATCGATATCCCATACCATAAACTCTCTCATATATCTCTCTATTACTTCAATAGGTCCATAACATACCCAGTATTCATATCCGATACAGCCTTATCGGGTATCGGATATAGATATCGATTTACATATAGTTGGTCAGAACAGAACCATGGTATGAACTGCTTTGAGCTCGAGGAGGAAGCGAGGAATCCCTAGATCGAGCTCGCTGCAATCTTCAATGGCGGCGGCCACCGTCGCCGCTCAATCTCCAGCGGCGGAGGAGGCGGTGGACTTGGAGGAGACGGCCATGGCGACGTTTCCTCCGTCGTCGGTAGGAAGGTGGAAGAGGAGAAAGAAGGGGACTTCTGTAGCTGTCGATCTGGCGCCGATCAATTGCCTCGACGATGGTTGCCTGATGCACATCTTCAGCCTACTCAGCCCTATCCCAGGTTATGTCCTTTTCTGATTCCTAATTGCTGTGGACCGATTGATGTTTTTTGGATTATCTCTTTTTTTTTCTTGATTTATCCGTTAATAGGCAACTTGGGTATCTTTAATTTGTTGATTTGAGATAGTTTTTAAAGTAAATCTTGCTCGTCGAACCCACCTCGAAAAACCCTACTAGGACTTTGGGAAAAAATCTGTTTAAGGCATTGTTAAAAGGTATTACATTAGAATTTGTTATATATTCATCATCTATCTACCTGATTCTCTCTGAAGTTGGTTATTGGATTTTAGGACTGTGGTGATTTATTTGTGGACTTTAAATTGCTTGTGCAAAATAAACGACGCCTTCAAGTACTCTTTGCTGATAGAAATGTTCCGAGCTCAATCGTGGTGACCGTTTGAGCATGAAAGTAGCCCTGTCCCTGTTGCTCTCTGTTAGGTATTGTCGAGACCCATCATCAATTTTCTGACAACGAATTGGATGAAAATGCTTTTAGCATCCATCATTTTGTGCTTAATTTTTGGCATTTGAATTTCATATGGGTAGGTCTTCCTCGTTGTTTACACATTTATGTGTTTTTATTCCGATTCTATTTTATGCAGATCTTTTGGGACTTTTATTTATCTCCAAAATTGACTGGATGAGAGCTGAAATTTCGATTTTTTTTATTTGATATAAACATCTAGAAGAGCTTGGCCTTCTCTGTTTTGGTGCTAGCAGATCCAGTGGGTGTCCACTTGGTGTTTTCATTCGTCTATCAAGTTTTTGACGGGAGTTGGGCCAGATTTTCGGAGAGTGAAGGCTTTCACGTTATGGCTTTGGATTGATGCTTGATCGGATGTCTTCTGGAGGGGGTCTTTGATACGAACCAAGATCTAGTATCGGAGGGAAGTTAGAGGACGAGGAGAGGTAGAATTTCCCGGGGTAGAGAGGTGAGACGGGAAGAGGATCGGAGAGGAGGCCGAGCAGAGGAGGTTGGGGATCGGCCGAGGACAAGCTGCCTGGAGACGCGGTGATGCAGAGACGATCACAAGTGGGATCTTGGAGGGAGATGGAGCGTGGATATAAGAAGGGACGAGAGGGAAGGGAAACCAACAATTACTTAAGAACCAACTTCCAGTCTGCCCTCACAGAAGGAGGGCTGGGCTATTTAAAGGAAATATAGAGGGAAATGGGCCCGGCTGCCCTTAACATTTAAAGGAAACATAGAGGATAATGGCCCCAGTGCGGGCCCAGGGAATCCTATCAGTCTTGAATTTCTATTGATAGAAAACTTCAAAATAGATTTATGGCCTAAGTTTATTCCTTTGATTCCATGTCAGTTTTTCTCAATTTGGCTACTGGTCTATCAATACTTATTATAAAGTCCTTAGAGAAGTAAATGGAAGGCAAAGTCCCCCTAATTTTGAAGAAGAGTCTTTTTTTCGATTACTGGGTGTGAGTTTGGCGTCAAGTATTTTACTTATGGTAATATCAGAAGTTGGAGCCGGCTTCAGCCTTTTGAATAAAGGGTTTTTAAGGAGAAGCATCTTGCCGATATTCATGAAATTCCACTTTCCCTTCGATGTCTTTTCTCTCTCATGTAATATTTCCATTAGCCCTTCGTCATAGTTGATGAAGTAAAGCTTTCCTGCAAAACCCCTACATTATGTTGGCAAGCGAATTGGGCATGGAGTGTAAACGGGGTTCAAGCAAATAGAACTGTTGGCTGGAGATATTTTAATTTTTGTAATCAGAAACTTTTGGCAACTAATTTGTGTTGCATCTCTAATGGGCGTTTGAAGATTTGTCTTTTTAAATTATTTACAGTGCTCTCTTATAGTAGGACTGCTCTAGTTGTTTGTTCAATTGATGTTTTCTTTGCAAATTTCTCATGCTTGCAGATCGGTACAGCACCGCTCTTGTGTGCCAAAGATGGCGGCACCTGGCCTGTCACCCGCGCCATTGGTTACGGGTTGAGCGGCCTAGTAAAGCCCCCCAGGTGCCCGGTGTCTTCCCTGATCTCGAGTCTGCAATCTCTGCTGCCAGGTTGGCATCACCCGCTATTCTTCCTTCAGAATGGTACAAAGAGCTCGTAAAATAGCCAAAAATCCTGGTTTTTGAAGGCCAGGTGACACAATTCTGATATCTGCCGGTGGTTCTCATCCTGCATCCGACGTCCAAGTGAGGAAGCCTCTCTGTCTCGTAAGATGGCCCCTTCTATTACTCTATAAATTGTGTATTGGGTTCCGCACGTCCCAAGTCGGGGTCGGGTGGTTGGGTCAGATGGTTGGCTCGGGTGTCGGCTTAGTTGACCCAACCACCAACCTGCCCTCTTGGGTGGATTGGCTTAGTCATCCATGGGTAGTACCGAACCTTATTTCCACAATTTCCCTTCCTATTTGATCTCTACATTTTTTATTAGGTGGGTGGGGGGGATATTGCTGATGACACCATTTTGACCTGCTCCCGGGGCTCGGACAGGTACCCATTTCTGTTTTTCTCCTAATGTGTTCTTGTTTCTTCCTTTTTTATAACAATTGTTGAGATTTGGATAATTGGTTGGTGCTTTTATGTTGACAGTGCAATTGAGTTTCTATCAACATGCAAGGTGGTGAACTTGACCGTTAGGGCCGAGCTGGGCTGCTGCTTCCTACACAGGAGTGGACGACTGACCATTGAGGATTGTGTGCTGCAGTGTGAGGAGAATGCTCTTGATTTTCTCTCCTTCCCAATTGTGAGCACTGCCCAAACCAGCCCTTCCTCGTCGTCAAGGAAACACGGCGAGGACCGTGTCACAGTTGCGCAAACCCGCATTGAAGGGGGCGCCAAAGCTGTTCTCTCTTGTGGGACTTTGACTCTTCAGCATGTTCGAGCCATTTATGCGCCCAAGGCCATCTTCTTCTGGTTTGAAGCTGTAGAGAAATAGAGGTTTGAGACCAAAAATGTATATGTGGGCTGTGTTTGTTGGTTGAAATTTCTGTCTTCTGTTAAGTTCTATTGTATTTATATTTCAGCAGATGCAGATTGTGTAGATACATCAACAGCTTGGAAGTGTACTATGTTAAAGCCATTTATGCCTGTCAAAGCCTTTTGATATGTAGAGTGCAGGGACGCAGGGAGATGGTTTTTCATCCCTGGAAAAAAAGATCGTCTTGTTTGTGAGGTCAGATAAATAATGGTACAGAAATTGTCCTGGGACAAAAAGACAGGATGGTTTTTTCTACCTGAAACAAAAAAATCATCCCACCGTGAGGCGATGAGGGACGGTAATGACGAATTTTTTTTGTTAATTTGCTCGAAAATTTTTCCCAGGTAATTAACTTTCACTTACATCGAATTGTGGGGTATGAAAATTATCCCCCCTCTTGTGAAGGACGAACAAAGCTGTAAGTTTTTTTTCTTCCATCTAATTATGTCTAGATAAAAGTTTGATGCTTCAACAATATATTTTACAACACGTATGAATGTGGCTGCAGAAGGTCTAGAAAGTTATAGGAATCCTTTCAAACATAGGCAGTATGATTTGCTATAAAGTTTGTCTACGAAGATTCAGGGATAATGTAAAATTACAAGTGGGACAAAGTAAAGGCCAAATATTTTTTTCCTGGACATTAAATGTTATTCAGCATTGACAGGGTCTTCAGTGTTATGTCCTCTTCAGGACTATCAACAACCGGCAAAATCAAAGCTCCAAAGCTTCAAATGGTGAGACAAAAAAGTCAAGAACAACCAATTTTGGCAATAATGAACTTGAACTGAAGTTCTTTTACTCATCATGAAACAGCATAAAAAAAAAATACCTTCGCTGAGTTTAAATGGAGAGTCAAAAGTCAGTCAAGAACAAGCAAGTGACACAACAATTCCACAAGTCCTTTTGCTTTATAAGAAACAACAGAAAAACTTCCTTCACCGACCCAGAAAAATCTCTCCTTCAAATTGACCATTGATAGACGATCCAAACCATGAAAAACTTTTGATTCATTATGATATACCCTGATCATCAAGTAATAAAAATGGGTGGTTTATAAAATTATGAATAATGAATAAAGGAACTTGCTTTCAATTTAACTTAGGGACAGTTGAATCATTTCAATTATTCTTCTGATATCCAATGAAAGTTATTTGGCATGCAAGAACTCAAAAAATCAAAACCATAATCGAAACCACACAAGGGCGTACTAAATAAAATTTCTAGTGTCGGCCCAGTGTTGATTGCACAAAATCAGTAAAATCCCCAAAATAGAACCGGCAAAGTTCTAATAGAGGATAAAAAGCCAGTCAAGCATTAGTCGTCAATTACAACAATAAAATCAAAGCAAAATTCTTGCACTTCAGACAACCATAAAAACTGAAAGGGCCCCAAAACTTCAATTGGAAATTCAAAAGATCAGTCAAAAAAGTCACTAAAAACAACAATCAATTTGAATGAAAACAAAATCAATTAGAAGCCCCTTTGCTCAATCACCACTCACTGTAACCTCAATCGGAACTCTAGAGAGAGAGATAAGAAAGAATAGAGAGAGAGAGTGAGATAAGAGAGAAATAAGAGAGGGTGAAAAAAGAGAGAAAGTATAGAAAGAGAGTGAGAGAATAGAGAAAACATAGAGAGAGAGAGAAAGACTAGAGAAAAAATAGAGAGAGAGAGTGAGAGAAGAGAGAGAATAGAGAGAGAGTGAGAGAAAACAGAAAGTGAGAAGAGAGAAAGAAGAGAGGGTGAGAGAAGAGAGAAAGAATAGAGAGAGAGTGAGAGAAGAGAGAAAGAAGAGAGAAAGAAGAGGGAAAGAATGGAAACAAAGTGAGATGAGGAAAGAAGTGCTAGAGTGAGAGAAGAGAGAAATAATAGAGAGAGAGTGAGAGAAGAGAGAAAGAATAGAGACAAAGTGAGAAGAGGAAAGAAGAGAGAGAGTGAGAGAAGGGAGAGAATAGAGATAATAGAGAGAAAGTGAGAGAAGAGATGGTCGGTCCTTGCTTACACATTTCTTTGTACTTTCCGTCATTGTGACTGCTGCCTTTGCAACTACCACTTGGGCTTCCACTTTATGCATACGGACAATAAAGTAAAATATAGAAAAAAATAAAATATGAGAGTGAGATGGAAGGGATGCATATAAAGAGTGAGATGGCCGAGAACATAGATGGAAATAGTAAGACATGATACATGTTAAGACAGATATTAAGCCATGTGTAGTTCTCAAATTCTAAACGTATTTCTACACCAAGTTATAAAGAAATAAGAAAGCACGATCAATAGTCGTCTCTTGTTGTGTAAATAGAACCAGTAGTTTGAATAGCAGTTTGAACTCGCCTTTGATGTGTCTGAAGATGTGCATTATGTCCCATAGAGTGCCTTTTGGGTGTTCCCTTTAATTATTCTGTTAGATGGAGTAGACATTATTCTTAATAGAAAATATAATTATGCAAAAGAATTGAAGTGATTGAACATAACTTACCGGTACATAAATTGTCATCATTGTCGTCATCATCATCAGAGCCTAAGGAGCATTGGTCTAGATGACATAACCGTGCTCATAACATCATCAACATCTCAACTCGCTTTGAATCAAGGTGTGATCTTTGATAACTAATCATGCCTTGGCCGACAGAAAAGGTGTTCCAGTGTTGCACTCGTCGGTGATAATCTCAATTTTAGGGTTAAACTTTGCCATTGGTGATTGAGATTATTCAATAAAAATATATTTCATCGTACTTAAAAATGTGCAGTTAATGATGAGTACAGATCATCTCCACAGGGAATGATGATTGAGGAATTACTTTCTTATACTAGTGATGATTGACAAGAGGATCGATGGAAACAAGATTCGAGGACGTGAGCTAGTGATATCGATAAAAAATACGGAATTTATAATTAAATTAAAGAAAAGAGTTAGTGATTGTGATGGATATGATGATGAACGATGGTATGAACGAGGATAGTGAAAGAATTTGGAATGGTACAATGGGGAGGATGAAAAGACAAGAGTAAAATAAGAGTGCAAGTATGATTATAAACCCAAATTATGTTAACTTTAGTGACAGAAAAGAGACAACATAAGGCAAAGACACATACCTTAGATCCTTACGTTCTGCCACGATCACGGTGATTTACGAGTGTCAGTAAGCTCTTCCTATTCTCCAATGCTTCTTCCCACATACTTAGGAAACGAAGAACACTCTTGATGGATCTCAAAACTCACTATCTTTCAATCAACCCACAAAATTATGAAGCAATTTCAAGATGAATTTTACAATGATCCATGCCTTTATTTATAGATCAAAGGATATGAATAGAAAGAGGAGAGGGAGATGAAGCAACTCTGAAAATTTCAGCTAAATCGGAGTTGTAGATCAAAAGTTATGGCCGTTTGAAGATGAAGAAATCCTAGCCATTGATATTTTCTCTTTCCTCATCATCATCGTCATTTTCCATGCACATTAAGAAGTCAGAGAGCTCCAGATTTCGCGCCGCTTTGTATTCCGCGTGCGCTTGTCATTTTTTGCACGGTGGCTATTGTTTTCCGTGCCCCCTGCGCCTGGAAAGAAGACAAAATAACAAAAGAAGAAGAAAGACAAGAAATAAACAAATAAAAGATGAGGGAAGATTCACGCTTATGTGGTGGCGCATCAGTGCGTGCCACGTCAGGCGCATGGAATATATTCTTTTTTACTATGTGCATGCACGCCACATCACTGCTGCTGGAAACCAAAGAGAGGACTAGAAAAGGGAATTTTTGTCCTCTTTCGCTTAGGTCTTCACAGCAGTAATTGCGAAAAAAATGACTTCCTTTTTTGTTTTTTTGTTTGGCCACGTCACCCTGCACAGAAACACATTTGAAATATTGGTGTCGTTAGTTTGACTGCAATCATTGCTTCATGAATTGCAAAGCGATGATTGCATGTTGAAATGATTGGTTGACACCAATCATTAAAATAACTTCTTATTCGCCACCGTTCGATTCAACGAACGGCGACGCGTGGCGTGCAAAATAAAAGGGCTATAAAATATTTAAAAATCCATAGTAATTAAAATAAAAGCCCAAATAATACATATAAATATATATTTTGACTCAAAAAAATCAAATATTTTCAAATTTAATATCAAAAAATTCTAGAAAAAATCATTTTCTATCTCAAAAATTATTATTTTTTAGAATATATGTTTGGAAAAATTCCAAAAAGATAGAGAAAATTTAGAAATTCATTTTAAAGATAGATTTAATCATTTTGAGCTTGATAACATGCAAACATGAGTAATTTAATGCAGATACATATGTAAATATGATCGTAGAAGGTACTAAAAATGCATGTTATCAGATGCACTTAAGGAAAGAAACTAGAGCGCAATTTTGGACAACTTTGGAAAGTATCCTGTGCCGACCTCCTTCCACAAACTCAATGGAGTATCTTCCTCCTCACTACATGGGACTTTCAGATACTTCTCTAGCTCTTGTCTGGACATTGAGCATGGTCGATGAAGATGGCTCGATCGCATAAACTGACGTCTTGAGGAGACGTAATATGGTGTTCGCTAGCCTTCTAACACTTGTTTCTGCTTTGACTGATAGTCACTAGCGTTTGGATCTGATGCATAGTCCAAGAGGTTGCGAAGATAGGAGAGCACATTCTGGCGGCATGATGGATCCACTACCTCTAATTTTGTTAATGATCTAATATCGCCACAGTAGCAAAGGTTTGATTGGCCCAAAGTAAGATTGCGTATTACATCAACTTAGTATGCAGAGAACTGCACGCGGTCCGTAATGCATCCCTCTGCTCTAATTTCAATGCTTCCCCTAAATTCTGCATAGCGTCTTCAAGTTGAGCTGTGAGCTCCATGATTAGTGGTGTAACTTCAGTGATCGGTAATTTCTGTTGGATTCTAGAGGCCTAGATCTAGATGAAGATGAAGATTCCACGCAGCGGAAGATCGTGTTTGTGATTTCTTGGATCCCAGAGTAAGAAGAGTCGAGCTGCTCAATTGTGCAGCCTCTAGATGTATCCACGCAATCCTCGCCACGTCAAATCTTTTCCTTCTCATTAAGGAGCCCCGTTCTTTCTCACTTCCCGATTGCATCATTGTTACGTCGTCCCGATCGCATCAGACGCGGAGAGGGGATGTGGAGAGAAGGGAGAAGAAGGGGAAAGGCCCGTGAACAACTCTCACTTGGGTGAATTTCATTCAGAGCCTTCCCCTATTTATACTAAGTGGATATTTTTCATAAAACCCCCAAAACTTAAGTACATCTTCCGATGTCCAAAAGACCATTTGCATGTGACCCTCTAGGTCCATGTATCTATCTATTTAATGACTCTAGTGGCCCAATAACCTTTATTGGTCTTATAAATTAATTAACTATATCATCACATAGATTAATTAATGTCACATTGATTTAACCCAATCAATAGGTTGAGTTTTCAACATGTGGGGTGACAAGCTACACCTCGTGTTCTAGAAGATACAAAGGAGAGTGTATCGACTCACACATGGAACATGTTCGTCATCAGTTACCATGTACGTATAATCCCTCATCCAATTGACGCTCCTTGGATGACTTTGAATGTGGTCAACTGTCAAGCCCTAATTGATCATCTAAGTTAATATTGATGCATTCAGAAATCACTGGAGAACTCTTCTCTTGATATCTCACTACCTTGCTCAAGGACTTCGGTGCATCATCTTCCTTCAGCTGTCCCATCTTATACCGAAGGTGGATGATCACATCTTGACCACTCAATCGTCTTCGTGAACTTCTTGATGCACCGAAACTAAGACTATTTAGAATCCCATGATTAGGGACACATTGGCCATAGTCAAAGTACAACTATCCATCCACAAGACTTCTTTGGTGTCTCAGATCTAATTACGACATACATAATTGTGATGCGGATCAACCTAATTAACAGTTTGGTATAATATAATTCAAGGATTCTTACAGATCAATTAAGTGAACTCTTTTCACTAAAGTTATGGCTACGAGAGCGATCGTACTCATCATATGAGGGAGACTAATAGAGTGATTCTATTCAGATACTTTAATTTCCTTCTTGAGTATCCTTTAAATATGAATATTCAGAACACATGCTAAAAAGACTAGTGATATCATTATTATGATCATATCATAATTCACAAAGTCTGATCATGTATTCATGGACTTCATTATAAACATCACACGTGCACTATAATGAATAAAGTTTATTAATGAGCATGGAATGAGCTATGAAATGTGTGACTGGCTTACCAGCCACATATATCTCCATCAATTTCTTTGTTGAACAAAAATATTAAGAAGCGTCCCACAATGGACTGACGATGCCCACATATTCATCAAGCATGGCTCAGTCATTTTGACAAATGTCGTAGTCCTTCTTTGATGTGAAGATGAACCATAGAGCAATATTATCGAGCACTTCTCTCTTGGAAAGAGCACCCTCTAACACGTCAAGTGTGGAGTTCCAATGCGTTGGGCAATGAACCTTTATTTTGTTTGATTTTGGAAGTTCAAACATTTTGCAAAGGTCAACATATTTCTCCATTTGTTGTGTGGAGCCCTGAATGGCATGAACAAAGGCTCTCACGCAATCATTAATTGCTCCCAAAGGTGCAGGTTTAGATGATGTAATATCATCCATGGGTGATTCAGATGGTTGATTGGTGTCTTGCAATGTGTTTGTGCAAAAATCTTGTACGTGTAGTGTACTGCTCCTTGGGGCTTTTGGATTATGAATAATCTTCAATCCGGACTAGACTACGAGGTTGAGGATGTGGACAACACATGGTATCTGGTTTTCCATAATAAATTGAGGATTCACGGTCTTCAGTGAAGACATAATTGCAGCCACCATCATTTTGTTGTTAGATAGTAATAGCACAAAGCTTTAACTCGATGCCATATTTGTATGAGGACCCTTGTCGGGTTTGTACTTCTATATGATCTTTTGATTTTTGGAGACCAAGAAGTAGCTTATAGAGATTCCAATCAGTGCCAACCCAATGGGCAGTGACACCTAATAAGGCGATTTTATTTCGGGATGTCCAAGCATCTATTGTGAGAGAGACACTATGGGTATCAGTAAAAATGCCCACCAATTCTGTATACATCCAGACACCCAGACCTGGGACCTTTCCCACCACTTATGTCCCATAGGACCATACTCTTTGGAAGGACTTCTTCTTGACAAGTCTCCAAGGCAGGTCATTATCGTAGATAAACCAAACAAATTCCTCCTTAGATTTCTCCATGGTGACACCACGTAGATACAACTTGTTGGAGTGCAAGCCAAAATGGAGAATTGTTATCTGCTTCATCCGAACTCCCCTAATGTGATCATACAATTTACAATGGGCTTTCTCCAGATGTCTCCAAAACACGTTTGTACTCTTATGTTTATTTTGCTTGATGATGACCCTGTGTGTGGGGTTTTGCGCTTGAAAAAGCTTACACTAGTACTCGTTCGGACCAATTTCAATAAATTGATCTAAAATTTTGGACTGATTGCATCTTCTGCTTTGAGACGAGACGTTCTCATCAACCTCTATCCTAAGATATTCAGCAGATACTTTTGGGATAGGCCTAGCAGTCAAATTTGGGATGGTACCCGATGTAAACTCCATCACTTTATTTTTGTCACCATGAAAGGAGCAGGCATTGGAAAATTAATACTAAATAATGATTATGAATCATAAATGCCAAAAACTAGAAATGTCTCAGTGGACAAAGAGGAATAAAATAAAAAGATATGCCAAATAAAATTCTGTAGTTGAAGCCCTCTATATTATTCATTACATTAAAAGATAAAAAAATAAATAATTTGTCTTCATAAGGAGAGGGGAGAGTGAGATAAGGGTGGAGAGCGAGGGAGTAAGAGATGGGTGAAGAGAAAGAGAGGGAGAGGGAGTGAGAGAGGGGTGGATAGTGAAGAAGTAAGAGATGGGTGAAGAGAATGAGAGGGATAAGGAGTGAGAGAGGGAGGAGTGAGAGATGTGTTAAGAAAGAGAGAAAGGGAAGTGAGAGGGGTGGAGAGAAAAAGAAGGGGGGTGAGAGAGGGGTGGAGAGAAAGGGAGTAAGAAATGGGTTAAGAGTAGAGCGGGGAGAGAGAGTGAGAGAGGGGTGAAAAGAGAGGGAGGAGTGAGAGATGTGTTAAGAGAGAGAGAGGGGGAAGTGAGAGGGGTGGAGAGAAGGGGGGGAGAGAGGGGTGGAGAGCAAGGGAGTATGAGATGGGTGAATAGAAAGAGAGGGAGAGGGAGTTAGAGAGGGGTGAAAAGAAATGGCGCAGCCTTAGTACATGAACGGTGTAGGAACAGGACTTGAATCCAAAAGCCTTGCACTACTAGAAGGAGCCAAGTCCTAAATCCACAGAACTAGCTTCTCCAACCCTTGAGATCCACAAGGGGTTTGCTTGAATCCACAAGCAGCTAAACACTCTCTAGCAAAGAGAACACTCACAAGGGAGAAACAACAGTTTCAACAAGACAATAAATTTCAATAATATTCATTCAGGGGTACATGGGGGCCTTATATAGGCCACAATAAGTTCAGGGTCGTCCATAATGAATGTACCCATGAAATGACAAGTCAAAACATAGAAAAAAACAATTCTAACAAACTAAAACATAGGATAAGCAGCCTGACAAGCCTGAGCAGAGATATCCTACAGATTCTAGGGCATATAGAAGCTGTCAGGAGATATTTGTGTGGCTCAAGAAGATCTTGATGGGACAAAACAGAAGATATGCAGCTCTGACAAGTTAGAGCAGAGATCCTGGAAGAAGAAGAATTGGTTAAAGGATTCTGTCAGAAGATCCTATCAGAGAAAATGTTGTTAGAGAAAATCCTGTCAGAAGATCCTGTCAGAGGAAATCCTGTTAGAATATCTTGTTAGAGAAAAATATGTCAAAGGATTTTGAAGGGCTCTAGGAAACTTTCTACAGATCCTGTCAGTTCTAGAAGAATCTCCTTCTTGGGCCACAAGTTGCAAATGGGCCTCAGAAAGTGGGCTTCTGGGCTACATCAGAAAGTGGGGCAGTAAGAGATGTGTTAAGAGAAAGCGAGGGAAGTGAGAGGGATGGAGAGAGGGGGAGTGAGATAGGGGTGGAGTGCAACTGTGGGAGGGAGTAAGAGATGGGTGAAGAGAAAGTGAGGGAGAGGGAGTGAGAGAGGGGAAAAAATGGGGAGGGAGTGAGAGATGTGTTAAGAGAGAGAGGGGCAAGTGAGAGGGGTGGAGAGATGGGTTAAATGTTTTAAAATTTATATTTTAAAATGTATCCAGTATATTTTTAAAAAAACTCTACGTAGGCATAATTTTGGAACCACATGTCAAGAATAAGATTGTTAGAATCTGAATCAAGTCAATGACATCAGTATAATCTGAGCTTACTGCCTACTTAATAGAGTGAAAGATATCAAATCAAATATGAAATCATGAATCAAGTAAAAATAATTAGCATCCATAGTGAGACATAATTCGATCACTATGTTATGTCAAGAATTATCTAAGAGGACATTACTCAATGATATGTGAGTAGCTTTAGCTAAAAGGAACTAATATCTTCTCATTTATAAAATTTGACATCTAATATGAAAAGTAATGGATACTGGGGGATACAAGGCGATCTTCATTGTTAACATTGGCATGGTAGCAATAAAGAAAAAGAATCAAAATTATAGACTTGAGGAGCTGGTAAAGTTCCTACATTTAGCAGGCCCATAGTACCAAAATAATAGTCTTGCACTTAATATAGGTCAAAGATGCAACGGAGACAAAAAATTCAGATAATTCTGCATGACGTACAAAATTAACACAATAGAGCCAGAATCAAACAACAAAATACCCAGCAGAAGAATTCTAATCATGCTCAAAAAAGAAAAAAAAGAACTCACAGGTTATGACGATTGATTGAAGTAGCTCAATGCTCTTCCTAGGACGGAGGGTGAAGAAGAAAACTTGGACTAGATTTTCATGTATACAGTATACCTGCATGGCTACATCGAGTATCTTTATGTACACCATTCACACATCCAGATTATTTAGAGAGGCACCGTCGCACCGAGAGGGAGAATAAGATTCGAGGGGGAGAGGTAGCGAGCAAGAGGGGATTATTTTCATGACCTATTTGTTTCGCCCCAAATGTGGGACGGGACGAGTAAAACTCAGATGGGAGGAGTAAAACTCAGATGGGACGATTTGGGCCGAGACTTGACGTGGACGAAATGTGGTAATATGGGACAAACTCCTGGACATGACTTTTTGGATGAACCTCCAAATATTGAGACATAAGACGGTATGATCTTTGTCACGTCCTGTCTATTGTCCTCGTCTAGGATGATCCGGCTCTACATTGATATGATCTGCAAACCTTTATGTTAGGGGTGTGCTGGTCTTTCCCTTTTTGTTGTTTTCTCTTCAAAAAAGGGCTGAATCTCCATGTGGTTAATTCTAAATAAAAAAACTAATGTTTTTTGAATGAATTTTCATTTATTAAATTCATTTAAGGTCTGAAATAATACATGTTTTCTGAATTTTATTCAAGAATAAAAAAAATTAAGATTTCAAGTATTGTAAGGTTATTTTCTATATCAATTGTTAAAATTGGATAATTGATATTCGTGTATGATTCAGATTAATATATAGGAATGGATTATTTACCTAAGAAATGGCAGGAGAAAGCATTGTTGACATGTTAAAATAAGTGTCAAATTGGATCACCATACAATTACACGACATGTTTTCATGGCCCTTCAATACAGCCTATGCTCTAAGAACAATACTACAAATTTACTTTTAATTTTTATTTTCCCCTCCTCTATTTAGGCTGGTATCATGTGTGTCTGAAGAAATCATCCCAAACAGCTTAAGCTTTGGACCTGTCCTATTTTGAATGCTCTAAGGTTTATAAAAAATATTTCTTTAAGAAACTCACACTTGTTATGAGAGATCTTAGACTGGTTCCCTCCCCCTATGATGTATGCAGGCCCATCATTAATGCTACTTAATAGTGGCAGCCACAAGTATGATTGGTATGTTGGTGCACCAAGTTTGACAATCCTGATAGTTCTGGGCTTTCACGATGTGTTTCTTGGATAACTCAACATACTTAAAAATGCTTAGGGATCTAGAATAACAAGTATAATTGATCTCACTTTAAACTGGGCTTCTCACATCATCATTCTTGTGTGATTCCAGACAAAAAGTTGGTGATTTGTGCCCACGTATTATATGAGATTTTTTTGAACATAATACATGCCTCCATTTACTACGTCAAAATGAAAAAGAGTCTAATAGTAAAAAAATGTCAAATTTTGTCATTAATATTTGATTACAAGCCTAAATCCTTGATTTGGAGCACAAAATATTCTTGCTTTGAATAGACACACCAAATGATTATACCCCCTTAAGCAAGAACAGCTCTCTGAAACCCATACATCTATGAATTGCAACACCCTCACAACAGAGTATCCTTCATTCAAAACTATTTCATTGAAGGTGTATGACCTTTAAGGTAAGCGAGTCTGGATCAGTCTGAGGGGCTTCCCATCACAACTCCTTGAAGGTGTATATTTGAAAATGTTAAGGGGGAGCCAATGAGATATCCAAGCTCCACCCTAATGCTTGCATCCTCATCACCATGGCTGACGATCCACCCCCAATAAGGATGCAAGATGATGATAACTGATGTAACATGGACAACTAAAGGCCACCTAAAGATGTAAAATACCCCAAATCAGTGATTGATTTGAACCTTTAAATCCAGAGAACTTAATCATGGTGCAGCCTCTTTCCTTGATCAAAAGGAGGTGTATTATCTTACAATCCCATGGTAAAAACAAAGCTCCAAAACCAAAATATCAAACAAACCCTCACATGAATACATGAACCTATTTTACTAAACCTGATGACATTGGAGAACACATGTAAAAACACAGGAGAAAATAATGGGGATACAAAGATTAAAGAGTGGACATGCCATTCTAACAAAACATGGTGGGGAAATGTAGAGACTTGAATAAGGGTTTGATGGGGGGATGGTTGATGTGTTCTTTGATAGTGCCTACCATGGGCCAGTTTGTAGGGTGTCAAAGGGGAAGTTGTGCCCTTACAAGGTTCAAGGTAGTGCTCCAAAATGTCTACAGTAGATGTGGTGCACTAGGGGGTGGAGGTGGTGCGTGAGGGTTAGAGGCAATGCGCTGAATGGTGGGATGGCTTGACATGGTGGTATTTGGTGGGGGCATGGGAACGAGAGTGGTGAGATAGTGACATATTGTGCAGTGAGTAATAACTCAGATTTTGGGGTGTATCAGTGATTAAAAAATCACTAATTATAGTCGTTTAGGTGATCTAAATCAAAACAACAATATTTATAAAACTTACTAGTCTAAAGAGAGTAAGGGTTGATCGTCAAATAACAAAGTAATAGTTAGTGACTTTTCAGTTTAAAATATTTTTTGGTAGATTTGTACTTATAATTTATTACCTATACAGAAAAGTAACTAGATTTAATAAAAATATAATTACTAAATTTTATCTATATTAAAATTAATCCTAAAAGGAAAAATTAGATAAAGTATGATTTTGTGGGAATTTTTAAAGGATTTTTAGGAATTATTTTGAATTTAAAATAAAATAAAATAAATTTAATCGTCTAGATGTAGGCTAGCTGCTCCAAGATTAACCTGCATAAAAAGATAAATAGATAGGGATGAGGGGAAGAAATAGTGATCTAACCTCTCTGTCACACCCGCCAAGGCCCAAGGTGATCAAGACTCTTCCACTTCTTCAGCAGCTCTTGCTTTGGAACTCCCCAGCCCTACCCAACTCTCACTAAAGGTAAGAGGACTCAAGAAAAATTGCACACAGGCCACTAAATATTGGATTTAGATTGAAACAAGAGGGAGTATTACATTAGATTGTGAGGGGTTTATATAGTGAAGAGAGGGAAATGACGACCCTTGGATCCCCCAAGGTCTTGAATGGTCCAGATCTTTTCTTCAGACTAAATCCTGGTGAAGAGGTGTCCTCCAATCAATTTTAAGTCCTCTGATTGCTCCCCATTATGGTCACTCACTTGGCTTGCCTTTTCTTTTAAAATATTTGGCCTTAATGAGATTAAAGGCTCATTAAAGTCATGGAAACTAGAACTTTGGGCCTTTCCTGGAGCTCTGAACGTGGTTGGGCCTTGTTTAACCTCTTTTCCTTAGCCCAACAACCCTCAAATGAGACATAAAACTGAAAATGTAAAAAACTCTAAAAGAGAAGTGAGATTAATTCCACTTGACTCTATAAGTCAAGTTGGGTTAGTCTAAAAAATACATATAAATACTCAATTACTAATTTAGGGCAACTTCATGAATTAAGTGCTAAATGATGTTTAAATGATAAATTTAAATAGTAATAGTCATTAAACAGTTCACAATTATATCATTTAGCACCTACTATTTGATTCATGAGTAAGGTTGTGGCACAATGAGATAATGGGGTGGCACGATGCGTAGGGCGGTGAGACACACTAGGAAGGAGGGGCACTAGCACAACAAAATGGTACAGTGATGAAGCAATGCACATGGCAGGGCAACATGCAAAGCAGACTGAGAAGGCAGTGCAGTGCATGCGGCGAGATGGTAAGGTGGCATAGCACGCATAGCAGCATGACATGCTAGGAAAGCAAGGTGGCATCACAATGGCATGGAGAAGCAAGATGATAAGTACACAAGGACAGCCGCCTCTCAGTAGTGGTGGTGATAGCAATGGCAGCAAGTGGGACTGTAGTAACAGAGAGGAAGCTAGAGTATTTTTAGAGAAAAAATCAATAACAAAAATTACCAAATGATAAATTATGGAAATGGCCGTTTTATAGGGATTAGTGGAGAGAGAAAATTTATCAAACTTTAAGTTTGAGAACTATATAATAAATAAAATTAGGGTCTCAGATCTAGGGGTTGATGTTGAGAGCTTATAATGGCGACCATTTGTCTCCTCTAGAGTTGGTGGCATTGCTAGTGATGTCAGGACATCAGCATGTGCCCGCAAATGATCTCAAATATAAAGGTTAAAAGGCTAGTATTTCCCAATAGGTTCATTTAAATTATCACAATGAATGAGTCTGATTTTTTTCCAAAAGACATGTCTTCTCATCAGAAGTCCACCATTGTTGTAATACATCCTCTACTGTAGGTTTTTGTGGCAGTAGATTCTCCACACATAAGGCATGAGTAAATTAGTTCATTATTGAAAACCATTGGAACTATTGGTCCCCCTTTCGGTTATTGTTTCCCACCTTACTATACACACTCCTCCCCCTCCTCAGAATTCTACATGAAAACCTCCTTATCCCCTGTTTACCTTTTGACTAAATCATCTTAAGGTTACATACAAATATACATATGCACAATGTAATAAATATTTAACCAATAATGAGCTAATTTATATATATACACACAATTTATAAAGAATAAAATGAATATGAGAATAAGATTAATAAATTTTAAATTGTCAAAATATTCAAATTTTAAAACTTAAATAAATAAATACCGTATCCCACTGAAAAGTAATAGTTAAAAAATATACACTAACTTCAGGAAATTAATTATTAAAATGAGCAGAAGTGATAAAAATTAAATAAATTATTTTAAATAAAATATAGTATTTATTGAAATATATATATTTTCATAATTAAATCAATACTTCTAATACCATGAATGAAAATAAAAGTAAGATATGATACCATACTAACGAAAGTAATAAATCAATATTTAATTGATTTTTACACCTTCCAAATTGTATATAGTTAAAACATCTATAAAGTGAAACATGAATACATACGCATATGATAAATAAAATAAGAAACAATTGACTACAGAGAAGATTAGTTATTAAATATAACTTTAAAATACAAAAAATAATTAAATAAAGAAATATAGAAATATAGAAATATTAAATATAAATCATTTAATGAAACATAACAATCAATTTTAATAGAGCTAAAAACATAAGGTTCTACTATTATGAAAGTTATGATTAGTATGAAATTACTTAATGGAGGAAAAAACAAACAATTACTACGTAAAATTTTTAAGAACGTAATTTAATCTTATCTAATAGAGCATAATTTTATCAAAAATGGAAATATAAAATTATGATAAAAATCATAAAAGCAATTATGAATACCAAGCACATTTTAAATCATAAAATAGTTTACTGAATTGACGAAATCAAAAAAAGAGTGTATGTGAATGAAATAAGATTTTCAGAAAAATTAAAACTATTACTATTTATATGAAAAAAAAATAAAAATTTAACTATTTGACCATATTGATAAAAACACAATAGGTACTTCAATTTTCAAATTTAAATATTTTTTACGTACGAATTTAAATGGAAATTATTATTATTTTACTTATATAGTTGATTGAGAAGATTATTTTATTGACTATTTGACCACATTGATAAAAACACTGAATAGGCACTTCAGTTTTCAAATTTAAAAATAATTTTTTAAACATGAATTTAAATGGCATTTATTATTATTTTACTTATCTAGTTGACAGAAAAGATTATTTTATCATTTATTAAATAAAAGTAAATAAAAATATTGCGGATGAAATGAGCCCAAATTTACTCTGAAATTTCCCCAAATGCGTTATAGTTCCCTATATTTTTGATAGTTTTTTTCAAAATTTCAGGAGCATATTCATATATATATATATGTCTACAAGGACTTTACCAGTTAGGGTATTATAGTTGGTAGAGTAGAGGACTACATATTTTTTCCCTACAGTTCATATATATTAAGTGACTGATAAAATGGTTTTTGGAAGAATACAATTTTTTTACAAGCTCGACAAGAAAGATAGGTTTGGTTACGTAAATGAAGCTTGATATATGTGAAAAAAAGAATAAGAGGGGTGTGTAGCCACTGACTTGAGGGTCACAAGTGATGTAACACTATGCGCCAGGATCGAACGGCTCATGCTACACCACACGGGGAGGAGGGCTGATCAGCGGAGCGGCAGCATAGGGCGGCCGCGTGGGTAACAGTGATTGGGTGAACCTCGGCTACGATTTGTTATAGGCGACAAAGACAGACGTCGGCGTTGCAGAGTGACGGCTGTATATCCTGCGACGGCATGTACTTCACGGTGGTGAACTAGCGGCGGCATGCCATCCGATGATCGTCTCCCTTGAAGCTACTACAGGAGAGTGTAGCGGGCGGCATAGGATGGCGTAAAGGCGCAGCGGCATAGGGCGGCTGCATCAAGGTACTATCAGACTTCAGCGATGACAATGTTTGGCGTCGTTACGATGACGATGAGGTTGTAAGCTAACTACTAGCGGACGGAGGTAGGCATCGGCGGCGACAACAACAGTGGTTCATCTTGCGGCGGCATGTACTTCGTGGCGGTGAAGTGACGGCGGCGGGTCATCCATCAATTGCTCTCCTCGAAACTACTCTAAAGAAAACTAGGCGCGTGTGTGGCGCGTGTATGCATGGCAGCAGGCTGAGAGGTGAGCGTAGTGGTGGAAATGGTGACAGTGCAGCTAGGCGCAATGACGGGCTCAGAGGCAAGTATGGTAGCGAGGACGGTGGTGCAACTAGGCGTGGTGATGGGCTCGGAGGCGAGCGTAGTGACGAGGACAGCCGATGCGCAGCTAGGCATAGTGACAGGCTTAGAGACGAGCACAGTGACAAGGACGGTGGTGCAACTAGGCGCAGTGACGGGCTCGGAGCCAAGCGCAGGGATGAGGACGGTGGCGGTGCAGGTAGGCAGCGGCGACACGGTGACACCACGTGGTGGTAGATGCAACCCAGGTAGGCGACTGTGGCTGCGCGGCTGCGGCTACTACACGGTTGTGCAGCTACGGCTGCTACGCAGCTACGCGACTGCGTGGTTGCATGGTTACATGGCTGCGTGACTACGACTGCTATGTGGATACGCAGCTACGCGGCTGCGTGGCTGTGCGGCTGCATGGATGCACCTGCCTGCTACGTGGTTGTTCAGCTGCCGCTGCGCATTGCGCCTGCAGCTGCGGCTGCATGGCGGTGTGGCTGCACGGCTGCTCGGCTGCGGCTGTGCGGCTGCGTGGCCGTGGACAACGACTACAGGCGCTACGGGCGGCTACAGCCACTATGGGCGGCTGTAGTCGTTCCAACGGCTTAGGCTACTATGGCGGGTGTTCTCTGACAAAGTCACGTTAAAAACCCTAACACTTCGCTCTCTCTCTCAAAGGGGCATTTTGGTAATATCTGAACTCTAAAAAACATAAAAAACCAGGAAAATACTAATGGACTACATTTTTACTCTTTCTTTTTCACTTGGCTCTTCTCTCTTACAATGGGCACCCCCCCTCTTATAGGGGAAGTATGGGCCTTCCCCCTTAGAAAAAAGGGAAGAATGCCCAAAAAGTTTAAAGGAGGGCCTATGCTAGGGAAAAAATATACAGATACACGCGCATGCGAAAAAAACATAGAAGATATGTCTTCAAGGCTAGATGGTCCCCATCAACAAGTCTCAAGCTGGCTCATAAAAAAATAATTGAGCCTTAATTGAAGGTTTTGGTTTCATTTGAAAAAAATTGTATACCACATACAACACTGTGGTCTATTTTTTAACTTTTGTTTTTTTATTACAAAAAGAAGCTATCTAATATCGATATATAACGTCTGGTCCCTTGTCTTTTGGACTGTATCTAAAATACAAATACAACACTCTGATATCCCATATCTGGAAAAAAAGACTGATATTAATGATGATTTCAAGTATCAAGAAGATTTTGATCTTGGCTATTATAAGTATCAGATATCAGGGCATATGTTGTTATCATGCAGATGGTGATGGATATTGGTACCAGGTATTGTATATCAGATATCAAATACCAATTATGATATCAGGATGTCATGATGCAATAGAGAATTGAGGAAACATGTCCCATATAGGTAAGTTTTTTAAAAAATACTTGTACATACGGTCCTTTGTAATATTTTTCTTGCTTACTTAATGGAGAGAGAAATATAGAAACATGACTTGGTGCACATAGTTGTCCATGCTTTTGTTCATAAGGCATTATAAATATTTCTCTCTCTCTCTCTACTTCCGCCTGTTGGAAATATATGTGGGCGGCAAGCCAATCACACATTCCACATCTCGTTTCATGTTCATTAATAAAACATATTCATTATAGTGCACGTGTGATGCTTATAATGAAGTCCATGAATACATGATTGGACTTAGTGAATTATGATGAGATCGTAATATGGAGATCACTAGTATTTAAGCATGAGTTCTAAATATTCCTATTCGACGGATAGGGGAGAAGGACATCAAAGTATCCTGATACAATAACACTATCTAGTCTCACTCATTTGATGAGTATGGCCGATCCTGTAGCCATTAGTGTGTAGACACTAAGGATAGATAGTCTGTGCTCTTTAGTCGAAAGAGTTCCCCGAATTGATCAGTACGAAACCCTGAATGGTATTATACCGAACTGGCAATCAGGTCGATTCACGTCACGGTTGTGTAAGTGGCCCTTAGACATGAGACACCAAAGATGTCTTGTGGATGGACGGTTGCACTTTGACTATGGACAAAGAGTCCCTAATAATGGGATTCTAGACGGTCTTAGCTCGGGTAATCAAGAAGTTCACGAAGATGATTCAGTGGTTAAGATGGGATCATCCACCCTTGGTATAAGAGTTGACAGCTCAAGGAAGGCGATGCGATGAAGTCCTTGGCCAAGGCAGTGAAATATCAGAGAAGAGTTCTCTGATGCCTTCTGAATGCATTAGTACCAGCTCAGATGACCGATTAGGGTTTGACAGTTGACCATATTCAAAGTCGTCCAAGGAATGTCAAGTGGATGAGGAATTATACATTCACGGTATGTGATCACGAATAGGTTCCATGCGTGAGTCCATACACACTCCGTTGTATCTTCTAGAACACGAGGCGTAGCTTGGCACCCCACGTGTTGAAGACTCAACCTATTGATTGGGTTAAATCTATGTGACATTAATTAATCTATATGATGGTATAATTAATTAATTTTGAAGACCAATAAAGGTTATTGGGCCATTACAGTCATTAAATAGACATATACATGGGCCTAGAGGGTCATACGCAAATGATATTTTGGACGTCGGAAGATATACTTTAGTTTTGGGGTTTTTATGAAAAATACCCTCTTAGTATAAATAGGGGGAAGGCCGTGAACGAAATTCTCCCAGGCCAGAATTGTTCAGGGGTCTTTCCCCTTCTTCTTTCTCCCCACACCCCCTCTCCATCCCCGATGCTATCGGGATGACATAACGATAACGACAGAGATTGAACGGGGCTTGTAAATGAGAAGGAGGAGATTCGACGTGCCGAGGTTTGCATGGATACATATAAAGGCTGCACATTTGAATTGCTCGACTCGGCTCGCTCCAGGATCCAAGAAATCATGGATGCAATCTGTGTAAAGGTACTTCATTTCATAGTTTTAATGATATCGTTTTGATTCCGATTAAGGCTTCCGCTATAGAATGTTTTGATTTGTTCATCCATGTCAAGGCCTGTAGAACCCAACACTGCCATGGTCAATGCATAAGTTGGCTGAATGTGGCAAAGTCTCTTAATAGTGCTTTAGAACATGAAATATAAAACTAAAATGTAAAACCATAGTATTTTACAAATTTAATAAAAATAATATACCTAATAGTGAAAAATCTGATATCCGTGCCTAACATCCAATATCGGCATCATAACCTCAAGAAAGAGGATGCCTGAGAATACACAAATTATTAGGTTAATACCATCAAAATTATGTTTTATGCATTAAAATATTTATATATGCATGGTATCAATAGTTCAATGGTTGAATCTATTTTTAAAGGAATATTCTGATTTTTAGATTTTTAAGATTCTTATTTTTCTGAGATGGAATACATTTTATATGAATATTTTGATATTATATATAGTCAGATACTCAATTTATATTTCAAACTTAAATTATATGTATGACTTATTTAAATGAAGTCTTTTTGTCTGAATGCCTGCCCTGCCATACACCGCTATTGGATTCAATTGAATGACAATAAATCACAATTTTGGAGCAATGATTACCATAGCTAATCATTGTGAAAGTGGCCATTATCAGATTACAAATAATGATGCCATAATTCCATATAATTAGCTTGTATTTTTTTTTAATATGCAGGAGTAACATGGACCAAGAG
This sequence comes from Wolffia australiana, assembly GCF_029677425.1. NCBI lineage: Eukaryota > Viridiplantae > Streptophyta > Magnoliopsida > Alismatales > Araceae > Wolffia > Wolffia australiana. The sequence goes on along the minus strand of NC_135835.1, from coordinate 24,154,016 downwards.
AAAAAATGGGCTAATTTTAATTCAAATAAATAAGGTTGGGGTGTGGGGACCATAATTATTTTAAGATATCCATTATTCTATGAAAAAAAAGTCCATGTTTTTGCCATCTACTTAGGATGTATGCAAACACGTGTGCTGGTGGCACACATCCATGTATGTGGCACACACACATGTCTATACATTAATGATGATAAAAGAAAGCAGATCTGGCACACAGGCGCATCCCCCCATCATGTATATACATTTATACTATTTTATTTTTAAGTATTCTCTCAAAGATATGGTGGATAATGAATGAGGAATAAAAATTTTGTTTTATGGCTTCAATTATATACTACATTATTTAAAATTTTTTTTTACGAGCATGGGGCAAGAAAAGATCAAATCCAGTCAGAGAAATTATTGAATGAGTGAACTAAATTATTAATAGAAATTACATTTTTATATTTATTTATTAACTAAACCAAATTTAACGAAAAAGACTAGTAAAATTAATTCAAAATGATTTTTGGAAGCATAGAAAATATATATCCTACTTAACCTAATTTATCCGAATTTCCAAAATATTTTTAGTATTTTTATAATTTTATAGTGATAAATCCTAATTAATTCTAATGAAACACCTTAGTTGGTGTTTTGGCAGTACCGAGTGATGGTAGACGGTGTGGATTGAATGGAGTGGATGAATAAAATACTGCCACCAGATGTGACATAAATGGTGAAGGACACATGCCAGCAAGAAGCAGATCAGGGCCAAGCAATGTGGATTTATCCTCACTAGTAGCATATACATACTGAGGAGTGGAAGAGTTTAAGGTGGTGTGCATGGTGGTGAAAAACAAGGTTGTTAGTGATGATGATTAAGAAAAAAGGACAATGAAGTGAGTCCACAATAGACAAAGATCACACTGGACGTGACAAAGATCACACAAAATGAGGATATTTTCATGAGTCTTGATCTGAACATCATTCCAATCATTCACTATTGGATGGCAAGAACAGAGCATAATGAGATTTTGAATGAACAAATCATTACACTAATCATAATTAGCAACACAATACAAAGGTGTTTTTCTTGCAAGGATGGGTATTTCTATTTTGATAGATCCAAGATTTGTGGATAGAGGAGCTAAATATGGAACTACCCTAAAAATTTCATCGTGAAACTCCATTCAATCATATGATATCCTCATTTGACACTAAAATCCACAAAGTAATCCAATTTATTTCTTCCCTGATCTGTGTTGCGGAGTATTGATAATCTCAATTTTAGGGTTAAAATTTGTCGTTGGTAATTGAGATTATTCAATAAAAATTATTTGACCATACTTGAAAATGCTTAGTTAGTGATGAGTACGGATCGTCTCCATAGGGAACGATGATTAAGGAATTACTTTCTTCAACTAGTGATGATCAATGAGCGGATCGACAAAAACACGATTCAAGGATATGAGCTTGTGATATCGATTAGGAAGTGCTAAATTTATATGTTAATTCAACTTAAATCAAAAAGTAAGTGATTGTGACAGACACGATGATGAACGAAGTATGAACGAGGATAGTGGTTGGATGTGGAGTTGTACGATGGCAAGGAGAGAGATTCGAGAGAATGGGACGTAGGTGAAGTGATAAATGAAATGTTGATAAAAATGCGAGATCAATTAAAGGCGAGGTTTGCTTCAACTTCCACCAGGCATAACTTTTGATCTTCCCCTCCTCTTTCTATCCATACCCTCTAATATATAAATAGAGGACTGGATCATAGTAAAAATCATCTTGAACTTGCTTCCTACTTTTGTGGGCTGATTGAAAGATAGTGAGTTTTGAGATCCATCAATGAGAGGAGAGAATACTTAATCAAATGAATGAGCTAGATTTCTTCCGCCGTTGCATCCACCTAGCTCTATAACTTGAGGTATGAATCTTGTAAAAATAATCACTGAAGCTGCTTCCTACATTTATAGGCTGGTTGAAAGAGAGTCAGTTTTTATATCTATCAATTTTTTTCAAAACTTCCTGGGTGTTTGATCTGAGTAAACAAAGAAGAGGGTATCTTACCTGCCATCATACTTTTATGTGATCCTAGTGAAACATAAGGATCCATAGTTAGTTTCATCACTTCACATTATTAATTTTCATCGTCATTGTTAGCTTATAACCATATTATCATCACATCACCTCTTTCTCTTACCAGTTTTATTATGTCTTTCACATCATAATATCTTTAACTTGTGAGAGAATTTTGGGAGATTCACTCAACGATTGGTCACAAGATCAATTACTGCTTATTATAAGTTCTATACTCTTAAGAAAGTTCATTCAAGAGTTTGGTGCATTTTTTATTCTTTTATCCAAAATTTAAATGGCAATGACACATTTTTTATGGGAACATATCACATGGTCATTTCAGTACATGATTTGTCAATCCAACAAATAAACAGGAAACTCAATAAAATTTGGAAACATGAGTATGATGATGAATACACATGTTGAATCCACAAAGAGGAAGGAGCGGCTTTTAAAAAATGGTTGACTGGGTCAAACTAGATTTAATTGGATGAAAATACAGGCATGGATTAAGATAATATTTATCTAATTAAATTTAATAAGTATTATGATTCAATTAAATCAAAACATATCAAAATAGAATTAAAAAATATGATTAAAAATGAATGATCAAGTCGATTCATGAGAGTGTGTTGACCAAGTACACTCATTAATCAAAGCATTGGCTTCAACCAAGGCTTTCACTATAGGTGAATTCCAGGTTAAAATAATAAAATAAAGTAAAAAAAATTATAGTCTCATAAATGATAAACGTAATTAATAATTATCATATAAATTTGGAAAATATTTGGGATGGGATAAAAGTGAGATCAAAATTTCAAAGTCAAGTAATTAAAAATGACCTGATTAATGACATCTGGTCAAAGTCAAGCAGCTGACTATGAAATTGATGATATAGTTGGATCAATTACTTATGGATTTAATGATGATGAAAGTGTTTAGTATTTAAATTTTAGATGCAGTAATTTTCTCTGGTCCACATCCTCAAGTTCAATTGTAAGTTTTTTGCAGTAAGTTTGAAGATGTTTTTCTCACTCATTGTTCAACCTTATCTCATGACTTTACATGCCACATATGCAATTTTGAGCCTTCTTTAAACGGATACCCAATCATTTAAGAATCCATTGAGACTTGACCCTCTACCTTTTTCTTTGACCTCTTCATCCTCATGTGACTAGCAATTTTTGGGCATTGAATTGCAGAATCCATATCGCTGTACCTCAATCTTAATGTTTTCCAATATAAATACAATTTTAGCTCATTATAAATTTTAAGTACCAAAGAGTACATCTTTCCAAACCAGAAACCTAAAAAATTGGCCTTAAATCAAGTTAAAACTTGTGAATCACCTCATTTATCTGTTTTGGAGTGTTCCTGTGTGTAGTAATTGGATACCAATGTTATGACTCACATTATTCCACATTTATCTGAATAAAATGCAAAATAGTCATCACATATGGAAATATTAAAGTCCTGAAAGAGTATGAAAGGCTATTATTAAAATAATATGAAATGAATCCTCTTGGGTTCTTATGAGCTACACTGTGATGCACCGGGAACATGTTGATGTGCTGTCTGGTTGGAATACTTTTACATTACATCATACATATAAACTAATGTTGTACACCCATGCCTATAACTTTTGTTTTTGCATTTTTAGGCCCTAAAAATTGTTTTAGTTCTGAAATAAATGATATGAGTGGGAAATTCATATCTTTTAATTGATTTGGAAATTTTTAATGAAATTTTCTCCATTGGTTTCCAATTTTAATCCTCTTTAACTTTATGCAACCTGAAATAAATAGTTAGACATAATAAATTTTATTTAACGTAATCAATTTTTTGACATGAAAAGTCAAACTAGGACAACATTGATTATTCTAATCTTTACCTTTGTCTCTTGTTTCCCTGTTCATCAGCTTAAATCCTAAAAGAACTAAAGTCAATCCATGTGGTTAATTTCAGTTTTTTTGGACTTGAGAAATCTCAAAAATGAATAAAATATATAATTAACCTTCAAATAGTATAAATTTATGACTTAGTGCAATGACATGGTAATGGTGAAATAACCATAAATAAGGAATACATGCCTCATATTCGTGATAAGTAGGCATTAAACTAGTGAATGATATTAATGAATGAATCAAATCCATGTAATCATACCAACAAACTGGAATCATTCGTAGTCCCTTAGAAATATAAATATATAAAATGTATAATAAGACCAGCACGTGACCTTCAAAATCCATGGGTTGAGAATTGACAGAATTGGATGTAAAATTTTCACCTCGAGCGGTATTATTCTACTTTTTATTTATTTGAGATTTTTGGGTGGATTCATTCCTCCCATGAACACTTCAGTCCACCACTATGACTAAGAGTCCTTGCAATGGAGACTCTTGGTGAAAACAATTTACCATATCCAAATCAAGTGTTGATTTCCCCTTGCATTATGAAGAATGGATGAAAAGATCACAAGAAGTAAAAATAACTATTATCCTTTCTATACATAATCACTATAAGTAAAATTCTCTAAAACGCATGGGAGGTAGGTTTTCATTATTATTCTACTTATTTTTTTCTCTTTTTTTCACATTCCACTTTTTAAAAATAGTTTCGCAAATCTTCAACTTGATTATTGGCTTATAAGAATGGATTTTAGATGATGAACGGAAAACGGAGATTAGAAGCTGTAGAGTCACATAATTTAAGGTTTTTATGCAGTTTAAACATACAAACTTACAGAATCACTCCAAATGGTACCCATTCTATATAGATGCCGTCCTTAATAGATATACAGCTTATTTACCCCAAGGGGATTCACTCTATCAGTAAATATTAAATGCCTGAAAGGTGATAGATGCCAAAATTTGGTATAGTGTAACTCACTGTAATTCATTGCATGTAAAATAATCTTAAAATTTTTTTAGTGGGTTTAGAATAAATTACTGAGCATTACTTCTTTTCTTGCATTAGATCATCCTTATTTTAAGTTTCATTTGGAACACATTTCTCTCTTAACTTACCTTGTGAAAAACAAACAAAAAAACACAAAAAAGGAAAATATGGAAATAGATGTTTAAGCAAAGATATATGTGGGGTTGCCTCCCAACAAGCACTAAATTTAATGTCATCAGCCGGATGTAACTCATTCTGCTCATGACTATGGAGGGGCCAAATTATCTAGAAGTTGATATCTCACAGTGTATTCTGATAGGTTTTCCACCTTCCCAATTTAGTGTTTCAACATGGAAACATTATCTGATATCGAGATTTTTTTTTAATCAAATAATTCAAGAACCACATGAGGACCATCCCACCTTGAACGAAAATTTCCTGGAAAGAGTTTGAAGCAAGAATTATAACGTGAAACTTTATCATTGACATTAGAAATTATTCTATTATTGTGCTTGTCATGAAAGCCTTTGTTTTTGGCTTTATTAATCTCAACATTTTGATACTCCTCATTTTGTAACTACTGGAGCTCTCAAAGTTGGTGAACTCTATTTGTACCAAAATTTCTAAAATAGATTGCTATTTTTGATAGTTCCTATTGAAGCCTTAAATGCGGTTTGGTAGGCCAATAGGGCATCAGGTAGTTTTGATGCCCAATATTTCCTGCCTGGACAAACTACTGTCTTTAGTATATTCTTCACTTCTCTATTTCTCATTCGACTTAGCAGTTTTCTTGGAGGTTTGATGCGATTGTGTTTTGGTGTCACGATCCATATTGCTTGATAAGTCTCTACAATCACCTTTGGTAAAGTGTGATCGACCATCAGTAGTAACGGCTCTAGGAGAACTTAATCAAGAAAAAATGTTATTTTTAACAAACTTGTTTACAACTCAATTATCATTTGTCCAAGTGGCAATTTCCTTGACCCATATAGATACATAGTTTAGTCCCATTAGTATATATTAATTTCTCTTGGAAGGTGGGAAAACTCCCGTGAAATTGATTCCCCACAAGTCAAATTCTCTACTTCAAGGATGGATTGCAAAGGCATCTCATCTCTACTTGATATGTTAAATGTGGATTGATATTTTAGGCATTGCATGAATTTTTTGTTTCCAACATTTAATAGACTAGGCCATTTTTAAGCACTTTGTCTCTGTTCATTCTTGAAGCATAATGTCCTCCACATGAGGAAGAGTGATACAATGCCAAAAAATTGTCTTGTTCTTCCTCGGGCACAAATCATTAGATAATTTGATATTCCCCTAAATAGAAAAATTCAATTTCTTCCAAAAATTAGTTCTTGGTCTTATGAAAGAACTTGTTCTTTTGGTGATTGTTCCAATACTAGGGTGTCATTCCTATTAGTAAGACGTTGATGATTTGGACAGACCATGGTGCCTAATTTGTGACCACATATAGTTGTTTGTTGGGAAATGTGTCAGTAATCTCTCTAAAATTGGAACTTGGAGTCAAAAAAGATGATCGGCCATAGAGTTCATGGTGCCCTTTCTCTCCTTTACAGCTTTAATAATTAAATGAGTAACACACATCGAATCAGTTGAGGTTTGGCCTCTTTCTTATAAAGAAAGTGCTGAATGCCTTGGTGAGTAGTGTAGAGAGTGATCTTACTCCCCAGGACATAAGGCCTAAATTTTTATCAGTCAAATATGACTACCAACAACAATTGCATATCAGTCAAATATGCGTATAATGGAGTTTAACTTCAGTTAGTATCTTGCATGTGTAGGAAATAACTATTGGGTTCTCGTCAATACATTTTCCCAAAGCTGCACTTATGGCATAATCTGTCACATCACACATAATCTCAAAAGGTAAGTCCAAGCTAGGACTTCGAAGAACTTGTGCCTAAACTAAACATTGCTTCAATATTTTTATCCATGTTGAATTATTTTTCTTTGCAAATTGGGATCCTCAAAGATTTTGTTACTTAATCAAAGTCTTCAACAAATCAACGGTAAAAGCCAACAAACCCAAGAGAACTTTGTAATTTCATAATTGAGTTTGGGAGGGGAAAGTTGTGCATCACCTCAACTTTTACCTTGTCCTCTTCCTATCCTTTGCTGGAAACTAGATGCCCAAAAACTATTGACCATGAAATAAATTTCTCTCCATTCAGCTCTAGTTGCTTCTTCATCACAAACTCTAAGGCTTTGTCTTAGGTGCGGATGGCACTTATCAAAGGTTTGCCCAAAAAAAGAAAAAAGTCGTCCATGAAGACCTCAAAACTTCACCCAAGAAAATTAGAGAAAATTGGCATCATGCATCTCTGAACTATGGCATGGGTATTAAACAGTCTGAATTGCATGTGTTGAAACATGTATGTACCAAAAGGACATGTGAAAGTAGTATTATTTTTTATCATCTGGGGGGGGATGACAATCTGATTATACCTGGAATATCTGTCTAAGATTCGATCAATAAATCTAAAGAGAATGCAACACTTTTTGTTACCGTGTTCAAGTTTCGATGATTAATATATGCTCGCAATTTAGTCAAAAGACGTGTTTTGATCTTTTGAGCCTTATCATTTGTGGTGATAGTGAGTCTCGCTTTCATGGGAACTACATGGAATAGAAAAACCCATGGACTCTTGGATATGGAATATCTGATACCGGCGTTCAGTCATTTTAATATTTCCACTTTGACTGCATCCCATACCTTAGGGTTGAGACTTCTTTACGCTTCCTTAATGTGTCTAGCATTATCATCCAGCATATTCCTTTAAGTGCATAAGTTCCGAAGGTTTGATAAGTTCCATCCAATTGCTTCTTCATTTCCTCATATTACCTCTAGTAATCTCACACTTGATCGTCATCTAGTTCCCATGATATAATCACAGGTTTAGTCTTGAGATGACCAATAAATCCGTATTTCAGGATGGAGGATAAAAGTTTTGACCTCAAGTAAAATAGATCTTCCCTCAGTTTCTCCCTACTCTCTTCCTCAATTGATGTCATCATATCCACAATACATTTGTTGATATCTAAATTTTCATAAATTTGAATGTCACCTATTTCCTCAAAAGGATCTGAAGGGTATTTCATCAATTTATTGATGTTTTCCTTCATCTTTTGATGCCCTACCTGAAATACAACTTCGGCCTTGCCCCAATCAGTGATAGCTTTTGTGGTAGTTAAGAATTGTCTCCTTAAGATGATAGGAGCATTCATAGGATCCTTTATGGCGTTTATAACCACGATTATAAAATCTACTGGGAATTAATAATTTCTACCTTACTATCATATCCTCCAAGATGCCATGAGGTTGTCTCACAGATCTATCTGCTAAGCTCAACTCTATAATTAAATGCTGCAACTCCCTTGGGTAGAATATTAACACTTGCTTCTGTGTCTATTGGAGAACTAGTAAATGTCTTGCGGCCTATCTGGCTAGTGATCCTCTGTACTGCCGGATCTCATCTCGTTCGAGGCAGCATGTTTGGGATTATTGAGCTGATTGTCTCACTCAAGATTTTGTACCAGAAGCAAAATAACTACAAATGTTATTAGGCAAGATTTTAATGACTTTACTCTTCCTCCGGCCTGCGATTTGACTCGGCGGGTGCAATAAAACTTGGCTTGCGGTTTGACTGATTTACTAACATCAGAACTCTTTTCTCTTTCTCCGGCGGTGTTTCGCACAGCTTTAATGACTTTTAAATTTAGTCTTTTAATGACCGTAAGAGAAAACTTGCCTTTCTCTGGTCTACAGGTAGTCAATAATTGAGATCCAGTTGGTCAACCAAAGTCGATGAATTTCTAAATCTGAAGTTCCAGAATGATCATTTTATTTTCATCGACTGCATTTTCAGATTTAAGTCATCAGCGATACTATTTGGCGTCTCTAGGTTAAAACTAAAAGCAGTATAATTTTTTCAAAGGGAAATGTTTTAAGAGCAACTCACAACTCAAACACGCCAGACGCTCAGGAGCCGGTTAAAGGGAATAACTAAAAATATTAATTTTGCTCAACGGGCGCGCGATTGGACTATTTGTCTAACGTCATAACTATGTTCTCTTTCTCCGGCGGTGCTTCCCACGTCTATGATGACTTTCAAGCGTAGTCTTCTGATGACCGGGAAGCATGAGAAACTTTGGTCTTTCTCTGGTCTACAAGTAGTCAATAATGGAGATCCAATTGGTCCAGCAATGCGGATCTATTTCTAAAGCTCAAGCTCCTCGAATGATCATTTTATGTTTATTGACTGCATCTCCATGTTTAAGTCATTAACGATACTATCTTGACCGCTTGTTCTACCGAAAAATCCACGGAGCACCACAAACCCCAAGATCACCGCTCGTTTATGCTTCTCAACGTCTTTTTTTTCAGACTAATTTTGCGTGAAATTAAATTTGACGATCGCAAACTGGTCTCATCACGCTCATGCGACGGAAACCTGCCTCTTCTGGTTAAGTCCGAGAATTTGGCCGACCTTCACGGCGCAATTTTTTACAATAAAGAATAAATAAAGAATAGTACATTTAGCGCAAAGAAACCAACAAAACCAAATGTTTGAATATCAATTGAAATTCCGATAATGTGAATTATTTTGAACGATATGAACAGAGAGCGAATCAGAGAGTTTTCTCCTAACTCATCGGGGGAGATTTAGATTTACAGAATGACCACCGAGAGAAAGAATTTTATTACAAGCAAAGAATACCCTTCTCCATATCTATGGAGACATCATCGTCTTCGTCGTCGCACTCAGAGCTTGAGCTTCCCATGCCAGTCTCCGGATACAGAACATGGCATTCATCGAAGTTGCCAGGTTTCGGTGTCAGGATGTAGTCGTCTTTCTTCACCACGCTAAGGACAAAGCCGTTCTCGATCTTCTCAGGCTGCAGAAGGTCGCCTTCAGCGAGCAAGAGGGAATTCGGCGTGAGACTAGCCATCTTGTCCTCGATTAAGCTCGGAGAGGCCTTCACAGAGGCTACGTCCAGCTCATGAACGAACTTTGCGAGTCTTCTCGGTGTTGTGTTCCTGTCTAGTTGTGTTTTCCACGAAGCGGCCTGCCCTTCTACCTTCGGACTGGGGAAAGAGTCGGCGAGAATGTCCTCCTCGAAGAAGGTGGGAATCTTCTTCTTGGGAAGAGAAGGACCGCGTTGAGCGTTATCTAGACGGACAAAGCACTCGTCCAGAGCGAACTCGATAGCGCAGGTTGCCCTAATGGCGGAGAGCTTTTCCCATGTCCTTCTGCTGCCCTGGTTCAACGCCATCTTCAATTCCACGTATGACGGATTAACAATAATCTTTGAATACTGCACGCAATGCCAAGCAGAGATGTTAGAACTACAGCGCGGCAGAGGAGAGGAAAATAGGGTTAGGGTTTGGCGACCTGCACGAAGGTGGCTGGCATGACGATGGTGATGTCCCCCTCCCAGTCCTGAGTAAACAGTTTTGTCAACCCTCGCAGTGGGAAACCCAGCTCGAGCAGCTGGCTGAACCTGTGCTTTACCTCCATCTCGAACAAGTTTGCCAACTGCCACCATTGCAGTCAAGAAATGTCAGTTACTTCGAAAGATTTAATAGGTGACTAGATAAGAGAATAACCACACACACAAACTAATAATACGAAAATAGTGAAGCAGACAACCATCGGACACTGATTTGAATAAGATGGGATAGTTGATATGAAAATAGCCAAGCAAAACCTAAGACATTGGTACGAATAAGATCAGTTGCTATATAAAAAACAATCACGCAAAGAAACATCAGATTTTGATTCGAATAAGATAGTTTAATAGATAGAAGAAATCACGCAGAGAAACATTAGTCTTTGGAAGGAAAAAAGACAGGTTACCATTTGTGGATATAATCACGCGAACAATCGTCAGTACAAACAAACATCTGACATTGTTACTGAAAGAAATAATGCAAAGAAACAAGCAAATATGAAGATAAACTAGATTGACGTGTAGATCTAACACAGTAGCTAATAAAGACAATCACGCAAATAACCTCCCTCTTGTTATGAGTGAAGATAATCACGCACACAAACATCAGAAACTTCAAACAAATAAGATGGGCTACTCGATCTAAAAACAATAATCAGTAGAAATGAGATAGGCTGTTAATATTTCATTAACATACCTTGCCGGGGAAATCTCCAGCATAGCCGCGCACGATCTCCTTAACACGCAACCAAGGCGCGATGTGGGGGTTGGTCTGGCTGACGATGAAATGGTTGACATTGAAGAGCTCCTTGAGCTGCATCATAGGGAGATCGCTCTCCAAAGTTCCATCCCGCCACCTTCGCGGCGGCGTGGACGAAGTTTCAAAGAGAGGCGCGGGGTAGGGGACGACGTTACCCTCTCTATCCTTGGACATGAGCTGCTGCGCCTCAAACAGCCCGGGGAAAGCGCAGGAAGCGGTGACTGCGCTCCAAATGAGCACGTTGGGCGCGGTGAGGTGATTGAGACAGCGGGCCGGTTCGTTGTTTCTCGCTGAACAAACGGTGATCGCGAGAACACGGCCAGTTCGATCGAAAGCTTCTTGAAATGTCATACACTGCGTCATCTCCATCATCAATCGCTGCAGCTGGCGGACTTCATGAACCGCGCCCCGCGTCAGGACGCGGCGAAAGACGGCAATCGCACCGCCCATCCGGTCGAAGAACTTTAGCGTAGGGAGCGAGTTGTCGAAGAAGCTCGCGATCTCGGCGCGGGACTTTGTGGCGATGATTGCGCAAATGATGGAGCCGGCGCTGGTACCGGCTAACACCCGCGGGAGCAACTTGTTATCTACGAGCACCTTCGCCACGCCCAGATGGAACGCGGCCAGCGTGGAACCGCCGCTTAGAACGAGCGCCGTTCTTCCGAAGGCGTGCCTCGTCTCTTTCACGAAGTCCAACCTCTCTTCCATCGTAAACTCCTCGCAATTGGACTTGCAGATCGTTTTAAGCATCCCGGACACCTCCTTGATGTACTCCTCCACCAGCTTCGGCACCTGAAATCACAATCATACTTTCCCTCTTACTTGTTCATCTCGATGACATCAAATGTATAAGATAAAACCTTAGAGTTAATAAGAGGTAAGTGTGTGTCCCAACTCCCAAGCAATACGAAGGCTTAAGGCCCTCGAGTCCAATTCTCATTTAAATGTCTTAATCCCATAATTAATTATATTGAATCATTTCAACTGGGATTGAATGATAGACATTTGCTATCCAACTAGGAAAATTATCATAACAATACCCAACGTCGCAGAGAAATCAGAACTAAAAAAAAAATTATGGGTTACCTCGAGACGGCCGTCGTGGAGCTTTGGATTACACATGTTGCCGAGGTTGCGGAACAGGTCGGACCTCAAGAAGAAGGCCATGTCTTTAAGGGAGGAGTTCCGTCGTCGGTGGCGGAGCTCAATAAGTTTGCTTCTGATAAGCTCCTCATCGTAGAGAGCGCCATCGCCGGACCTTGGCGCCTCCTTTTCGAGCATAGCCGCGGCGCGAGCCCAGTCTTCGTAAGTTAGCGCGCAATGCATCTTTTTAAGCCAGAGCCCGCGCCGGCGCGAAGTCTGCGCCAGGCTGCGGATGGCGTGGCGGCGGCGAAGCGTTAGAAACGCCATTGCCGCAAGAATCAGAGCTCCAGGGGTGCCTTTTGGTCTGTTGGTTTGCGCCGCTGCGATTATTACTCTACTTAGGCCGTGAAGGCGTCGCCGAAGTAGTGCCAAAGAGCCGCACAAGAGTAAGTGCAACGCCATCGTGCGGCTTACGAGGCCTGCAGCCCCAACCATGGCGAACACAGTTGAATAAGTGGAAACAGCAGGGTGTTATGTTTACATGTCAGCAGCGATAATATAGGTTTCTTGCAGAGGAGTTGGCAAGGACGGGCCGGAAATCAATGTTTACATGCCGCCCATTTTATTGCCAGTCTTTCGTGATAGGATTTCTGAATCCGGGGTCGGATAATGGTCCCACAGAGGGGAACTGTTTTGACTCCAGGGGGGGGGCGTCTAACAATTTTGATTTTTTGTGTTGATGCTGACTACTTAATTTCAAAGCTTGTAGGAATGAAGATTGCCCGGGTACAACAAAAAGACCCTTCGGTCAATAGGCCATCAAATCCTCTTTCCTCGTCGTTATTCTAACTACATATGCTGTTCAAGATCGCCGGTTATGTTCTCCATTTTGTACCTGTCGCCCGTAAACGTCGACTAACAGCGTGAGGTGGGTCGTGCCTGAGGTGCGGGAAGTTGTCTTTCTCTAGGCCCCGCCGCTGAATCGTTGTCACCAGGGAAGGACACGGTCTGACCGAACCTTCCGGTCCGGGTCCGGGTCCGGTTCGCACGTCGAACCGGACCGAAGACCGGGCCTATCTCTCACCCTCTATCTGAAAAGTTCCGATCTTGCCACAATAAGAAAGGAGGAAGAAAGAAAGAGAAGAGAGAAGAAGAAGAAGAGAGAGGGAGAGAGAGTACACAGAAATACTTAAGATCGTTGTATCCGTTGTAATGACTTACAACGGATACATATTTGAATTACTGTTTAGATCTCAACCATTATAATCACCGATCACCACCTCGGTGCTGTGTACCCTTTTATTATAACGGACATACGAGATTGAATCCTGACCGTGTATTCCTTTATATGTATAATCCTTGCTATGTTTGATCCTAGTCTATGTTTAAACTTATATGATTTCCTAATATTCTATCCTCTAACGAGTATAATTATAGTGCCTTTATTACTACTCTAATTTTTTATTAAGATCCTATCCGGCTGCCTCCGTCGTCACGAGTCTTCGACTCCTCTTTACCCCCCGTCAAGCGTAACGGCCGGTCCCGGATGTTGAGCTTGAGTCGAAGTAACAGGAACCGCGCCCGTGGTACAGGTTTAGTCAGGGCATCAGCAAGCTTCCCTTCTCCGGTGATGAACTGTACAGATAAATTCTTGGAGGAAACCTGCTCACGAACAAAATGAAAATCTATCTCTATGTGTTTAGTTCTAGCATGAAAAACGGGATTAGATGCAGGGTAAGTTGCTCCAATATTATCACACCATAACACTGGAGCATGGGCTTGATGGATGTTAAGTTCTCTGAGGAGAGATTGAATCCAAAGAATTTCAGACGCACAATTAGCTAGGGACTTGTATTCAGCTTCGGTACTGGATCTGGTAACCGTCGGTTGCTTTTTAGAGCTCCAGGAAATGAGGTTATTTCTTATATATACCAAAAATGCACTTGTAGATCGTTGATCAGTTTTATCTCCAGCCCAATCGGCGTCGCTAAACGCATGTAGGGTGGAGGATGAATCATTGTAGATAAACAATCCCTGCATAATCATGCCTTTCAAATATCTAAGGAGATGTTTAAGGAATTTCCAGTCACTAGATGTAGGTGAATGCATCTTTTGACAGGCACGGTTAACTGAGAACGCTATGTCAGGACGAGTTAATGTGAGATACTCGAGAGCCCCTATTGTCTGTCGATAAATGGTATTGTCAACTGGTGAATCACTTGAATCTGTTATCACAGAGGAGAGATAAGGAGTGGAGGCCGGTTTGCAATTTGTCATATTGGTCTTTTCAAGCAGAGAGGTAATATAATTAGACTGAGTTAGAAAATAGCCATCATAATGTTTAATAAACTCAATCCCTAAAAAGTAATGAACAGGTCCAAGGTCTTTAATAGCAAAGTCCGAATGCAGAAATTTAACAATATGAGAAATATTGACTTGATTTGGTCCCATAATCAGTATATCATCAACGTATATTAAGATAAAAAGAGGTTCTGGTGTTAGTTGATAAAACAAAGAGGGTTCTATTTTGGACCCTGCAAAGCCAAGACTGTACAATTTAGAAGACAATTTGGTAAACCAAGCACGCGGTGATTGTTTCAAACCATACAATGATTTTTTTAAACGACATACATGATTGGGAAAAAGTTTATCTTTAAAGCCAGGAGGTTGTTCCATGAAAATTTTTTCGTGCAAATCTCCATGAAGAAATGCATTTGACAAATCAAGTTGATGTACAAACCATTGTTGCTTACTGCTAACGCAAGCATCAACCGAATAGTTGTGTGTTTAATAACAGAACTAAAAGTTTCATTAAAGTCAAAACCCTCTTGTTGGTTATAACCTTTTGCACCTAATCGAGCTTTATATTTGTCTATTTCTCCAGTGGGTTTATATTTTAACTTATAAACCCATTTGCAACCAATTACATGGAGGTTGGGATTTCGTGGAACAAGATCCCAGGTGTTATTCTCAGTAAGAGCATTGTACTCTCTCGCCATTGCCTGCATCCAATTTGGATTTTTTGAGGCAATGGTGAAGGAGTTTGGTTCGGAGATGATAGTTTTAGAGATAGTTAAGCAAGAAGGAATCAGATATCTGATCGAGCAAGCAAAGGCTTCCTTTAAAGGAATGGATGATGGTGAGTCTGTAGTATGATCATTTTGGTAAACATCAGTGAGAGATTTGATTTTTAGTTTAATATTTGGATCGGGAGTTTCATCAAACGTGGATATAATTTCTGGAAACTTTGAAATAATGGTGTCAGGATAACATAATGACTCATCCTTGGGAGATGATGCCAATCTGTTTGATTCAGGTGACGCATGATCTTGTGTAGGATCATGATTAGGTGGAGAAGCAGGGACGAGTTGTTTCTCAGCCTTATTTCCAGCAGGATTGGAAATAGGGATTGAAAAAGATAAAATGGGTTTATCCGAGACATTTTGGGGAGAGCTTCCCAAAATGCCTGCTGTTGAATGCTGCTGGAAAGGAAAAGAATTTTCATAAAAAACAACATGACGCGAAATATAAATTTGACCTTTCTGGAGAGAGAAACACCGATAGCCCACATACATTGAGCTATATCCAACGAAGACACAGGTTTGGATCTATCTTCAAGCTTATTGTTAGTATAAGGTCTCAGATATGGGTAACACAGATAGCCAAAAGTTCTCAGAAAGCCATAGTCAGGTTTATTTTTTAAAAGAACTTCGTAAGGGGATCTATTCTGTAGAACAGGTGTAATCATTCTATTAATGAGAAAAACAGAGGTAGCGGCTGCTTCGTCCGAAAAATATATAGGCATATGAGCTTGTTTTAATAATGCTAATGACGTTTCTATAATATGGCGATGCTTTCTTTTGGCTGTGCCATTTTGTTCAGGAGTGTATGGGCAGGAAACTCGATGAATTATCCCATTTTGTTTTAGAAATGAGTTTAAGGATTGGAACTCTCCCCCCCAATCTGACTCAAGAAATTTAATTTTACAGTTAAACTGCTTCTCTACTCTAGTCGAAAACTCTGCAAAAATTGAAAGTAAATCACTTTTCTTTTTAAGAGGATAAAGCCATGTGTACTTACTGAAATCATCTATAAAAACAACGTAGTAAGAGTATCCAGATTTTGATAAAACTGGTGAAGAACCCCACAAATCCGAATGTATTATTTCTAAAAACTGCGTAGATGTGTGGTAAGTAGGAATGAAGGGTAGCTTATGTGATTTTGCTAAATTGCAAGATTCACAGATAATATTTTTGTTTAAATGAGAAACAGGTAATCCAAATTTATTTATTGTAGAAATCAAAGTTCGGAGTTGAGGATGTCCTAGTCTGGCATGCCAAGTATCTGATGACGCCTTTTCTCCAAGGAAAACAGCCTTTGACGGTAGGGGAGAGTTAAGATAGTAAAGTCCATCTTTAACCCTCCCTTTGAGTAGTACTTGATGGGTTGTTTTGTCCTTCACAAGACAATAAAAGTCATGAAACTCAATAAAAATATTGTTATCACGTGTAAATTTATGCACAGAAAGTAAATTTTTGGTAATTTCTGGTACATGTAGGATATCTTTTAGGTAAAGTGTTCGATTAGAAGTAGATATTTTGGAAGAACCAACTGATAAAATTTTCAAACCTGTCCCATTACCTATATGTAGTTGGTCGTTTTGCTGATAAGGGACTGGCTGGACCAAGGTGTTCTCGCTTGCAGTTACATGGTGCGTAGCACAACTATCTTGATACCACCCCTGATGCTCGGATGTTGAAATGTAGGCATGTCTTTGAGAATTTTGAGGCATGAGATTCTGGAGTTCTGGGCATTTTGAGGCATTTTGAGACTCGGTGACCAAAATTTCCACAGAATTTGCATCGAGGGTGGAACCTCTGCTTCCTTCCTCTGCCTCTTCCTCGACCTTGAAAGTAATTCCTGGAGTGGTTATTGCTTCTTGAATTGTAATCTTGGTTGTTGCTTCTTGAATTGTATCCCTGTTGACTCCGTTGCGTCTGCAGATTGTTAGCAATAGGAGGAAAGGAGTTTTTCTCCTCCTCTTGTTCAAAGCTTAAAAATGCATCATGTGCCTTCAGATTGGCAATGATTTCATCGAATTTCAGATGTCTCAGGTTGGCGTTGACGCTAACAACAAATTGGCTATAGGACTATCCCAGTCCCCTTAAGAAAGTGTAAATGGTGGATGCTTCTGGGACTGGATGACCCATTTGCTCAAGAGAATCTATAACATTTTTAAAATGCTGAATATAATCTTCAACTGATCGTGTACCTTTTTTCATGTTATGTAGTTGTCGTTGCAGATCCATCATCCTTACTTGATTCCATCCTGCAAAAGTTGTTTCCAAGTTTTCCCATGCTTCTCGTGTAGATTTTGCCTTGTTAATGTGTGGTAGCACGGACTCGGAGATCGTTTGGTGGAGGAACCCCAAAACTTGCTGGTCTATCCTCCGCCACTTCTTGAATTCTGGGTTCTCAGCTATGTTCCCATTTTCATCTGCAATTGAAATCGGAGGTGAATTTCCTTCAACGAACTTCATTAAATCATACCCGTGTAACACCGGGATGATTGATCCCTTCTACATTTGGTAGTTGTTGCTGCTCAATCGTGGGTAGATTGAGATTCTTGGCGGGATGGAAACTGGGACTTGTCCTGAAGTTGCAACGCTGCTTCCAGAGGAAGATCCCGCGGGCATGACAATAGACGAGCTTTCCATTGTTGTCTTGCTCCCTGAACTTGGCTCTGATACCATGAAAAGTTCCGATCTTGCCACAAGAAGAATGGAGGAAAAAAGAAAGAGAAGAGAGAAGAAGAAGAAGAGAGAGGGAGAGAGAGTACACAGAAATACTTAAGATCGTTGTATTTCCACACATTATTCGTAAGGCATTGGTTGTCCATTTATATTGTCCATAGATAGTCTAAATATAGTAATTTCTTATAACGTATATGTATCCGTTGTAACGACTTACAACGGATACATATTTGAATTACTGTTTAGATCTCAACCGTTATAATCACCGATCACCACCGTTGATCGGTGCTGTGTACCCTTTTATTATAACGGACATACGAGATTGAATCCTGACCGTGTATTCCTATCTATGTATAATCCTTGCTATGTTTGATCCTATTCTATGTTTAAACTTATATGATTTCCTAATATTCTATCCTCTAACGAGTATAATTATAGTGCCTTTATTACTACTCTAATCTTTGATTAAGATCCTATCCGGCTGCCTCCGTCGTCGCGAGTCTTCGACTCCTCTTTACTATCCACTCTCGCTCTCTTCTCACCCTCGCTCACTCTCTTCATCTTCTCGTTCTCTCTCTCATCGTCTCGCCCCCTCTTCCGCTCGTTCTCTCCCTCTCTCTCTCTCTCGTCCTCTCTCCCCCTCTCCTTCTCCTTCTCTCTCTCTCGTCGTCTCTCCCTCTCTCTCTCTCTCGTCCTCTCTACCCCTCTCCCCCTCGTTCTCACTCCCTCTCTCCCGGTCGTTCTCTCCCCTCTCTCTCTCACCCTCTCTCCCCCTCTCTCTTTCTTATTCGCCCTATTTCTTGCCCCCTCTCTTTCTCGTTCTCTCTGTTTCTTGCCCTCTCTCTCCCGTAGTTCAGATTTCATTCTCCCGCTTGTTCGCTCTGTTGGGCAAGACCCTCTTATGGTGGAAGAATGAGAGAGGGAGAGAGGTTTTGAGAGAAGGAGGCAAGGGAAAAAAAGGAACTCTCGACTTGTTT